>NC_138144.1:2847810-3187810 GCF_964188305.1 Podarcis bocagei | reverse complement strand
ATCTATTTGATTTGACCAGAGGCTTTGTGTGGCTGCTATTATATTCTTTTCTCTAAACTCCATAGTGCCAAGGAAACATAATATAACTCTAGAATAGCTGCAAAAAAAGAATGATAGAAAGTTGGTGGTTTGACTTTTTGTTGTTGTTGTTTAGTCATTTAGTCGACCAGAGGCTTTGTGTGGCTGCTATTACCGTATTTTTTGCTCTATAGGACTCACTTTTTCCCTCCTAAAAAGTAAGGGGAAATGTGTGTGCGTCTTATGGAGCGAATGCAGGCTGCGCAGCTATCCCAGAAGCCAGAACAACAAGAGGGATCGCTGTTTTCCCTGTGCAGCAATCCCTCTTCTTGTTCTGGCTTCTGGGATTCAGAATATTTTTTTTCTTCTTTTCCTCCTCCAAAAACTAGGTGCGTCTTGTGGTCCGGTGCGTCTTATAGAGCGGAAAATACAGTATGTTCTTTTCTCTAAACTCCAGAGTGCCAAGGAAACATAACTCCAGAATAGCTGGAAAGAAAGAAAGAAAGAAAGAAAGAAAGAAAGAAAGAAGCTATCTGTACCCTTTGATGCAACAGGAATTCATTAGGATACACTTTCCGTAATTGCATTTTCAACTAAGTGCTTAAAGGAAAGAATTGGGGGAGGGGGGGATTATCTGGAATTAAATCTAAGGACAGAACAATGAAACAATCCTTAACCCTGCATCAGCAAAAGGGGGGGGGAGTCAATTAATGTGAGGGCTGCGGACAGAGAGATTACCTCTGCTAACTGCAAAATTTGGTAGTCTGAAAAAGCCCGGAGTCTGTTCCAAACCAAATTCGTTTTACAAGGTTCTCAGCAGCATGCGGAGAGGGAAGAAGATTGCAAATCTAGGTGTGTTTTTTTTGTAGGTCTGAAAAGAAGCAGCGCCGGCCTTGGAGCGAAAAGCCACCAAGAAAAGCGTTTAGGGCCCCTCGTACAATTTAGCTAAAGAAAGCAGAGATTGGCCGCTGAAGAAAAAAGCAGCCATTTTTGCAAGTGGAGGCAGAGAAGCAAAAACACAGCAATTTATGCAAACCCTTTTGTGGGGGCGGAGGGGGCAGTCAAGAACGGCCACCTCTCATTTGACTTTAAGTAAGGAAATCTGCTTCTTGGAAGAAAAGCAATGACAAACCTAGACAGCATCTTAAAAAGCAGAGACATCACCTTGCCGACAAAGGTCCGTATAGTTCAAGACATGGTTTCCCCAGTAGTGATGTATGGAAGTGAGAGCTGGACCATCAAGAAGGCTGATCGCCGAAGAATGGATGCTTTTGAATTCTGGTGCTGGAGGAGACTCTTGAGAGTCCCATGGACTGCCAGAAGATCAAACCTCTCCATTCGGAAGGAAATCAGCCCTGAGTGCTCACTGGAAGGACAGATCCTGAAGCTGAGGCTCCAAGACTTTGGCCACCTCAGGAGAAGAGAAGACTCCCTGGAAAAGACCCTGATGTTGGGAAAGATGGAGGGCGCAAGGAGAAGGGGACGACAGAGGACGAGATGGTTGGACAGTGTTCTCGAAGCTACCAGCATGAGTCTGACCAAACTGCGGGAGGCAGTGGGAGACAGGAGGGCCTGGCGTGCTCTGGTCCAGGGGGTCACGAAGAGGCGGACACGACTAAACAACAACAACAAATGTTTACAATCATGAGGACTAGCACCTTGTTTTATTTTTAGCGAAAGGAGCACGGCTCAGGGACAGAGCATTTTGCTTTGCATGCGGAAGGTCCTCAGGTCTCTAGGTAGGACTAGGGAAAAGGTCTCTCTCTCGCTCTCCCCTCCTTCCATAACCCCGGAGACCTGCTGCTGCCACTCAGTGTAGCTATTATTGGTCTCGATGGAGCAACGATCTGATCTGTGATAACGCAGATTCCTGCGTTTGACTTGCTTGGGGAAGTTGTGCGTGTGACCTAGTTCTCTCCGTTACCAAGGTATCACCTGCTGCTTCTTAATTCAGGATGAGCTTATGGGGAAGATTAAACCCAGATGAAACAAGCCGGGACCTCAGGGAGGAAAAATAATCACCGAGACGACAGGATGAGGAGAAGCAGCAGAATTGAGCAGAGGTTGTTGTCGTTCTTTAGTCGTTTCCACCTCTTCGTGACCCCCTGGACCAGAGCACGCCAGGCCCTCCTGTCTTCCACTGCCTCCCGCAGTTTGGTCAAACTCATGCTGGTAGCTTCGAGAACACTGTCCCACCATCTCGTCCTCTGTCGTCCCCTTCTCCTTGTGCCCTCCATCTTTCCCAACATCAGGGTCTTTTCCAGGGAGTCTTCTCTTCTCATGAGGTGGCCAAAGTCTTGGAGCCTCAGCTTCAGGATCTGTCCTTGTAGTGAGCACTCAGGGCTGATTTCCTTCAGAATTGATCAGTTTGATCTTCTTGCAGTCCATGGGACTCTCAAGAGTCTCCTCCAGCACCAGAATTCAAAAGCATCCATTCTTCGGCCATCAGCCTTCTTTGTGGTCCAGCTCTCACTTCCGTACATCACTACTGAGCAGAGGTTGCCTCTTTTGAAATATGGGCCTTTAAAGAGCTGGGCAGCAGGCAGAAATCCAACAGGGCACCCACCCCCATATTAAAATGCATCTATATATAAGGAGCTGGGGAAGAGCTTTGAATTGCTGCCTGCTTTTTCTTTCCTTGCAAGGCCCCCAGCTTGGGTTTTTAATATTTTCCAGATGCTTTGTACGAAGAGGAGGCTCCCATCCCCTTTGCTGAATCGGGGAATAGGTCCCTCTACCCCCCCCCAAGCAAAGGGGCTTGCAATTTATAATGCAGACGTAGGAGAAGATTAATGAGGTGGGTGAGGGGGGGAGAGGAGAGGCAGTGATTTCAGGTAAGTGGCACTTAGAATACGCAGTACATCGTGCGTGGGAAGAGGGGAGCTGCGCCAGTGGTTGCACGGGAAAAGCTGGCTTTTGAAGAGGGAATGGAAGGATGGGGACATTGTGTGGGCGGTTCTGGGTGTCCGGGGCAGTGAGGGAGAAGGTCCTGGGTTCAAGGGCAGTGAGGGAGAAGGTCGTGGGGTCAGGGGCAGCAAGGGAAGTTTTAGATCTGCTGCTTAGCAAATTCGCCCAGGTTTTCCTGGCTATATTTTACCAGAAATTCCACCCAGATGTTATTTTCGACGGACGGATCCTGGATATGTCTGGGAAATTCCGGGCGAATGGCAACCCTAGACTAGATAATACAGGGGTATCTCGGGTTACGGACGCTTCAGGTTACAGACTCCGCTAATAACCCAGAAATTGTACCTCGGGTTAAGAACTTTGCTTCAGGATGAGAACAGAAATCGTGCTCCAGCAGCAGCAGGAGGCCTCATTAGCTAAAGTGGTGCTTCAGGTTAAGAACAGTTTCAGGTTAAGAACAGACCCCCAGAACAAATTAAGTACTTAACCCGAGGTACCACTGTAATGCAATGCTGAATGGTTTAGTTTATGTAAATTATGCAGGGATTTATAATATGCAAAATGAACCATGGAAAGGGAAGAAGGGAAGGCGCTGATATTTTAAGGATGTTTAAATGAGCATTCTTAATTCTAAAACACAAAATATGAGAGAGAGAGAGAGAGAGAGAGAGAGAGAGAAGATAGATGATAGATAGATAGATAGATAGATAGATAGATAGATAGATAGATAGACGATAGATAGATGATAGATAGATAGATAGATGATAGATATAGATAGATAGATAGATAGATAGATAGATAGATAGATAGACGATAGATAGATGATAGATAGATAGATAGATGATAGATAGATAGATAGATAGATATAGATAGATAGATAGATAGATAGATCAATAGATAGAGATGATAGATAGATAGATAGATAGATAGATAGATAGATAGATAGATAGATGATAGATAGATGATAGATGATAGATAGATGATAGATAGATAGATAGATAGATAGATAGATGATAGATAGATAGATAGATAGATAGATATAGATGATAGATATAGATAGATATAGATAGATAGATAGATAGATAGATAGATAGATAGATAGATGATAGATAGATGATAGATAGATGATAGATAGCTAGATAGACGATAGATAGATAGATAGATGATAGATAGATAGATAGATAGATGATAGATAGATAGATGATAGATAGATAGAGATAGATGATGATAGATAGATAGATAGATGATAGATAGATAGATGATAGATAGATAGATAGATAGATAGATAGATAGATACATAGATAGATGATAGATAGATAAATAGATATAGATGATAGATATAGATAGATAGATAGATAGATAGATAGATAGATAGATAGATAGATGTCTCTTATGGCCCTTTCCAACTCTACAGTTCCTTCCTTCCTTCCTTCCTTCCTTCCTTCCTTCCTTCCTTCCTTCCTTCCTTCCTTCCTTTCTTTCTTTCTTTCTTTCTTTCTTTCTTCTTCTCCTCCAAGAAGTTGACATCCACGGTTCCCCCCATTTAATCCTCACAACAACTCTGTGAGGCGGGTCAGGCTGGGGGCGCACGAATATAGCGACACAGCCGCCTGGTGAAACTTCACAGCCGAGTGGGAGGATTCGAACCCTTGTCTCTCCCAGGTCGAGGCACCCTAACTCTTGCACCGCCCATTTGCCTCCCTGCGTCTGTGGGGTCATTTTTAACCAACGCATCAAACCGACAAACACTTTTAAAGCCTGAACAATTTCCGCCGATAGCCGGCTTTTAGCAAGATGAGTCAGCCTTGCGAGGCCTCGGCCTAATAGCTCCAGGATGCTAAGAGTCTGCCTTTTTGCGTTGCCACGGCAACTTCTGCGCTGGCTGCATCCTTGCAAAGCTGAGGAAGGCCAGTTAACAAAAAAACTCTCCCGGAAACCATTGCACGGGGTGTGGGCCAATGACATACATATTTTTATTTTATTTTTTGGCCTTTGATTCAGCAGGTTGCCAGGTTTTACGCAAAATGGAAAACGAGCGAGGACTGCAGGAAGAACGGCGCTTTAGCCGACAAAAGATGCGCGGCTTGCAGACTTAAACATACAGAATAAGAGAACGAGAAGGACATACGTTTAGAGGAGATCGGAAAACGTTTACTGAAGTATATGGGGAAATATTGCGTACACATGAAAAAGCTGGCAGCGTTAAGATTAATTCGACAGCGCAAATAGTTTGGATGGGTGCGATGATGATTTGGTTTTTGTAAAATATTCAGATATTTAGTGGTACGCAAAATGAACCGTGGAAAGAGAGGGGAAGCCGTTGATATTTTAAGGGTGTTAAAATGAGTATTTTAAGGATGTTAAAATGAGTATTTCAAATTGTAAAACAGAAGATTTAATAGAAAATTTATTTAAAACAACAACAGGTTGCCAGGTTTTCTGTTAAGAAATCTGCAAGGTTTCAGAAACCTGCAAAGCATTTCTGCTGCGAAAGCGAGCGATGGGGCGAAGGAACCGTTCTGCAATTTCCTGCAGCCCCCCCCCCTTTTAAAATTGAGTCTTTGTCGTGATTTGGGTTCACGACGTGGGATCAAGGTTCTGATACGCCTTCCTGCTTTCTTTCTCTGGGAAGTTTCTAAATTTCGTTTTGTAACAGATGCGAAAACGGAGAGAGATAGAGAACTGGCTGTGTTGGCGGCCACCAGAATAACCTCAGAGTCCCTGCAGTCGATTTCCCCAAAGTTAAGCTGTTTCAACCCTACACATAGGTAAAGCTAAAGGGACCCCTGACCATTAGGTCCAGTCGTGACCGACTCTGGGGTTGCAGCGTTCATCTCGCTTTATTGGCCGAGGGAGCCGGCGTACAGCTTCCGGGTCATGTGGCCAGCAGGACTATGCCGCTTCTGGCGAACCAGAGCAGCGCACAGAAACGCCGTTTACCTTCCCGCCAGAGTGGTACCTATTTATCTACTTGCAGTTTGACGTGCTTTTGAACTGCTAGGTGGGCAGGAGCAGGGACCGAGCAACGGGAGCTCACCCCGTCATTGCGGGGATTCGAACCGCCGACCTTCCGATCGGCAAGTCCTAGGCTCTGTGGTTTAACCCACAGCGCCACCCGCGTCCAACCCTACACATAGCCATTCCCATTTTAGTGTGAATTATTTTAACCAATTCTATGATTTCCTCCCCTCCTTTCTTTCCTGGTATCCCTCGCAGCTCACAAGGACAGACTTATTGGGGTGTTTGCAAGGCGGTGTTATAAGAAATTTACTGTACTGCTCCCTTGGAATTCTATGATTCTATGATTCTATTCTTTCCCTTATGGGGTATCCAAGAGCCCGTACAGAGTCCTTAAGTAGGTTCTCTATCGGTAGGAGAAAATATGAGGCCAACCAGAGAATATTGAGAAGCAAAGCAGCTAGTAAGCCTGATCTTTATTAAACTGTTGCAACAGGGTCCCTTGCTCACCCCACGCAGGGAGAGAGGAATGGAACCCTGAACATTGGTGTGCAAGCTCTTATGTAGACTTTTGAAACTGCCTCCCCTGTAGCTCAAGACCACCCCCAAAACATCACACATACATCACTGAAAGAGGTGGTCCCCAGCAGAAATTGGAGTGTGTTGCTTCTCTCCTGTCTGCCAGGATTGTTGTTTGTTGTTGAGTCGTTTAGTTGTGTCCGCCTCTTCGTGACCCCCTGGACCAGAGCACGCCAGGCCCTCCTGTCTTCCGCTGCCTCCCGCAGCTTGGTCAAACTCATGCTGGTAGCTTCGAGAACACTGTCCCACCATCTCGTCCTCCGTCGTCCCCTTCTCCTTGCGCCCTCCATCTTTCCCAACATCAGGGTCTTTTCCAGGGAGTCTTCTCTTCTCCTGAGGTGGCCAAAGTCTTGGAGCCTCAGCTTCAGGATCTGTCCTTCCAGTGAGCACTCAGGGCTGGTTTCCTTCAGAATGGAGAGGTTGGATCTTCTTGCAGTCCATGGGACTCTCAAGAGTCTCCTCCATCACCAGAATTCAAAAGCATCCATTCTTCGGCGATCAGCCTTCTTTATGGTCCAGCTCTCACTTCCAAATATGCAAATATCCAAGACAGGCCTCTGCAACCTGGTGCCCCTCTGGGCATTTTTTAAGAGAGACGAAACTGAACCCAGTGATGAAAATGGAAAAAGGAAGGAAATTTAAAGACTAGTGGAAGGCACCACCTGGTGGGCAGAATCTGTATTGCATGTTTGGCTACCGGCCACATTTTGTTAGCTCCAAGTGATGCTTTTTTTTGGGGGGGGGGGTAAAATTATTATTATTATTATTATTATTATTATTATTATTATTATTATTAATCCAAACAATGTGTCTGGATTGAATCGTAACATCGGAAGAGCCGCAAAGCTAGATCAGGCCACAGCGGACCCAACTCTTCCAGCAACTACAGAGCTTAGGAATCAAGATAGACTGCCATGGGAGCTGGAGGTTCATAGTAACCCGATAAGAGCTTCCTGGATCAAGCCAGCAGCCTATTGAGTCCAGCGCCCTCTTCTCACTGGGGCCCCAGTGTGAAAACTGCTAGGAGGACCCAGTGGCGTAGCGTGGGGGGTGCAGGGGGGCCCGGTCGCACCGGGTGCAACATCTGGGGGGGCACTCGCACTCGCAGCTCTCTGCCCCTACCTGGCTCACTCTCTCTCTCTCACTGCAGTGCTGGCTGTGCGAATCCGATCCGAGCCGCCGGGTCGCCGCCCACTGTGGAGGGGGTGGGTGCCAGGCGTGCGGTGCGGAGAGAGAGCGAGGGACTATCTGGGGGAGGGACAGTGCAGCGGCCGCCCAATGCAGCGCTGAGAGCGGGAGAGAACCACACCAGACCAGACCAGGCAGCAGCAAGAAGAAGCTGGCAGCGGCGGCAGGTTAGGGGTTAGGGGGCGCAAATTACTTGCCTTGCCCCGGGTGCTGACAACCCACGTTACGCCGCTGGCAGGACCCACACACCAGAAAAATCTCCTTTTTCTGCAGTTCCCAGCAATTGGAATTCAGAATTGCCCCTGAATGCGAGCCTCGCATTGCCTAACTCCCGCCCCGTGCTCCTATTACCTGTCTTAGCTGCCCGTTATGTGCATGTCTAAATCAAGCTGGGGAAAGACGTCTGCGCTTTTCTAATTATTATTTGAGTACGCGGGTGGCGCTGTGGGTTAAACCACAGAGCCTAGGGCTTGCCGATCAGAAGGTCGGCGGTTCGAATCCCCTTGACGGGGTGAGCTCCCGTTGCTCGGTCCCTGCTCCTGCCAACCTAGCAGTTCAAAAGCATGCCAGCTCAAGTAGATAAATAGGTACCACTGTGGCGGGAAGGTAAATGGCGTTTCCGTGCGCTGCTCTGGTTCGCCAGAAGCGGCTTAGTCCTGCTGGCCACATGACCCGGAAGCTGTACGCCGGCTCCCTTGGCCAATAAAGTGAGATGAGCGCCGCAACCCCAGAGTCGGCCACGACTGGACCTAATGGTCAGGGGTCCCTTTACCTTTACGCGTTTGATATTGTTATAATTTTGCATTTCTAAATTTTTTTTTTTTAATGAATAAATTCTCAGAGTTCAAGGGCTCCTCTCGGACTGGCAAAAGCAGTTTAGGAGGCTGCGAGGCAGGGTCAGCGAGGGGCAAAGTCCGGGGGGGGGGAGTTTCCGAGGACCAGAGAGAATGGCCCATTCTACTTTTAGAATGGCATACAAAAGATGAGGAAATTAAGGAAGTAATGATAAAATGGGCAATAGGCATTGGGCATGATATTCAGTTTGATACACGGTCAAGGTTATGGAATGTTGGCATGAAATTTACCGCGTATATGACATTGAAAGAAAATATACAGTGGTACCTCGGGTTAAGTACTTAATTCGTTCTGGAGGTCCGTTCTTAACCTGAAACTGTTCTTAACCTGAAGCACCACTTTAGCTAATGGGGCCTCCTGCTGCCACCACTGCGCTGCCGGAGCCCGATTTCTGTTCTTATCCTGAAGCAAAGTTCTTAACCTGAAGCACTATTTCTGGGTTAGCAGAGTGCGTAACCTGAAGCGTATGTAACCTGAGGTACCACTGTAATGAAAATGATATGCAGGTGGTATTTGACTCCTACCAAACCATCTACGAAGTGGGAGATAACCAGAGCATGCGCCACTCTGGCCAGACAGTCTGCGGGCAGGGAGGGTCTCATCCTGCGTACCAGATGGAGCTGGCGGACAGCTGCCCTGGACACAGAATTGACCTGCGCCTCCATGGACGGCTGTGGGTCCAAAATGACCCCCAGGCTGCACACCTGGTCCTTCAGGGGCACAGTTACCCCATTCAGGACCAGGGAGTCCTCCACACCAGCCCGCCTCCTGTCCCCCGAAAACAGTCCTTCTGTCTTGTCAGGATTCAACCCTGATCTGTTAGCCACCATCCATCCTCTAGCCGCCTCCAGACACTCACACAAGACCTTCAATGGTTCTGATTTGAAGGGAGGTAAAGGGTAGGGATGCGGGTGGCGCTGTGGGTTAAACCACAGAGCCTAGGACTTGCCGATCAGAAGGTCGGCGGTTCGAATCCCCGCGATGACGGGGTGAGCTCCCGTTGCTCGGTCCCTGCTCCTGTCAACCTAGCAGTTCGAAAGCACGTCAAAGTACAAGTAGATAAATAGGTACCGCTCCGGCGGGAAGGCAAACGGCGTTTCCGTGCGCTGCTCTGGTTCGCCAGAAGCGGCTTAGTCCTGCTGGCCACATGACCCGGAAGCTGTACGCCGGCTCCCTCGGCCAGTAAAGCGAGATGAGTGCCACAACCCCAGAGTCAGCCACGACTGGACCTAATGGTCAGGGGTCCCTTTCCCTTTGCCTAAAGGCGAAAGAGGAAGAAAGGATGGAAGGGAGGGAGGGAACTGGAAGAGCAGAGAGAAGGGTCCTCTCTCTTGCAGTCCTGCGGTGTCGCCTGCAGGGGGCGCCCTTGCCATGCTGTGTTTCACATACCCTTGCAATGCATGCAGGTTCTTTGTGTGCGGTCCTGGGAGAGGTTTGCCAGAGCGCCAGCCCTGCGGTGCCACCCACGGCTTCTCCTCCCCTAAGCAACCGCCCAGCAGCCAGCCACTTTCCTTGGCTCCTCTGGCCGGCTCTCACCAGGCAGGGCGGCGGCAGATTGGGAGGGTGCAAAGGAGGAGAGACGAAGGCAGTCCCTGGGAACTTAGCAATGCGAGGAGAGCCTGACGGATCAGCCCAATGGCCCGTCGAGCCGGGCATCCTGTTCTCACAGTGGGCAGCAAGCAGGATTCGAACGCAGGAGCAGTCCCAGCTTTCTGCGCTTTGCAACACGTCGCCTAGTAGGCTATGAGGCCTTGATAGTCCTCTTCTCCTCCATGAATTTCTCTAGTCCGCTTTTTGTTGTTGTTGTTTAGTCGTGTCCGCCTCTTTGTGACCCCCTGGACCAGAGCACGCCAGGCACTCCTGTCTCCCACTGCCTCCCGCAGTTTGGTCAAACTCATGCTGGTAGCTTCGAGAACACTGTCCCACCATCTTGTCCTCCGTCGTCCCCTCCTCCTTGCGCCCTCCATCTTTCCCAGCATCAGGGTCTTTTCCAGGGAGTCTTCTCTTCTCCTGAGGTGGCCAAAGTCTTGGAGCCTCCGCTTCAGGATCTGTCCTTCCAGTGAGCACTCAGGGCTGATTTCCTTCCGAATGGAGAGGTTTGATCTTCTTGCAGTCCATGGGACTCTCAAGAGTCTCCTCCAGCACCAGAATTCAAAAGCATCCATTCTTGGTCCATCAGCCTTCTTTATGGTCCAGCTCTCACTTCCATACATCACTACTGGGAAAACCAGAGCTTGACCTATACGGACTTTTGTCGGCAAGGTGATGTCTCTACTTTTTAAGATGCTGTCCAGGTTTGTCATTGCTTTTCTCCCAAGAAGCAGGCGTCTTTTAATTTTGTGGCTGCTGTCACCATCTACAGTGATCATGGAGCCCAAGAAAGTAAAATCTCTCACTGTCTCCATTTCTTCCCCTTCTATTTGCCAGGAGGTGATGGGACCAGTGGCCATGATCTTCATTTTTTTGATGTTGAGCTTCAGACCATATTTTGCGCTCTCCTCTTTCACCCTCAATAAAAGGTTCTTTAATTCCTTCTCACTTTCTGCCATCAAGCTACCCAAGTTAGCTTCCCCCTGTGGCAAGGAGTTCCACAGTTTAACTTTGCACCGCGCGGAGTACTGTCTTTTGCCCATGGCAAATTTTCCACGGTGACTGAAAGCATCTTCTAAATGGACTTCCTATGTCTGTGGGAGCGCATACACTCCGACTTTTCTCGGAGGAAAGCAGGGGCGTTCTATTCCGCATCAGAAAACCTCCTTTAATCTCCCCCGCAAACATAGACGTCGTCTGCACACCTCGAGCGAATGACATCCTCTCCACCGCCCCTACGTTGCAGGATCGTCATCGAGAAAAGAGCGCTCACTCGTGGTTCCTGGGGGGAAAGGGGACGAGAAGCGTGTCGCAGGGTTCTGTCCTGAGCCCGTTGTGGTTCGACGTTTTGATAAAGGATTTAGACAAAATATTTGAGGGTAAAGGTAAAGGGATCCCTGACCACTAGGTCCAGTCGTGGCCGACTCTGGGGTTGTGGCGCACATCTCGCTCCCGGGTCATGTGGCCAGCAGGACTAAGCCGCTTCTGGCGAACCAGAGCAGCTCATGGAAACACCGTTTACCTTCCCGCCGGAGGGGTACCTATTTATCTACTTGCACTTTGACGTGCTTACAAACTGCTAGGTTGGCAGGAGCAGGGACCGAGCAACGGGAGCTCACCCCATCATTGCGGGGATTCGAACCGCCACCCTTCTGATTGGCGAGTCCTAGGCTCTGTGGTTTAACCCACAGCGCCACCCGCATACGCTCGTCAAATTTGTAGGTGACACCAAGCTGTGAAAAGGACCTAGGGGTCTCGGTAGACTGCAAGCTAAACGTCAGCCCAGAGGGTGATGCAGCAGCAAAAAAAGCGAATGCTATTCTCTGCTGCATCTGCAGAATGAAGGGGCACTAATTGTTGTCAGCACCTGTCCGTCTCGAGGGACAATGGAGTGCGTCTCTGGGGGTGAAGCTAAATTGACTCAAATTGAGGAAGCACCCTGTTTTCCCTATTGTAAAAGGTAAAGGGTCCCCTGACCATTAGGTCCAGTTGTGGCCGACTCCGGGGTTGCGGTGCTCATCTCGCTTTATTGGCTGAGGGAGCCGGCGTACAGCTTCCGGGTCATGTGGCCAGCAGGACTAAGCCGCTTCTGGCGAACCAGAGCAGCGCACGGAAACGCCGTTTACCTTCCTGCCGGAGTGGTACCTATTGATCTACTTGCACTTTGACGTGCTTTCAAACTGCTAGGTTGGCAGGAGCAGGGACCGAGGTTGGCAGGAGCAGGGACCTATTGGGAGGTGTGCAATTTTTTATTTCAATAAAAGCACTTCTAAACGGAATCCCTGGAAAGAATCTCTGTGCTGCTGGGAGTCCTATTCCCAAACGCCCATATTGCCAGCTCAGGCTCAGGGCTTGGCGGTCGCCTGCTCTCAAAGATCCTCCTGCTAGATCTTCCCTGGTCCCTTTCCAGAAGCGTAGATCCACAACCCAAGCCGTGAAGGTCGCCCCAGAAGGCGTCCCACAGGTGTTGGGCCTGGAGGGCGGGACCGGTTGCGACAGCATGGGAGGCGTTCCGGAAGATTGGGTGGGCGATGGGCGTTAAAAGGATTTCTAAAATTGGCCAGACGAACAGAGCGTCGTTTCCCAGCCGGAGGGAGAGAAGTTTGGCAGGTCGAGGCAGGTTTTTCTGCAGGAATTGCAAGCAAAGCAACCCTTCTGTCTGGGATCGCACCTGGGAGATCTGAAAAGCACATTCGATCTGGAAGCCCAAAGGTTTCCCCCCGCCTTGCGATTCTGAAATGTTGTTTAGTCATTTAGTCGTGTCTGCCTCTTCGTGACCCCCTGGACCAGAGCACGCCAGGCCCTCCTGTCTTCCACTGCCTCCCGCAGTTTGGTCAAACTCATGCTGGTCGCTTCGAGAACACTGTCCCACCACCTCTTTGGCCATCAGCCTTCTTTATGGTCCACCTCTCATGACTCGAGCTGAGTGTGGGTTCGGGAATGGTTAACCTATGGCTTTCCATGGTTCCTCAGACTCCGACGGCCTCCAGGAATGCAAGGTGCAAAGCGATGGGAAAATTAAAGTGAAGGATACAGTTTCACCTATACGCTCCTGGCGTCCGAACTGGCGGTAGTGACCAGGAGAGAGACCTTGAGGTCGTAGCGCAGTGGTGGCCAAACTCGGCCTTCCAGCTGTTTTGGGACTACAACTCCCATCATCCCTAGCTAACAGGACCAGTGGTCAGGGATGATGGGAAATGTAGTCCAAAAACAGCTGGAGGGCCACGTTTGGCCACCACTGTCGCTTTCTCCCGATTGAAGCGCCGAGTGTTTGAGGACCGGGACATTTGCAGGGAAATCAAAATGCTTGTTTACAAAGCTATTGTACTACCAAATTTACTGTATGCTTGTGAAACGTGGACCACTTATAAATGCCATCTCCAACTCCTGGAAAGATTCCATCAACAGTGTGTCTTGGGAAGACAGGCGAACTATTGTCAGTGTACTGGAAGAAGCAAAGATAAAAATATATTAAAACATCAGTTATTAAAAACTTCCCTTAACAGGGCTGCCTTCAGATGTCTTCTAAATGTCATATAGTTGTTTATTTCCTTGACATCTGAAGGGAGGGTGCCACCACCAAGAAGGCCCTCTGCCTGGTTCCCTGTAACCTCACTTCTAGCAGGGAGGGAACCGCCAGAAGGCCCTCGGCGCTGGACCTCAGTGTCCGGGCAGAACGATGGAGGTGGAGATGCTCCTTAAGGGATACTGGGCTGTTTAGGGCTTTCAAGGTCAGCACCAACACTTTGAATTGTGCTCGGAAACGTCCTGGGACCCAATGGAGGTCTTTCAGGACTAGTGTTACGGTATATGGTCTCAGCAGCCATTCCCAGTCCCCAGTCTAGCTGCCGCATTCTGGATTAGTTGTAGTTTCCGGGTCACCTTCAAAGGCAGCCCCACGGAGAGCGCATTGCAGTAGTCCAAGCGGGAGATAACCAGAGCAGGCACCACTCTGGAGAGACCGTCTGCGGGCAGGGAGGGTCTCAGCCTGCATACCAGATGGAGCTGCCCTGGACGCAGAATGGACCTGCGCCTCCATGGACAGCAATGAGTCCAAAATGACTCCCAGGCTGCGCACCTCTCGCCTGGCCCAGCGCTTGACCCTGACGGGAAATGCATTATCCAGACTTTGGGTGTGGCGTCGAAAGAGGGAAGGAAGTGGGAAGCTTTTAATCAGCAGAATTTGAAAAAGAAAAATCCTGTGTCTCTTTCCCTTGAGGGCTGAGGACCCTTCGAGAAGCGTTGGTTGACTCATTCCCCACGAACCCAAGTTGGCGCAATGCAAACTATGCGGGCGCACATCTCAGGGCAGGACGGTCAGAGTTTGGGAAATGACTGCGTGCGGCGATGACGTACCTTTCTGCAAACTGCATGGGCAAATCCCGACTCTCCCCTCCTGCCGTTTCCAGAAACTGCTACTCAGACACATTTACGGCCTCTGAACTTGGAAGCAGAGCAATCGCAGGTAGCAAACATCCACCGCCTCCTGCACCAATTTGTCTGATTGCCTTTTAAAGCCAGGGAGTGGCAGGGAGTTCCGCAGTTGAACCACTTGGCTCGTGAAGAATGTCCCGAATCTCTCCAGCCTCGGTCCTCGCTGAGTTCGGGGAGGAAAACCCTCGCCCTGCTGCAAATACTGGGATCGTGACCATTTTGCACATATTGCAAATATCATGCAAATCCTATCTTCCAGATGGGGCCTAACCGGGAAGCAAAGTTTCCCTCCTTTTCAAAATGATGACTTTGAGGTGTTGCGGCACCAAAGGTCGTATTTTGCTTCCCCTTTCGGTGAGGTTTTCGGCACAGGGCGCTGAGTCACGGTTCGTCCCCGATGCGGACTCAGCACCCATGTTCCTTCTTTGCAGAAATGTCTTGGTTTGTTGCCCTAGAGTGTCCGGGCCTTGCAAAACGGACAGTGGGAGAATCTCCTGCACCAGGAGAAAAGTTAAACAGCCTACAGAACCTGGGAGTGAAGGAAGACTCCGGTCCTCATCTCCTGGGAAGGTCGGGAAGGAAATTGGCTGCATTTACACAGCTGAGCCTAGGACTTGCCGATCAGAAGGTCGGCAGTTCAAATCCCCGCAATGGGGTGAGCTCCCGTTGCTCGGTCCCTGCTCCTGCCAACCTAGCAGTTCGAAAGCACATCAAAGTGCAAGTAGATAAATAGGTACCGCTCCGGCGGGAAGGTAAACTGCGTTTCCGTGCGCTGCTCTGGTTCGCCAGAAGCGGCTTAGCCCTGCTGGCCACATGACCCAGAAGCTGTACGCCAATAAAGCAAGATGAGCGCCGCAACCCCAGAGTCGGTCACGACTCGACCTAATGGTTAGGGGTCCCTTTACCTTTACCTTTAATCCCCATGTTACATCCCCCCCAAACTACATCACTCATTACATCATGAAAGAGGAGGTCTGGTGGCCGTAATTTGAGCATCCTGGACCCTGCCCCACGGTTCTCCTTGCCCTCCACCAAACACCCATCGAGTGGAACAATATCCGCCCTCCCTTCCCCACAGGTGGGCGGGGGTTTGCGGAGGCTCACCTGGGCGGGTGCCACCCACCTGCTTAAGCTGGCCTTTGACCCGCCCTCGGCCAGGGAGGACAATGGACGGCCGGCCGGGGGTGGGCCTAAGGCCAAAAGAAAAGAGGCTGACCCCTGAGCTCAAAGCTCTTTTGCTGTTTTTCTATTTACATTTCCCTGTTTCCCAGCCAAGTAATCACACCCTTTTGTCTCCATCTGGGTTTGTTATTTCTGGAATGGCTACCTGTCTTGCAAAACGAAATTTCAAAACACCTTTTTCCCCCTAAGAGGAAGTGAGTAAAGAAAGGTGGGGGGGGGGTCAAGTCCGGTTTGTGCAAAACTCAAACTTGCTTGCTATCTCGGGTGGGATGCAAAAACTGCCCTGCGCTTCTTTGAAAGTGTTAAGGGAGAAATCTGAGGGCTCCCTTGGACAAAAAAAAACACAAGGACGCCAGCCAGGAATACCAGAGCGAAACAGCAGCCAGTTGGCTTGGTCTTTATTGAAGACTGTCGCCACAGGACTCCCACCTGCCACCAGGTGGAACAAGATGGAAGCTCCAAACAAAAGAGAACCCCAAACTTTTATTAGCTGATAATCCCCATGTTACACCCCCGCAAACTACATCACTAATACATCATGGTTACATCATGAAAGGGGAGGTCTGGTGGCCGTAATCTGAGCATCCTGGACCCTGCCCCATGGTTCCCCTTGCCCTCCACCAAACACCCATCAAGTGAAACAAACGAGATATTTACATTTCCCTGTTTCCCAGCCAAGTTCATCACACCCTTTTGTCTTCATCTGGGTTTGTTATTTCTGGAATGGCTACCTGTCTGGCACTCAGGTATCAGGAGGCCAGGGATTATCACTCAGGCAGAGGGGCTGCTGAGGAGCTGAGCTCACATGTCCTATAAAGGACTGCTGCCACTGTTGCTGCTGGGCAGAGAGGGCTGTTTGGGGGGGGGTTGTTTTTTTTTACCTATGTCATTTGATATGAATGGTGTATTATTCTTAGTTTTAGATTTTGATTTATGTGGAAATTGTTTCCCATTTGGTTGTGTATTTTTCTGATGTGGTTTATTTATTGTTTATGCCTTTTGTAATTACCAGTATGTAAATCTTGTTATGCTGTAAGCCGGCTTGAGCATTGTTTTTTAACTGTGGAAAGGCGGCATACAAATAAAAAATGATGATGATGATGTCTATATGAATTTCTGAAGTTTCCCCAGTGAGCCAGTACATAGATCCACTGATCAGTGAATTCTTACATTTGGTATTGTGCAGCAAAGGCCCTTTGAATAGACAGGAAGAAACTGTGATGAAGTGTTTTGTGGGGACAAATCGCAAAAGTCACAAAAGCGATTGTGCTGGTTTTGGTAGTGGGCTGCATGTGCGTGATATCTGCTGGAGGGGCAAACCCACTCCCAAAACCTATACATAAATTCCTGCAACATTTCCAACTAAGATTCTACGCATCTATGGATCCCAAATTTGGAGTTTCATAGTTAATGTTAAGTATGAACCCCGTGTATGCTGTATCAAATCCTTGCTTTGGGAGGCATGCAAAACACAGGGTTTTCGCTGCAAAATGCTGCAAAAAAGCAACAACACCCTGGCAAGGGTTTGGAGATGTGATAAGAATTTTAAGGTCTTGTTGTTGTTGTTTAGTCGTTTAGTCGTGTCCGACTCCTCGTGACCCCATGGACCAGGCACTCCTGTCTTCCACTGCCTCCCGCAGTTTGGTCAAACTCATGTTCGCAGCTTCCAGAACACTGTCCCACCATCTCGTCCTCTGTCGTCCCCTTCTCCTTGCGCCCTCCATCTTTCCCAGCATCAGGGTCTTTTCCAGGGAGTCTTCTCTTCTCCTGAGGTGGCCAAAGTCTTGGAGCCTCAGCTTCAGGATCTGTCCTTCCAGTGAGCACTCAGGGCTGATTTCCTTCAGAAGGGAGAGGTTTGATCTTCTTGCAGTCCATGGGACTCTCAAGAGTCCTCCAGCACCAGAATTCAAAAGCATCCATTCTTCAGCGATCAGCCTTCTTTATGGTCCAGCTCTTAAGGTCTTGGATATATATTAAATGTTCATAAATGTACCAACCAAGCACGTACATAGATCAGCACAGGAAGACTGATCTGAAACCGTTTTCGAACAAACCGACCAAATATTTTCTCTGCAGGTCTCAGTGGGCTGCAGGTGCGTGATATCTGCAACCCCTCCAACCTATAAAAATTCCCTGCAACACTGGTGAATGCGAAGCATGGAACCCCATTGTTCGATGCATCGATTAATGCAGGGGCTTCGCTGCAAAACCCAGCAGCAGCAGAACTTTGGGGAGAGAGAGAGGATCCTAAGTTTGGGGGTTCCTGCTGCAGCCTCCCACGGCCGGCCTCGTTTGATCTGCACTTGCAGGCTCGAGCGAGGGAGGGAGGCGATCTTGGGAGGATGACAAGAGGCCTCTCAGACTTGGCAAGCGAGCAGAGCGGAGGAAGGGAGAGAGAGGTGGCGCCGCTGGGCCGCATGAGTCAGCATGCGCCATGCGCAGAGGCGAGGGAGGCCGCTGAAATTCCCAGCAAAGCCCTTCCCCTCGCCTGTTGAGAAACGGGAGCCCCCAGCACATCCCCTTCCCTTCCCCCGCCGCCTCAAAGCTCTGCATCACAGAGAAGGCCTCACGCAAGCAGCACCGATGACGCTGGTGTCTGTGCGCATGGATCTGGCGCATGGTGTTCTCGTCTCCTGCAGGCGGCAGGCAGGGTCTCTTTCAACGCCGAAACCCGTGTGCCTCCGACGGAGCTGCATATCGGATAGAGGAAAGGAAGCGCTTCTTAAGACAGCACGCCGTTAACCTGCGGAACTCCCTCCCGCAGGAATTTGCGCCACCAAATGAGATGGGGCTACTGGCTGCCATGGGCTAGGCTCTGACCCTGCAGTCGGAGGCAGCGATGTGTTCCAGCACCACAGAATTGTAGAGGGCGAAAGATACACCCGTGGGTCATCTAGTCCAACCCCCTGCAATGCGGGAATCTGTGGGTCAATGTGGGATCGGAACCCGCGACCCTGAAAGTCCCAAGCTGACCTGGGATGGCTCAGTCATCAAAGCATGAGACTCCAAATCTCATGCCGTGAAAATGCTTTTCAAAGAAACACAAATTTTGGAGGGAAAAAATACATTGAATTCGCCATTAGCTCGTCACCGCCATCTACTGTCCCGTTTGTATAATGCACCTAAAACGTTACATTTGCAGCCTAGTCCCGGTAACAGTGATAATGACACAAAAGGAAAGAGTACCCCTGAGCATACGCAGAGTGCTTAGGGCCCAGATCTCGCCTCCGTTCAATCCTGCCCAGAGGTTTGGGGATTGGGGGCACCTGGAGGGGAGGGTGTGGGGTGGGAGTCAGCCGTCTCTGCCGCCCCACCACATAACCATTCGCAAAGACATCCATAATTGTCGCAGATGCGTGGGAGCTGTGGACTCTGCATATGGTCAGAGGTGCTCTTTATCCTTACAGTGCCCTGGAGTCGAAATGATAAACCTTGCCTTGGAAATGAAGGAATGCTCAGCCGCTGTTGTGTCAGGATGTGTTAGGCACAGGGCTTTCTGCTTATGCTCAGAGGCACGGCCAGGGACGGTCCCGGACTCCCAGGCACGCAAACAGAACGTCCATTTTACAGAGATTTAGTTCATAGAATCATAGAATCCTAGAGTTGGAAGAGACCCCAAGGGCCATCGAGTCCAACCCCCTGCCAAGCAGGAAACACCATCAGAGCACTCCTGACATATGGTTGTCAAGCCTCTGCTTAAAGACCTCCAAAGTAGGAGACTCCACCACACTCCTTGGCAGCAAATTCCACTGTCAAACAGCTCTTACTGTCAGGAAGTTCTTCCTAATGTTTAGGTGGAATCTTCTTTCTTGTAGTTTGGATCCATTGCTCCGTGTCCGCTTCTCTGGAGCAGCAGAAAACAACCTTTCTCCCTCCTCTATGTGACATCCTTTTATATATTTGAACATGGCTATCATATCACCCCTTAACCTCCTCTTCTCCAGGCTAAACATGCCCAGCTCCCTTAGCCGTTCCTCATAAGGCATCGTTTCCAGGCCTTTGACCATTTTGGTTGCCCTCCTCTGGACACGTTCCAGTTTGTCAGTGTCCTTCTTGAATTGTGGTGCCCAGAACTGGACACAGTACTCCAGGTGAGGTCTGACCAGAGCAGAATACAGTGGCACTATTACTTCCCTTGATCTAGATGCTATACTCCTGTTGATGCAGCCCAGAATTGCATTGGCTTTTTTAGCTGCCGCGTCACACGGTTGGCTCATGTCAAATTTGTGGTTGACGTTCCTGCCTTGCAGGGCGTGGGAATAGATGACCTGCGATTCTATGAGAGCCCTGCTCAGTTGGCTAGACCATGGCTCAGACCCACAGGCCAGAGCTTGTTGCGAAAGGAAGGCGCTCTAGCCATGCTCAGAGGACGCGAGAACATCGCAAGAGCCTCAACTCTCCATTTAGCGGGGCATAGAAAAACGCTTCTGAGACAGGGACTGGACTCAACAGCCAGACCGTCCTGGGCTGAATTTGGGCTGAGCAAACGGACCTCTGAGGATGTGCAGAGTTCTCAACTCCCCGCCCTCCCCCCTGAAGCAGAACGACACTTATTCTCTGGATATGTGGGTCTTATTCCTATCCAGTTATTAAATCCCTTTTATCGTTCTCCTGGAACCTAGAGGAGTTAATCCTGTCGGCTCTGCGTGGGCGCTCTGCACATGTTCAGAGGACGCTGTCTCTGCACGTGCTCAGCGGACGCTCCTTAGACGTGCATGTTTTTTATTTTTGGGTGTTGGGGAGAAACAGGGCGAGGCCCTGCCAAAAAATAAACCGAGGGGGCGGTGTGGGCTTGTTCTCCCCAGCAGGGTCAGCCGAGGTCTCTGGCTCCACGTGGCTGAAGGCCATTTCCACCGTTGAGTCACCAGGGCTGTGGGCCTGTGAGTCACACCTACGCAAAAGACATGGGAGAAAAAAGAGAAATAATATTTTGGGGCAAGCTGGGACAAGGCAGAATAAAAGCCAGCCCAGCGCACCAGCGCGGGCGCTCTGCACATGCACAGAGGTCGAGATGGCAGCCGGGCGGCTCACTGGTTCCCGACCCTGGTTGTCACAGAATTGTGTACCTGGAAAGGGAACCCCGAAGGTCATCGACTCCAACCGCCTGCGATACAGATGGACCACAAGCCCTGTTCAAAAGTCTCCAAAGTCCGCTGCCGTTCAGATGTCTTCTAAAAGTCAGAAAAGTCTGTTTAGGGAAGCTTTTAATGTTTGATGTATTACAGTATTTTAATGTTTTTTGTGAAGCCGCCCAGAGTGGCTGGGGAAGCCCAGCCAGATGAGCGGGGTATAAATAATAAATTATTATTATTATATCTTGACATCTGATGGGAGGGCGTTCCACAGGGTGGGCGCCACCACTGAGAAGGCCCTCTGCCTGGTTCCCTGTAACCTCGCTTCTTGCAGGGAGGGAACCGCCAGAAGGCCCTAGGAGCTGGACCTCTGTGTCTGGGCTGGACGATGGGGGTGGAGACGCTCCTTGAGGGTTACTGGGCCGTTTAGGGCTTTCAAGGTCAGCACCAAGACTTTGAATTGTGCTCAGAAACGTCCTGGGAGCCAATGTAGATCTTTTAGGACCGGTGTTATGTGGTCTTGGCGGCCGCTCCCAGTTACCTGTGTGGCAACCGCATTCTGGATTAGTTGCAGTTTCCGGGTCACTGTCAAAGGTAGCCCCACGGAGAGCACATGGCAGCAGTCCAAGCGGGAGATAACCAGAGCATGCACCACTCTGGCCAGACAGTTTGCGGGCAGGGAGGGTCTCATCCTGCGTACTAGATGGAGCTGCCCTGGACACAGAACTGCCCTGTGCCTCCATGGACAGCTGGGAGTCCAAAATGACCCCCAGGCTGCGCACCTGGTCCTTCGGGGGCACAGTAACCCCACTCAGGGCCAGGGAGTCCCCCACACCTGCCCGCCCCCTGTCCCCCCGAAACAGCACTTCTGTCTTGTTGGGAAGGAGGTGGGGTGTGTCTGAAGCCCCGAGGAATGAAAAAATGCAGCTCAACTCTGAATTCCTGAAAACCCCAGGATTGGCAGGGGAGCCAGAGGAGGGCGTTTTTGCGTTTTCGGCAGAAATCCTCTCCGCCCAGCTTGCTCTGCAATTAAAACCACCACCCTCTCTTTGGGGTTTGGCCTGTGGGGCAGCTGGGGCCGGCCGCCAGCTGCCTGGGGGTGGCAGAGCTCGGCCACCAGATGGATTCAGGTCCCCCCCCCCCGTTTTTTGAATGCCTGGCCCCCAAAAGCCTCTGAAGGAATGTCTGCAATGCCTGTAGGACATGGGTAAAAAGGTAAAGGGGCCTCTGACCATTAGGTCCAGTCGTGGACGACTCTGGGGTTGCGGCGCTCATCTCGCTTTACTGGCCGAGGGAGCCGGCGTACAGCTTCTGGGTCATGTGGCCAGCATGACTAAGCCGCTTCTGGCGAACCAGAGCAGCACACGGAAACGCCGTTTACCTTCCCGCCGGAGTAGACCTATTGATCTACTTGCACTTTTGACGTGCTTTCGAACTGCTAGGTGGGCAGGAGCAGGGACCGAGCAACGGGAGCTCACCCCGTCATTGCGGGGATTCGAACCGCCGACCTTCTGATCGGCAAGTCCTAGGCTCTGTGGTTTAACCCACAGCGCCACCCACATCCCTAAAGTCAAGATATAAAACCACAAAACACAGTGGTACCTTGGTTCCCAAACGCCTTGGTACTCAAACAACTTATGGCGAACTTTTTTTGGAAGTTGAGGTCTGTCTCTTTTTGCTATTTATTTTGCGTTTTCGTTTATGCGGCTCTTTTTCATTTCGTTTTTGCGACTGTGTGGAACCCAGTCCAGCTACTGATGGATTGTGCAACTGCAGTCCATTGTTTTATTGCTTTCATTTTATGGATCAATGGTCTCGTTAGATAGCAAAATTCATGTCATATTGCTGTTTTAGGGGTTGTTTTTAAAAGTCTGGAACAGATTAATCCGTCTTGCATTGCTTTCTATGGGAAAGCGTGCCTCGGTTTTGGAACGCTTTGGTTCTGGAACGGACATCCGGAACGGATTAAGTTTGAGAACTAAGGTACTACCATATTATCACCCAATGTTAGGGCCAGAGAGGCAGAACTGACTCATTATGCAAGTTGTAGCTTCCTTTTCATGTTATAATTGTAATTATGAATCTGTTAAACACCGTGAGACCTTTTGATGATAATAAATAAATACATAATTTTTAAATTGCTATTATTATGGCATGAGATGGTTTCATTCTTCCATTCCATTCCAGTTGCGATCCAGTCTTCGTTTTCCTCTTGGCCCGCTCAAGGAAACCCAATCTTCGTGGCCGCTAAAGTCAGAGGGAAATTCTGGTGTAGATCACCGGATCGGACTGTCGATGACTCTCTCTACATCAGATTTCTCCCTCTACATCAGTATTTATTAATGTATTTCTGTGTCTTTTGTTGATTCCATCCTTATATGCTGCGCCCTGTATTCACATCTTAATGAAAGTGTGAATTACGTATCCGTAAATAAAATAAACCCATTTGCCACTGATCTCACAGCTTTACCATTTGGATGCCTGCCTGCCTGCCTGCCTGTTTGGGCTGAAGTCAACAAATGAATCTGCAACTGATATTGCTGCCTTTTTAGGGGTGGGTGTGGGAACTTTACCGGTTGGATGCCTGCCTGCTCTTCAGGGTAGAGGAGCAAAGCGAGTGACAAGCAAAAAGCTGATTATTATTTTTTTTAAAAGGCTGTTTAATCTTCGTTATTATTAATAATATTTTTAATGCTGCCAGTTTTGCTCTCCGTGGAAAGGTGGGGGGCAGTTTAGCAGAATAAAATAACATTCATTCATCTGCAATCCATTCATTCACACTCCAGAAGCTCCCTAGAGGCCCGTTGCCATGGAAGCCATTCTCTTACTCTGTTGGGGGGGGGGGAAGAAAATGAAAAAGGCTGGGTTGGGGGCTGGGGAGGGGTCCACGGTTTCTTGCAAACCTTCCTCCTTCTCCTACTCAGAGCTCCAGGCTCTTTTAGGCCAGCAGCAGTTTTTTGTTCGCGACAGGCAGGCGATCCAACAGGTAGAGCGTTACGCTATCCCGGTTGAACCTCCACCTCGCCACGTTCTGCTGGGTCCCCAAGCCTTTATTTGGGACGCGAAACCCTTTTCATACGTCCCCCAACCCAGCCAGCTCATTTTTGCTGCCAGAAAGCGAAGCGGAGAGGGTTTCTTTTTAGTTTTTGCTGGGTGGGCGAATTATTCCTCTCTGGGCTGTCCCTCTGCGGCTTGTGGAATAGGCAGCCTGCGATACTCCAGAGACCAAGAACAAATTTCGCCTCCGAGGAGTCTCCCTGGTGAATTGCAGCCTACAGCCTAGAATTGTATGTGTCTGCTCCCGCAATTTGATGTACTGTTTTTGGGGGACAGGAGGCGGGCAGGTGTGGAGGATTCCCTGGTCCTGAATGGGGTCACTGTGCCCCTGAAGGACCAGGTGCGCAGCCTGGGAGTCATTATGGACTCACAGCTGTCCATGGAGGCACAGGTCAGTTCTGTGTCCAGGGCAGAGTGGTGCATGCTCTGGTTATCTCCCGCTTGGACTACTGCAATGCGCTCTCCGTGGGGCTACCTTTGAAGGTGACCCAGAAACTACAACTTATCCAGAATGCAGCAGCCAGACTGGTGACTGGGGGCGGCCGCCGAGACCACATAACACCAGTCCTGAAAGACCTACATTGGCTCCCAGTACGTTTCTGAGCACAATTCAAAGGGTTGGTGCTGACCTTGAAAGCCCTAAACGGCCTCGGTCCAGTATACCTGAAGGAGCGTCTCCACCCCCATCGTCCAGCCCAGACACCGGGGTCCATCTCCCAAGGGCCTTCTGGCAGTTCCCTCACTGCGAGAAGCCAAGTTACAGGGAACCAGGCAGAGGGCCTTCTCGGTGGTGGCTCCCTCCCTGTGGAACGCCCTCCCACCAGATGTCAAAGAGAACAACAACTACCAGACTTTTAGAAGACATCTGAAGGCAGACCTGTTTAGGGAAGCTTTTAATGTTTGATGTATCACAGTATTTTAATATTCTTTTGGAAGCCGCCCAGAGTGGCTGGGGAATCCCAGCCAGATGGGCGGGGTATAAATAATAAATTATTATTATTATTATTATTATTATTATTATTATTATTATTATTATTATTCCCGTATTTCTCCCACTGACAGATTTGATGCGCGACTGGACTCTTAACCCCGCAAGAACAAGCTGGGAAAAGGTGTGTTGGGGGACGGCGACCAGGCACTCTGCACGTGCTCAAACGATCTCTTGCTTTTGCGTGCGTTTCTAATTTATTCTTACGTTCTTTGAGCAGAAAGTGTGCGCTTCGGAAAGAGGAGTATAGGTGAACGAGGGCTTAATTTGAGCCCGTACCCCTACCAAGAATCTGCACCGATGAATTCAGGGGAAGTCCTAAGTCAGGCAAGGGTTCTTCTGAGCATGCACAGAGTGCAACTTGCCCTTGGCTTCGTTGTTAACGAGGAATCGCTGAGAAAGGGGATGCGAAAGCTTAATGTTTCATGAGTCACGGTGCCCATTTTCTCTTGAAATAAAGATGATGATTATTATTATTGTATTGTATGTATTTTGTATGCATATTGTGTGTAAGCAGGCATGTATTTTGTATGCCTAAATTTTGCATAAAATTATTCCAAAATATAAGAAGGAAGTTGCTAGAGAGAGCGCTTGGTCCGGCCAAAATAATTATCTTTTGTCAGTGCAAATCAAATGAATTAGCAATCTTTCTTTTCTGTCTAAACATCTACCTTCCCCCTAGTCTGTCACAGACCACCAAGATTTGATCAGATCTACATTTTTTTCCCCTCCTTTGGTGGGGATTTTAATACCTAAATGGGAGCAAACAATTGGGCTTCGACTTGGAAGATATTTTCCTAACTTCTCGTTGTTCTCCGGACAGGGGGCGTTATATTAATTTGGAATCTGTATCCCTATATAATTTTTATATCCTTCATAGGAGTCTGGTAGTCATTTCTAAGCGCCGGTATACTTATTTGTACGAATATGGAGGAACCGATATCGACCACATTATAGTCTCTACAGTGGTACCTTGCCTCTCAAACTTAATCCGTTCCAAAACCAAAGCGTTCCAAAACCAAGGTGCGCTGCTTTCCCATAGAAAGCAATGCAAAACGGATCAATCCATTCCAGGCTTTTGTTTATTTCCTTGACATCTGAAGGGAGGGCGTTCCACAGGGTGGGCGCCACCACCGAGAAGGCCCTCGCCTGGTTCCCTGCAACTTCGCTTCTTGCAGGGAGGGAACTGCCAGAAGGCCCTTGGGAGATGGACCCCGGTGTCCGGGGTGGAGACGCTCCTTCAGGGATACAGGGCCGAGGCCGTTTAGGGCTTTCAAGGTCAGCACCAACACTTTTGAATTGTGCTCGGAAATGTCCTGGGAGCCAATGGAGATCTTTCTTTCAAAAACCACCCAATCGGTTGAATCCTAGAACTGCAGAGTCAAAAGGGACCACAGGGTCATCTAGTCCAGTGTTTCCCAACCTTGGGCCTCCAGCTGTTTTCGAACTACAATTCCCATCATCCCTGACCACTGGTCTTGCTAGCTGAGGATTATGGGAGTTGTAGTCCAAAAACAGCTGGAGGCCCAAGGTTGGGAAATGCTGATCTAGTCCAACCCCTTGTGATGGAGGTTTCGTGCAACCAACAGCCCTGAGATTAAGAGTCTACCTGCTCTACCAACCGAGAACATCAGGGTTCACAGTACCACTGATCCATGTTTCATTCTGAACCATATTATAAGGAGCTATAAGACGTATAGTTCAAGCTCTGGTTTTCCCAGTCGTGATGTATGGAAGTGAGAGCTGGACCATGAAGAAGGCTGATCGCCGAAGAATGGATGCTTTTGAATTCTGGTGCTGGAGGAGACTCTTGAGAGTCCCATGGACTGCAAGAAGACCCAACCTCTCCATTCGGAAGGAAATCAGCTCTGAGTGCTCACGGGAAGGACAGATCCTGAAGCTGAGGCTCCAAGACTTTGGCCACCTCATGAGAAGAGAAGACTCCCTGGAAAAGACCCTGATGTTGGGAAAGATGGAGGGCACAAGGAGAAGGGGACGACAGAGGACGAGATGGTGGGACAGTGTTCTCGAAGCTACCAGCATGAGTTTGACCCAACTGTGGGAGGCAGTGGAAGACAGGAGGGCCTGGCGTGCTCTGGTCCAGGGGGTCACCAAGAGGCGGACATGGCTAAACGACTAAACAACAATGAAACACCAAAGATTAAAGGCTTCCCTAAACAGGGCTGCCTTCAGATGTCTTCTAAAAGTCAGATAGTTGTTTATTTCCTTGACATCTGACGGGAGGGCATTCCACAGGTAGGGCACCACCACCGAGAAGGCCCTCTACCTGGTTCCCTGTAACCTCGCTTCTCACAGGGAGGGAACTGCCAGAAGGCCCTCGGGAGATGGACCCAGGTGTCCGGGCTGGACGATGGAGGTGGAGATGCTCCTTCAGGGATACTGGGCTGTTTGGGTCTTTCAAGGTCAGCACCAACACTTTGAATTTTGCTCGGAAACATCCTGGGAGCCAGTGTAGGTCTTTCAAGACCGGTGTTATATGCTTTCGGCGGCCCTGATGTTGGGAGAGATGGAGGGTGCAAGGAGAAGGGGACGACAGAGGACGAGATGGTGGGACAGTGTCATAGAAGCTACAAACATGAGTTTGACCAAACTGCGGGAGGCAGTGGAAGACAGGAGGGCCTGGCGTGCTCTGGTCCAGGGGGTCACGAAGAGTCAGACACGACTAAACGACTAAACAACAATATACCAAGAAAATTAAGAACAATCTCTATGTAGCTTGTATGGATTTTTCGACTCCGTTGACTGAAATAGGCTGTGGGAGGAATTTCAAATTGCTAACATTGGTGGCTTATTGACCCAAGATCGGTGACAGCGATGCAGAGATGAGCTTTTAAAACGTCACGGCGAGGTTGCCTTCTGGCTCCCGCGGTTTTTAAGTTGCATATTAATGATTTGGCGCCAAATAGTGGTGCTCAGAACTGGACACAGGACTCCAGCTGTGGTCTGAACAAGGCAGAATAGATTGGGACGATGACTTCCCTTTAAGTCTAAAGACTTCTGTTGATGCAGCTAAGAATAGCATTCGGTTTTTTTGCTGCTCCATCACACTGTGGGCTCATGTTCAGCTTAGATCATGGGTAGGCAACCTAAGGCCCAGGGGCCGGATCCGGCCCAATCACCTTCTCAATCCGGCCTGCGGACGGTCTGGGAATCAGCGTGTTTTCACATGAGTAGAATGTGTCCTTTCATTTAAAATGCATCTCTGGGTTATTTGTGGGGCATAGGAAATCATTCATATTTTTTCTTTCAAAATATAGTCCGGCCCCGCACAAGGTCTGAGGGACAGGGGATCGGCCCCCTGCTGAAAAAGTTTGCTGACCCCTGTCCTGGATCCTTTTCACACATATTGCTAGTAAGCCAAGTGTTCCCACTCCATCTTACAACCGTGCAACTCTTCCTACCACAGGGCCTAGGACTTGCCGATCGGAAGGTCGGTGGTTCGAATCCCCGCAATGACGGGGTGAGCTCCCGTTGCTCGGTCCCTGCTCCTGCCAACCTAGCAGTTCAAAAGCACAAAGTGCAAGGAGATAAATAGGTACCGCTCCAGCGGGAAGGTAAACGGCATTTCCGTGCGCTGCTCTGGTTCGTCAGAAGCGGCTTAGTCCTGCTGGCCACATGACCCAGAAGCTGTACACCGGCTCCCTCGGCCAGTAAAGCGAGATGAGCGCCGCAACCCCAGAGTCGGCCACGACTGGACCTAGTGGTCAGGGGTCCCTTTACCTTATTGGTCCCTGCTGAAATTCATTTTTTAAAATTTGGGCCCTGTTCTCCAATCTGTTCAGGTCATATTATATTATCTTTCTCTTCCAGGGATGGTGCCGTCCACATGTGGTGAAACAACAGCAGCCAGCAGGCCGAATGGGCATGGGAAGTCCCGCAACATGTGGTGGGCCACGCTCCAAGCCCCTGAGCTTCGCCTGCTCCCAAGTTGCCAGCGTCTTTCTGGACAGGGCTGGAGAGAAGCTCGATTTCCCGGCAGGGATGGGTGTGGCTCCGATTGAGGACATCCTGTACCCCGGGCCCGAGGGTGTCGTGAGCAACAGCGATCCCACCACCTCCCTAAAAGCGTGCGCGCGCGCACACACACACAATTGCCGCACAGCACAGGAAGAACATTGTGTTGAGACAGACCGGGGAGGACAGAGTGGAAAATTACACAATGTACAAAGGCAGTCAATAACATCCAAACACCACATTGCAACCCCTTAAAAGATTTCTACACAGGTTAAGCAAGGCTTCCCGAACTGTGGGGGTAGAACTCTTCCAGGAACAGGGTACCCAGATCTCTGTATTATTATTTTTTGGTCGGGTTGCCAACTGACCAGAAAAACCCTGGCCAGGTGTGCTCCTGCGCCTTTAGCGGGTGGGCCTAGCTGCTGCAGCCAGCAGGTGATACCGCTCTGGGCACAGAGGTGAGCAAGGCCTCCCTTTTGCACCCACAGATAGCGCCGACACGAAAGGCGGAGGAGCGGTAGCGGTTGGGAAGGTTGGCAACCCTATCGCAACTATCAGATTGGCTTGGGAGCATCTTGAAGTGATCTGGGTAGGGTTCCCAGCCAATCAGATCTATCGATTGCTTTGGATTCGTAGGCCGTTTTTCTACCGGTGGGGAAGTTGGCAACCCAAAATCTAGGTCGTGGGAGGGAGGGGAAGGAGAAAAACAGAATGCAGTCTTTTTGGGGAAGACAGCCAATTTGAGGCTGCAATTCCTGAGTCTTGATCATGGGGGGGAAGAGACGGTGGCAAGTAGAAAACAGCGGAGGAGCAGGGCCAGGAGGGGAAAGTTGGCAACCCTAAATCTGGGCCACAAGAAGGGAGAGAAGCAGAGCAATGCTTTTTTGGGGGAAAAGATCAAATCAGGCTCACAGGAGAGAGACGGCTCAAGCAGAGAAAAAGGGGCAGAGGAGCAGAGCCAGGAGGAGAGAGTTGGCAACCCTAAATCTGGGTCACAGGAAGGGAGAGAAGCAGAACAAAGCCTTTTTGGGGGAAAAGATCGAATTTGTCAGGCTCACTGGAGAGAGACGGCTCAAGCAGAGGAGCAGAGCCAGGAGGAGAGAGTTGGCAACCCTAATTCTGGGGCGCAGGAAGGGAGGAGGATAGCAGAATAAAGGCCTTTGGTGAAGAGATCCAGCCTGGGGACGCCGTTCCTGGGTTTCGGTGTCAAGAGAGCTCTCAGAGGGAACAGCGCACAAACATACACACACCCAGCTCAGGCTTGCTCTGCCAGCTGCGTCAACCCGGCGCATGACGCACTGTTACCTGTGGGTCGCAGCTATATATATCTCTCGAGAGAGAGCCAGGACCTCCTCCTCTTCCTCCCCCCGCTCCCCCAGTTTGCCTGACTAAACAAAACTCTGGTTAGAGAGTCAAGGGCGTTGCAGGGTGTGGGGTCGACGTGGGGCAGGGCTATGTGCCTGCCGGTTTGGCGGCGCAATGCCCAAAGGTCTTGCCTGGGATCTGTGCCAACACATCTTCAAAAACAGGCCGGGTTTAGCAAGGAGACGATGAAGGTGGGGCAGTTTAGGTGGGATTTGAGCCAAAGGCGGTTGTTGGCGTGGAGCTGGTTGGGGGGCGGCTTGGCCTGGCCCCACACCACAGGGCTATGGGGTGGAGAAGTCCTGGCGAACACCAGCTGCGGGTGGGCAGAGGATTTCTGCTTGGGGAACCACCCCCTCTGAAGAACACCAGAAGATTCTGGCTGTGGGGTGAGGCCCACAACCAGCCCAGTTCTCCCAGGGGCCAAATTCCCCTCATAACCTAGAAATGGTGATAGACTGTGCCTGGGCCGGGAGGTTCCACCAGAACAGAAGAGCCTAGCTGTATCCAGTACTGGCTTGAGAGCAGTACATGTGAAAAGGATCTAGGAGTCTTGGTTGACCACAAACTTGACATGAGCCAACAGTGTGACGCGGCAGCTAAAAAAGCCAATGCAATTCTAGGCTGCATCAATAGGAGTATAGCATCTAGATCAAGGGAAGTAATAGTGCCACTGTATTCTGCGCTGGTCAGACCTCACCTGGAGTACTGTGTCCAGTTCTGGGCACCACAATTCAAGAAGGACACTGACAAACTGGAACGTGTCCAGAGGAGGGCAACCAAAATGGTCAAAGGCCTGGAAACGATGCCTTATGAGGAATGGCTAAGGGAGCTGGGCATGTTTAGCCTGGAGAAGAGGAGGTTAAGGGGTGATATGGTAGCCATGTTCAAATATAGAAAAGGATGTCACATAGAGGAGGGAGAAAGGTTGTTTTCTGCTGCTCCAGAGAAGCGGACACGGAGCAATGGATCCAAACTACAAGAAAGAAGATTCCACCTAAACATTAGGAAGAACTTCCTGACAGTAAGAGCTGTTTGACAGTGGAATTTGCTGCCAAGGAGTGTGGTGGCGTCTCCTCCTTTGGAGGTCTTTAAGCAGAGGCTTGACAACCATATGTCAGGAGTGCTCTGATGGTGTTTCCTGCTTGGCAGGGGGTTGGACTCGATGGCCCTTGTGGTCTCTTCCAACTCTATGATTCTAGGATTCTATGATTCTATGATCTTCTTCTGACAGCAGCCAACCAGATGTCTCTTTGGGGAAGTCTGAGAGCAAGAGCAATGCTCCCCCTCCTGGGATTTCCAGAATTTGGGGTTCAGGGGGCTTCTAAAGTGCTAAAGGGCTCTCACGTTTTTCAGCAGAGGCCCCCGTGGAGAATGTCAGGGCCAAATGTGGTCCTTTCTACTTGGTGGCGCTGTGGGTTAAACCGCAGAGCCTAGGACTTGCCGATCAGAAGGTCGGTGGTTCGAATCCCCGCAATGATGGGGTGAGCTCCCGTTGCTCGGTCCCTGCTCCTGCCAGCCTAGCAGTTCGAAAGCACACCAGTGCAAGTACATAAAGAGGTACCACTCCGGCGGGAAGGTAAACGGCGTTTCTGTGCGCTGCTCTGGTTCGCCAGAAGCGGCTCAGTCCTGCTGGCCACATGACCCGGAAGCTGTACGCCGGCTCCCTCGGCCACTAAAGCGAGATGAGCGCCGCAACCCCAGAGTCGGTCATGACTGGACCTAATGGTCAGGGGTCCCATTACCTTTACTTGGTCAACAGGCCACACCCCCTCTCTTCAGGCCACACCCCTCTCCTCAGGCCACACCCCTCCATTCAGGCCACACCTCCTCTCTTCAGGCCACACCCCTCCATTCAGGCCACACCTCTCCATTCAGGCCTCTCTTCAGGCCACATCCCTCCATTCAGGCCACACCTCCTCTCTTCAGGCCACACCTCCTCTCTTCAGGCCACACCCCTCCATTCAGGCCACACCCCTCCATTCAGGCCACACCTCTCCATTCAGGCCACTCCTCCTCTCTTCAGGCGACACCCCTCCATTCAGGCCACTCCCTTCAGGCCACACCTCCTCTCTTCAGGCCACACTCCTCCATTCAGGCCACTCCCTCCATTCAGGCCACACCTCCTCTCTTCAGGCCACACCCCTCCATTCAGGCCACACCTCTCCATTCAGGCCACTCCTCCTCCCTTCAGGCCACACCCCCTCGCTGGCCTTGTTTTGCACCCACCTCCAAATTCATTTTCTCCCCCCCGGCTGCAAAAACGCATCCTCAAGAAATGGCTCTCTCTCCTGTCCAGACAGAGGACACGAGGGGGGGGGGTTCGGGTCTGTGCGGGTGTCTAGAAACTCTACCTCTCTTTCAAATCAGAATGGATGGCGGCTAATGGATTGAGGTTGAATCCTGACAAGACAGAAGGACTGTTTTGGGGGGACAGGGGGCGGGCAGGTGTGGGGGACTCCCTGGTCCTGAATGACCCTACCTGCCCATAGACTGTCTTGCCAGAGTGGTGCATGCTTTGGTTATCTCCCGCTTGGACTACTGCAATGCGCTCTATGTGGCGCTGCCTTTGAAGGTGACCCGGAAACTGCAACTAATCCAGAATGCGGCAGCTAGACTGGTGACTGGGAGCGGCCGCCGAGACCATATAACACCGGTTCTGAGAGATCTGCATTGGCTCCCAGTACGTTTCCGAGCACAATTCAAAGTGTTGGGGCTGACCTTTAAAGCCCTAAACGACCTCGGTCCAGTATACCTGAAGGAGCGTCTCCACCCCCATCGTTCTGCCCGGACACTGAGGTCCAGCTCCGAGGGCCTTCTGGCGGTTCCCTCACTGCGAGAAGTGAAGCTACAGGGAACCAGGCAGAGGGCCTTCTCGGTGGTGGCGCCCGCCCTGTGGAACGCCCTCCCACCAGATGTCAAAGAGAACAACAACTACCAGACTTTTAGAAGACATCTGAAGGCAGCTCTGTTTATGGAAGCTTTTAATATTTGATGTATTATATAATTTTAATATTTTTTGGGAAGCCGCGCTGAGTGGCTGGGGAAGCCCAGCCAGATGGGCGGGGTATAAATAATAAATTATTATTATTATTATTATTATTATTATTATTATTATTATTATTATTATAGAAGGGACCCCCAACGGCCATCTAGCCCCACCTTCTGCGACGCAGGACTCTCAACTAAAGCACCTGGAACCAATGGCCTGCTTGAAACCTCCGCCAAATTCGCCACAGCTGAAATGCGCATCCATCGCCCTCATTCCCTTAGAAGGGAGCGCGGTGCCTGCCCAAGACGCTAGTCCTCAATGTTCCGATTTAAACCGAGACGGCTTCTGCCAAGCCAGGGCCATCACTGTTCTCGTCTCCCCAGGCCAGGTTTCCAAGCGGCGCATTGCTCTCTGCCACACGCAGTTCTCATCCCCTCCTCCCAGGCGCCCCCCCTTGCTTCCCCGAATGATGCTGATTTGGGGGGGGCAGCGCAGAGAAAGAGAGACGACGGAGTGCGTAAGAGCCGAGCCCACCCCCCCTCCAAGCAGCTGCGTCAGTGTGCCAAATGTGTGGGCTCCCCGGTGACAGCGGCGGCTGCGTTCCATGTGCTCTAAATGGGCACATGGCAGCCGAGTGGTGCATGGGCAAAGGGGGGGGGCGAGGAGGAGGTAACGCGAAGGGCAGGTGACGCCGGTTGACGGCACTTCAACAGCGGCAGCTGCAAAACCTCCCCAGCTTCTCCGAAAAGAGCCATCTGGGGGCCAAAAAATGCTGATTTTTTTTTCTTTTTAATGCACATCTCAGAAGCGAAGCGACAGTCTTTTCCCCCCCGCAAGGCTTTACAGAAGGCGAGCTTCTCTCTTAAAAAAAAGGGGGGAATCTCTGCTTTTCCTGTCTGCCTAATCCTGAGCGAAAGCATGAGACTCTCAAGGTTGTGGGTTCGAGTCCGGCCTTGCGTGAAAAATTGGGGTTGGACTAGATGACCCTGAAGGTCTCTTCCAAATTGACGATTCAAGCGTCGCCCTTAAATCCCTCCCATCAATTCGGCGGCAGAGGGAAAGGCACTCTGTGTATCCTCAGAGGCACAGAATCCTCCCTTGGTCTGACTTTAGAGTCCCTCTTCTCCTCCGATCATATTCTTTACTTTTTTCTGCAAAGCAGAATTTATACCCATCTGGGAAGAGGAGATCCTGCAATATTATTTTGGAACGTACGAAAAGTCGAATTGGGCTGTTTGGCGCAATTTTCATTCATTTCCAGATGAATCCTCTGTGTGTGCGCGAACGGGCACCTTTTTAAAAAATAACAATGCTTTAATAAATTAATTTAAAACTAAGAGAATCTTCATGCAGGGCTCGTGAGAAGGAGGCTGATCTGCGATTTCACTGAGGGCTAGAACCTTCAGACTCGTTTTATATGATCTGGATTATACATCGTTCTCGAGGCAAACTTTGCCACAAACCTGGTCAGTGTGGAACTAGACCTGATAACCAGAACAACACTGATATTGACCATTCGGACTTTGTATCTTCACCTGTCTGCCTCTTTCAAACCTTTCAAAAAGTTATATAAAGTTATATTTCTTTTATTTAAAAGCATTTCTCAACAGCTTAATCTTTTGAAAATTCCTAGCTGTATATAAAACATACAACGTGTTTGTGTGGGAAGAACATTAACACAGCCTCATAAAAACAGAGATGTACTTCGATCTAATCACCCATACCCAACTGCATGAAATTATTTAATTTAAATGTATCATACTCACAGCTCCCCCCCAGAGAATTCTGGGAACTGTAGTTCATTAAGGGTCCTGAGAACTGATAGACTTTTGATTGCCTTTGCATTGTTGCTGTTGTTGAGTCGTTTAGTCGTGTCCGCCTCTTTGTCACCCCCTGGACCAGAGCCCGCCAGGCCCTCCTGTCCTCCACTGCCTCCCACAGTTTGGTCAAACTCATGCTGGTAGCTTCCACAACACTGTCCCACCATCTCGTCCTCTGTCGTCCCCTTCTCCTTGCGCCCTCCATCTTTCCCAACATCAGGGTCTTTTCCAGGGAGTCTTCTCTTCTCATGAGGTGGCCAAAGTCTTGGAGCCTCAGCTTCACGATCTGTCCTTCCAGTGAGCACTCAGGGCTGATTTCCTTCCGAATGGAGAGGTTGGATCTTCTTGCAGTCTATGGGACTCTCAAGAGTCTCCTCCAGCACCAGAATCCAAAAGCATCCATTCTTCGGCGATCAGCCTTCTTGATGGTCCAGCTCTCACTTCCACACATCACTACTGGGGAAACCATAGCTTGAACTATACGGACCTTTGCATACCCTCCAAGATTTCTTTGATGAAAATAGGGACGTTCTAATAATAATAATAATAATAATAATAATAATAATAATAATAATAATAATAATAATATCCTGCCCATCTGACTGGGGTGCCCCAGCCACTCTGGGTGGCTTCCAACATATCCAAAAAACATAATAAAACACTAAACTTTTTTAAAAAAACTTCCTTATACAGGGCTGCCTTTAGGCATCTTCCAAAACTTATATAGCTACTTATCTCCTTATCTGGGGGTCACACAACTGTGCTCAATACTTTTTTCAGGGGGGTACGCACAGTGGCATAGCGTGGGGGGTGCAGGGGGGGCCGGCCGCACCGGGCGCAACATCTGGGGGTTAGGGTTAGGGGGCGCAAATCCACAGGTTAGGGGGCGCAAATCCACGGGTTAGGGGGCGCAAATTACTTGCCTTGCCCCGGGTGCTGACAACCCACGCTACGCCACTGGGTACGCACACCCCTAATTTTTGTGTGACTCTTTGTACTTTTGTCCATTCAACCATATTTATTTCCCCCGATTTGAACTATAAAACAGTGATTTTCTCGAGTGAAAATGAGAGTACCCCTAAACATTTATTATTATTATTATTATTATTTAGGGGGGGGGGAAAGCACTGACTGTACCCACCAACATTTCTCAGGTGAAAATAGGGACGTCCTAAGGAAAAGCAGGGTGCCCTTCTGCAAATCTGGGGCTGTCCCTGAAAAACAGGGCTTGCGGTTGCGACAGCTCCCTCTGTTTCACGTGCCTTGCAAAACGAAATTTCAAAACACCTTTTCCCCCCTAAGAGGAAGTGAGTAAAGAAAGTGGGGGGGGGGTCAAGTCCGGTTTGTGCAAAACTCAAACTTGCTTGCTATCTCGGGTGGGATGCAAAAACTGCCCTGCGCTTCTTTGAAAGTGTTAAGGGAGAAATCTGAGGGCTCCCTTGGACAAAAAACGAGGACACCCGCCAGGAATACCAGAGCAAAACAGCAGCCAGGAGGCTTGGTCTTTATTGAATACTGTCGCCACAGGACTCCCACCTGCCACCAGGTGGAACAAGATGGAAGCCCCGAACAAAAGAGAACCCCAACTTCTATTAGCTGCTAATTCCCATGTTAAAGGTAAAGGGATCCCTGACCATTAGGTCCAGTCGTGGCCGACTCTGGGGTTGTGGCGCTCATCTCGCTTTACTGGCCGAGGGAGCCGGCGTACAGCTTCCGGGTCATGTGGCCAGCAGGACTAAGCCGCTTCTGGCGAACCAGAGCAGCACACGAAAACACCGTTTACCTTCCCGCCGGAGCGGTACCTATTTATCTACTTGCACTTTGACATGCTTTCGAACTGCTAGGTTGGCAGGAGCAGGGACCGAGCAACGAGAGCTCACTCTGTTGCAGGGATTCGAACTGCTGACCTTCTGATCAGCAAGTCCTAGGCTCTGTGGTTTAACCCACAGCGCCACCCGCGTCCCTTAATCCACATGTTACAGCCCCCCAAACTACATCACTAATACATCATGGTTACATCATGGTCTGGTGGCCATAATCTGAGCATCCTGGACCCTGCCCCATGGTTCCCCTTGCCCTCCACCAAACACCCATCAAGTGTAACAAAAATATATATTTCCCTGTTTCCCTGCCAAGTTCATCACACCCTTTTGTCTCCATCTGGGTTTGTTATTTCTGGCATGGCTACCTGTCTGGCACTCAGGTATCAGGAGGCCAGGGATTATCACTCAGGCAGAGGGGCTGCTGAGGAGCTGAGCTCACCAGTCTATATGAATTTCTGAAGTTTTCCAGTGAGCCGGTACAGAGATCCACTGATCAGTGAATTCTTACATTTGGTATCGTGCAGCAGAGGCCCTTTGAATAGATAGGAAGAAACTGCGACGAAGTCTTTTGTGGGGACAAATCACAAAAGCCACAAAAGCGATGGTGCTGATTTTGGTAGTGGGCTGCATGTGCGTGATATCTGCTGGAGGCGCAACCCCCCCCCCAACCTATACATAATTTCCTGCAACAAAAGCACCCTCTGAGATTTTACTTGCAATTCTTTGATTTGGGGGGCAGGGGGTGGACCTAGATTTTGCGGCCGCTCAGCTGCGGTGGCACAAAGAGCAGCCTGTTCCCAGCTTCGCTCTGGAAGCTGTTTCAACTTGTTCCTAACCCCGGGAATGTGGGGAAGGGTGGGGAGGCGAATGGGTGGGTGGGGAGGGAGGGGGCCTCCCTGGCTAGGCGTCCCCCACTCTGATCTCATCGGCCAGGCATCCTGGCTGGCCTCCTCTGAGGTTAAGAGGCCTGCTTTGAAAGCCCCACTTTAGCCCAGACTGTTTAAAAGGAAGGAGGGGGGGCTGGTCTGCTTTTAATTTGCCTGATCCCCCCCCCTTGCCCTCTACAGTAGCAACCCGTCACCCCCGCAAGCAATCTGCGTGGCTTTCTTGTTCCTTGACCGATGACACTGGCGGGAGGTTGGAATCCTAGAATTGTAGATGCGCAAGTGAATAATTAGAATGACACTGTCTATATCATGGTTTCTCTTATGACAAAAGGCAGGAATCTTCGCCCGGGATCGAACCCACAACCATGAGATTACAAACCCTCCAAGTGTCAGAAGCCGTCCTGGTTTCTGATTTCATCCCGGAATGTCCTGCTTTCCCTTAGGACACCCTTATTTTCGTCGGCAAAATGTTGGAGGGTATGGAATAGGATGTCCCTATTTTCACAGGAGAAACGTTGGAGGGGATGGAATAGGACGTCCCTATTTTCACGTGAGAAACGTTGGAGGGGATGGAATAGGACGTCCCTATTTTCAGGGGAGAAACGTTGGAGGGGATGGAATAGGACGTCCCTATTTTCAGGGGAGAAACGTTGGAGGGGATGGAATAGGACGTCCCTATTTTCATGGGAGAAACATTGGAGGGGGGGCACAAGGAGAAGGGGACGACAGAGAATGAGATGGTTGGATGGTGTTCTTGAAGCTACCAGCATGAGTTAGATCAAACTGCGGGAGGCAGTGGAGGACAGAAGTGCCTGGCGTGCTCTGGTCCAGGGGGTCACGAAGAGTCGGACACGACTAAACGACTAAACAACAACAACAATTTTCACGGGATAAACGTTGGAGGGGATGGAATAGGACGTCGCTATTTTCAAGGGAGAAACGTTGGAGGGGATGGAATAGGACGTCCCTATTTTCAGGGGAGAAACGTTGGAGGGGATGGAATAGGACGTCCCTATTTTCATGGGAGAAACGTTGGAGGGGATGGAATAGGACGTCCCTATTTTCACGGGATAAACGTTGGAGGGGATGGAATAGGACGTCGCTATTTTCAAGGGAGAAACGTTGGAGGGGATGGAATAGGACGTCCCTATTTTCAGGGGAGAAACGTTGGAGGGGATGGAATAGGACGTCCCTATTTTCATGGGAGAAACGTTGGAGGGGATGGAATAGGACGTCCCTATTTTCACGGGATAAACGTTGGAGGGGATGGAATAGGACGTCGCTATTTTCAAGGGAGAAACGTTGGAGGGGATGGAATAGGACGTCCCTATTTTCAGGGGAGAAACGTTGGAGGGGATGGAATAGGACGTCCCTATTTTCAGGGGAGAAACGTTGGAGGGGATGGAATAGGACGTCCCTATTTTCATGGGAGAAACGTTGGAGGGGATGGAATAGGACGTCCCTATTTTCACGGGAGAAACATTGGAGGGGATGGAATAGGACGTCCCTATTTTCAGGGGAGAAACGCTGGAGGGGATGGAATAGGACGTCCCTATTTTCATCAGAGAAATGTCGGCAGGGATGTCTCTATTTTCATCGGAGAAATGTTGGAGGGGATGGAGTTATCTGGCCCCTGAGTCAAGGAGATAAGTAACAACAAAACATTTAAAGACCTCCCAAGTCAGCCTTCTATAGGGAAGTTTTTTTTGTTAATGTTTAATGTTTTATGTTTTTATATATGTTGGAAGCTGCCCAGAGTGGGATAGACAACGACGACAACAACAACTGAATAGGACATGCTTATTTTCATCACAGAAATGTTGGAGGGTATGAGATTAAGAGCCTCATCGCTCTACCAACTGAGCTGGCTCATTCATTGGGAGGACAGGTGAGACAGGTGAGACTCACCTGGAGATAGCATCAGTGATCGAACCTTCCACAGGCTAGGCAGATGCAAGATCCCTTCTCCCCAAATTTCCGCATTTCGCCAGGGCAGCAGACGCACCCCTCCTTGGGGAAGTTCGGGGAATTGCAGAGGTGGAAGGCAAGAATCTTCTGCTCAACCGGAATTCGAACCCACGACCGCAGGACCTCAGCACGCTCCATCGACTGACCTAGCCCAGATCAGGCCTCAATTCGGTAGCGTTTCCAGGAAAGTCGGGTTTCCGTCTTGGAAAGTTGTCGCAGTGGGTGCCGTCCTAGAAGCGGCCTGAGGAATGGATTCTGTTTCTGTCCTGGGGAGGAGACCCGAGGGCCAGCTAGAGAAGTCTCGAGGGCCACATTGGGCCCTTAAGCTTCCTCACCCCCTCCAGCTTGTCCAGTTTGGGAGCTGAGCAGGACGCCGTTTATTATTATTATTATTATTATTATTATTATTATTATTATTATTACCCCGCCCATCTGGCTGGGCTTCCCCAGCCACTCTGGGCGGCTTCCAAAAAAATATTAAAATACTGTAATACATCAAACATTAACAGCTTCCCTAAACGGGGCTGCCTTCAGATGTCTTCTAAAAGCCCGGTAGTTGTTGTTCTCTTTGACATCTGTTGGGAGGGCGTTCCACAGGGCGGGCGCCACCACCGAGAAGGCCCTCTGCCTGGTTCCCTATAACTTGGCTTCTCGCAGGGAGGAACTGCCAGAAGGCCCTCGGAGCTGGACGTCAGTGTCCGGGTAGAACGATGGGGGTGGAGACGCTCCTTCAGATATACTGGACCTCAGGCCGTTTAGGGCTTTCAAGGTCAGCACCAACACTTTGAATTGTGCTCGGAAACGTGCTGGGAGCCAATGTAGGTCTTTCAGGACCGGTGTTATGTGGTCTAGGCGGCCGCTCCCAGTCACCAGTCTGGCTGCCACATTCTGGATTAGTTGTAGTTTCCGGGTCACCTTCAAAGGTAGCCCCACGTAGAGCACATTGCAGTAGTCCAAGCGGGAGATAACTAGAGCTGTGTTTATTATTATTATTATTATTATTATTATTATTATTATTATTATTATTTAAAACACACCCGGTTTCACCCCAAGCACCCCAGTTCCTGAGCACACGCCGTGTTCCTTGCAGGCGATTCGAATGCCGCCCACCAGGCGTCTGGCAAGGAACGGCTCCCCCCATCCTGAAATCGCTCGCTGGCACAGACACCAGGTGCCGTGTCTGAGGAGCTGCCGGGAAGAGAAGCATGGCGTGGGCATCTTTCTCTTTCTCCCTCTCCGCTGATATTTGCTGAATTTGCCTCCCTTTCCCCAAACCTCCCCTGCCATCATATGGGGCAACCCTCCTTCAGCCCCCCCCCCGGTCTCTGCTAACTCCCCAACGGCGATTTGCTTGCATTTTACATTGCTTTTCTACCACCGACACACGATAGATGCTCCCTGCAAAAACAAACAAACCCCATTTTATCCACATTAGGCAGCCTCTCGCACTCAGGGTCCAGCGGTCCAGAGGCTCTGTGTATGTGTGTGTGTGTGTGTCCTTGGGGGCCAGTCAGGCTGCCTCTCGGCCAAATCACGCTGTGCGCCTGCGCAGATACAGCGTTCCAACTTGCGCTCTTTTCATGTTGCGAAGGGGCCTCCGATACGGATCCTGTTCGCAACCAGAGGTACTGCTGTATAGGTTGCCCCTCCAGCAGATGTCACGCACATGCAGCCCACTACCAAAACCAGCACAATCGCTTTTGTGGCTTTTGCGGCTTTTGCGATTTGTCCCCACAAAACACTTCATCGCAGTTTCTTCCTGTCTATTCAAAGGGCCTTTGCTGCACGATACCAAATGTAAGAATTCACTGTTCGATGTATCTCTGTACTGGCTCACTGAGAAAACTTCAGAAATTCATGTAGACAGGTGAGCTCAGCTCCTCAGCAGCCCCTCTGCCTGAGTGATAATCCCTGGCCTCCTGCTACCTGAGTGCCAGACAGGTAGCCAGTCCAGAAATAACAAACCCAGATGGAGACAAAAGGGTGTGATGAACTTGGCTGGGAAACAGGGAAATGTAAAGATCTTTTTTGTTACACTTGATGGGTGTTTGGTGGAGGGCAAGGGGAACCATGGGGCAGGGTCCAGGATGCTCAGATTACGGCCACCAGACCTCCCCTTTAATGATGTAACCGTGATGTATTAGTGATGTAGTTTGCGGGGTGTAACATGGGGATTAGCAGCTAATAAAAGTTTGGGTTCTCTTTTGTTTGGGGCTTCCATCTTGTTCCACCTGGTGGCAGGTGGGAGTCCTGTCGCGACAGTCTTCAATCAAGACGAAGCCTACTGGCTGCTCTTTTGCTCCAATATTCCTGCTGGGTGTCTTTGGTTTTTGTCCAAGGGAGCCCTCAGATTTCTCTGTTAACGGAAGGGAGCCACAGGTCATCCAGTCTGACCCGCTGCAAGGCAGCAATCTCAGCTGAAACATCACTGACAGATAGCCACCCAACCTCTGCTTGATAACCTCCACCATCTCCCAAGGGAGACCTTTCCACTGCGAAAAAGCTCTTACTACCGGAAAGTCGTCCCCCACCCCCAAATGTTTAGCCGTAATCTCCTTTCCTGCAGCTCAAAGCCATGGGTTCGAGTCCTGGCCTCCAGAACTGCAGAAAGCAAGCATGTGACTGCCGTCCAAACCTTCTCTGATCCTATGACTTAAGGTAAAGGTAAAGGGACCCCTGACCATTAGGTCCAGTTGTGGCCGACTCTGGGGTTGCGGCGCTCACCTCGCTTATTGGCTGAGGGAGCCGGCGTACAGCTTCCGGGTCGTGTGGCCAGCAGGGCTAAGCCGCTTCTGGCGAACCAGAGCAGCGCACGGAAACGCCGTTGACCTTCCCGCCGGAGCGGTACCTATTTATCTACTTGCACTTTGACGGGCTTTCGGAGTGCTAGGTTGGCAGGAGCAGGGACCGAGCAACGGGAGCTCACCCCATCGCGGGGATTCGAACCGCCGACCTTCTGATTGGCAAGTCCTAGGCTCTGTGGTTTAACCCACAGCGCCACCCGCGAGGGGGCCGTAAAGCTGGGATTTTCTCGCAAGCCGAGATTTGGAGCTGAGAGCAGCAGAGAGAGATGTGAACACGGGTGGGCGATCGCTAGGTATACAGGGGGGCGTCAAAAAGAACACTTCTGTTTGTCCCATGTTTTTTGTGTGTGAGCGTGTGGGCAGGCGAGAGACGGCTGTCCTCCTGCCTATGTGCTCGCCTCGTGTCAGATGGTCTGCAAACCTGGCGCCCCACTTGAAATGGGGGTGGAGGAGGGGGAAAGGAATGCACAGCTCAATTCATCGCACGCCACATTTTAAGAAGGATGTTGGAAAACATCGATCTGTTGGAGATGTAAAAAAGAGGAGCGAGTCATGCTATCATATGTGGTGGACCTGTGTAAAGGTAAAGCGACCCCTGACCATTAGGTCCAGTCGTGGCCGACTCTGGGGTTGCGGCGCTCATCTCGCTTTACTGGCCGAGGGAGCCGGCGTACAGCTTCTGGGTCATGTGGCTAGCAGGACTAAGCCGCTTCTGGCGAACCAGAGCAACGCACGGAAATGCCGTTTACCTTCCTGCCGGAGTGGTACCTATTTATCTACTTGCACTTTGATGTGCTTTTGAACTGCTAGGTTGGCAGGAGCAGGGACCGAGCAACGGGAGCTCACCCCGTCATTGCGAGGATTCGAACCGCTGACCTTCTGATCAGCAAGTCCTAGGCTCTGTGGTTTAACACACAGCGCCACCCACGTCCCTAGCCTTGGGTTATTGCCAGCTAAATCCTGCTCGGAGCAGGCTGATTGAAGTGAATGGACCTAAGTCAATCATGTCCTATAATTTCTGCGGCTCTACTCTGAGAACGATTCTTGACCTTTCAAAAATGATCATTATAATATTTCTAGTAATCAGCTTAGTGATTTCGCTGCAATCCTGAGACGTATACATTCTATAAATGAAAGAATGAGAAATAAAATGATGAACGGCAACCATACATCAGGTCTCTCACTAAGCTCTGGACACAAGACACTAGTCCTTATTGAGGTGCTCCTCCTATCTTTAGATTGCACCACTTCAGACTACTGCGAGGAGGCCTCAAGTATTGAGTGCACCTCCTTCCACACTAAACCATACAAATAATCTAGTCATGGCATGTCGAGAAGAAAGCTAGGGGAAGGCCCTGAACAGCTAGATTTCTAAAGGCGGGGTTTAAATTTTTATATTTGGTCCGGAAAGGAGTGCCCCCTGCAGTCTGATGTGGTTTCGGTGGCAGATTTTATAATTTCCGGGAACCAACGGACCCTCCCCTCCTTCGATTTATCACCAAAGCACAGGGCGTGTGCGGGAGAACTTTTCCATGCGCACAGACAAGACGCGCACGTGCGCGCTTCTCTAGGGCGTGCCGGAGGCAGGGGAGATCCCACATCCCTCCTGCCGTAAAAGGAGGGCTTTGCTGCTGGGGCCCTCCCTTCGCGCTCTCATCTTTTGTTTGTTTTAGTTCAGTTCTGCCTCGCCACATTTGGCACAGGAGGAAGGCCTCCCAATGACGTCAAGCATGCCGAAACCTGCAGTGCGCAGACAGCTGGCCTCTCCCCCCCCATCTCTGGGGCCTTTGCCTGTGCAACTGCGCACGGCTGCTTCCTCTCGCTGGCCACAAAATTGTCGCTTATCAAGAAACCTGGGGCTGCCGCTTCAGCTGAGCTGAGCTGAGCTGCCTCGGAGGCCTTGCAAACCATCGCCTCCTTAGTTGAGGGTTCCCCATGCTCTGCTACTCCCCTGTAAGAACGCTCTGACGTTGGATCAGGCCAAAGGCTTGCGGCCATCGCAGCCCAGCACCCCATTCTCACGGTGGCCAGATACCCCCAAAAAACCTTGAAATTGAGGTAGACTGCCCCTGGCCTGGAAGGTTCCATCAGAAGTTGTTGTTGTTTAGTCATGTCCGCCTCTTCGTGACCCCCTGGACCAGAGCACGCCAGGCCCTCCTGTCTTCCACTGCCTCCCGCAGTTTGGTCAAACTCATGCTGGTAGCTTCGAGAACACTGTCCCACCATCTCGTCCTCTGTCGTCCCCTTCTCCTTGCGCCCTCCATCTTTCCCAGCATCAGGGTCTTTTCCAGGGAGTCTTCTCTTCTCATGAGGTGGCCAAAGTCTTGGAGCCTCAGCTTCAGGATCTGTCCTTCCAGTGAGCACTCAGGGCTGATTTCCTTCAGAATGGAGAGGTTGGATCTTCTTGCAGTCCATGGGACTCTCCAGAGTCTCCTCCAGCACCAGAATTCAAAAGCATCCATTCTTCGGCAATCAGCCTTCTTTATGGTCCAGCTCTCGCTTCCATACATCACTACTGGGAAAACCAGAGCTTTTGCTATACGGACCTTTGTTGGGAAGGTGATATCTCTATTCCGAACTTAAAAATGGAAAGCGTAATGCTAGTGGTCAACAAAAGAGGTTCAAATACTCTCGCAAGGCAAATCTAAAAAAATGTAGTATAAACACCGAGAACTGGGAAACACTGGCCTGCGAGCGCTCCAGTTGGAGAACAGCCTTGACCAAAGGTGTCGTGGGCTTTGAAGACACTCGAACTCAGGACGCAAGGGAGAAACGTGCTAAGAGGAAGGCATGCTTGGCAAACTCTTACCGCGGTCAACTCCCGCTTGGAAACCTCTGTCCCCACTGTGGAAGGACGTGTGAATCCAGAATTAGTCTCCACAGTCACTTACGGACTCACTGTTAAAACCGTGTTCATGGAAGACAATCTTACTCGGCTACAAGGGATTGCCAAAGAAGAAAGCAAGAAACCACCCACAGCCCTTTCGGGCTTCGGGCCCCGGTGTTAAGTTTTCGCCTGCCCCCAGATCGCAACCGCTCTCTCTCGTCTTGAAAGGCCTGCAAGCTCCACTTCCTGCCATAACATTCGCCCCCGTCGTTCTGCTTCTGCTATTTTCCATTCAGCCCCAAACAACCTCCCTCTTCTCTCGCGGCTTTCTTCCCTCGCTCGCCTGCGCCAGTTAGGATGTTGGTGGACGTTCCGTCGCAGCCAGCCGAAGGCACCCAAACCAAACTGGCCATAGGTGATGGAAGATTGGGTTAAATTATGGAAAACTGACTTAAAATTTACAGATTGTTCCCTATTGAAGGAGAATTACATGAAGTTGATGTACAGATGGTATACAAAGGAGTGCAGTTAGGGAAAATGTACAAAACTAGTTCAAATATATGTTGGAAGTGTAAGGAAAAGGAGGGGACATTTTATCATATGTGGTGGGATTGTAAGGCAATTTAAAAAAATTGGGAAATGATATACAAGGAATTGAAGAAAATGTTCCATTTAACATTTGTTAAAAAACCCGAGGGATTTTTGTTGGGGATTGTAGGCCGCGAGAGTTTTAACAGCACAAGGATGGAAGACTGAAGAAACCCCAACTAAAGAATCATGGCAAGAAAAATCGATGGACTTTGCAGAACTGGCAAAACTGACATACAAGCTACGGGACAAGGATAACTGTGACTTTAAAGATGAATGGGAACCTTTCACAAAGTATCTGAAGACACAACAAAGTGAACTGGACTCCTTGGCAGGTTTTGAATAAACATTCACATATTTTTTTACTGATAATAATCAGCTAAACAGTTTGAGGATCTATACAACTGTGTAACATGCAGAAAACAGCAAAGAAACAAAAAACTGGAACTGAGGGAAGTCGGGGGGGCAGGGCGGGGGGGGGTGTTCTGGGTGGGAGGGGGATGGGAGGAGGGAGGAAAAATGGGGAGGGAATAAGGATATGTTTTTGGATAATATGTCTTGTTATAACTTTGAATAAAAAAAATCTAAACAAACAAACAAAAGAAACTTGCCATAGGCGTTCGTGCGCACTGGAAAGTCCAAGGCTGGATTGCTGCAATTCGCTCTCTGTGGGGCTTCCCTTGCCGTCCCAATTGCCTTGGCAGCATAAAATGCCAACAGCCTTCGGACGAAAAGAGGGATATTTGTATCCAATCTCCTCTCAGTCTCCGGGTGAAACAAAGTCAGCCAGGATGTTGCTTGCAGCCTCCATGAGGACTAGCGGCCTGTACCCTCCAACATTTATCTGATGAAAATAGGGATGTCCCATTCCATAGTGATAATTTGACTATTTATACCCTACCCATCAAGGGACATGGGTGGCGCTGTGGGTTAAACCACAGAGCCTCGGACTTGCCGATCTGAAGGTCGGCGGTTCGAATCGCCGCAATGACGGGGTGAGCTCCCCTTGCTCGGTCCCTGCTCCTGCCAACCTAGCAGTTCAAAAGCACCTCAAAGTGCAAGTAGATCAATAGGTACCACTCCGGTGGGAAGGTAAACGGTGTTTCCGTGCGCTGCTCTGGTTCGCCAGAAGCAGCTTAGTCCTGCTGGCCACATGACCCGGAAGCTGTACGCCGGCTCCCTCGGCCAGTAAAGCGAGATGAGCGCCGCAACCCCAGAGTCGGCCACGACTGGACCTAATGGTCAGGGGTCCCTTTACCTTTACCTTTACCTTACCCATCTGACAGGCTTGCTCCAGCCACTCTGGGCAGCTTCCAACATATATAAAAACACAATAAAACATTTTTTTAAAGACCCTTCCCTATACAGGGTTGACTTCAAACGTCTCAGGGGGTCTGATAACTCCATACCCTCCAAAGAAAACAGGGATGTCCTAAGGAAAAATGGGACATTGCGGAATCGAATCAGAAACCGGGACGGCTTCTGTAAATCAGGGAAAATACCGCATTTTTCGCTTTATAAGATGCACCAGACCACAAGACGCACCTAGTTTATGGAGGAGGAAAACAAGGAAAAAAATATTCTGAATCTCAGAAGCCAGAACAGCAAGAGGGATCGCTGCGCAGCGAAAGCAGCAATCCCTCTTTCTGTTCTGGCTTCTGGGATAGCTGCGCAGCCTGCATTCGCTCCATAAGACGCACACACATTTCCCCTTACTTTTTAGGAGGGAAAACGTGAGTCTTATAGAGCAAAAAATATGGTATTTTCCAAGCACTTGCCTTTTCCCCCCATGATCCGACAGGCATGGAAGAATTTTTGGGTGTGAATTTTTCAGGCTCTCAAGGAAGCACTGGCCAGGGACGGCTGGGGAGAATTATTGCTTTCAGCTTCCTCCCTGCAAGAAAGGTGTGAGTCAAACCAAGCACCAAAAGGTCACCTGGCAGTCAGGTGAAAAGGAAACAGGTTAGGTCGCTTTGCTCGCTCTCCTCTCACCCCTGAGCAGCCAGCTGCTCTCTGGCTCTGACAGGGTTAACTGGAAAGCTGCTCTGGCTCTGGCTCAGCCATTTGAGAAGAGGAGGTTAAGGGGTGATATGATAGCCATGTTCAAATATATAAAAGGATGTCACATAGAGGAGGGAGAAAGGTTGTTTTCTGCTGCTCCAGAGAAGCGGACACGGAGCAATGGATCCAAACTACAAGAAAGAAGATTCCCCCTAAACATTAGGAAGAACTTCCTGACAGTAAGAGCTGTTTGACAGTGGAATTTGCTGCCAAGGAGTGTGGTGGAGTCTCCTACTTTGGAGGTCTTTAAGCAGAGGCTTGACAACCATATCTCAGGAGTGCTCTGATGGTGTTTCCTGCTTGGCAGGGGGTTGGACTCGATGGCCCTTGTGGTCTCTTCCAACTCTAGGATTCTATGATTCATTTTGATTTCCCATCATGCCCCGATGAGGCACTTAGGGGCATTGTGGGGGATTTGCTGCCACATACATTTATAATTTTTTAAAATTAATTTTCCAAGTTTATAACAAATACAACACAACACAAAACATATAAAAAGAAAAACAAACATATGAAATTTCTTCCAATCGAAATCCAAATTATTTTCCATTATTAAGTGACTTCCTCGAATCCTTCCTAACTGATTTTCATTAAATCTCATTTTAGCACTTTTCCAATATTCGCTTTCTAATATAATTAACTAGTTCAAATTACTAACTTCCTTTCTTTTCATCATAACCTCAACCCATAGTATTATACAATTCAACATACTTTAATCCTAAACCAATTTAATACTTGCAAGTATTTCCACTTATGTTATATTATAATATTTAGCTAGATATTCCTTAATAATAATAATTTATTATTTATACCCCGCCCATCTGGCTGGGTTTCCCCAGCCACTCTGGGCGGCTTCCAACAAAACACTAAAATACAATAACCTATTAAACATTAAAAGCTTCCCTAAACAGGGCTGCCTTCAGATGTCTTCTAAAAGTTTGGTAGTTATTTTTTTCTTTGACATCTGGAGGGAGGGTGTTCCATAGGATGAGCGCCACCACCGAGAAGGCCCTCTGCCTGGTTCCCTGTAACTTGGCTTCTCGCAGGGAGGGAACCGCCAGAAGGCCCTCGGCCCTGGACCTCAGTGTCCGGGCTGAACGATGGAGGTGGAGACGCTCCTTCAGGTATACTGGACTGAGGCTGTTTAGGGCTTGAAAGGTCAGCACCAACACTTTGAATTGTGCTTGGAAACGTACTGGGAGCCAGTGTAGGTCTTTCAGTGTGGTCTCGGCGGCCGCTCACAGTCACCAGTCCAGCTGCCACATTCTGGATTAATTGCAGTTTCTGGGTCACCTTCAAAGGTAGCCCCACGTAGAGCGCATTGCAGTAGTCCAAGCGGGAGATAACCAGAGCATGCACCACTCTGGCGAGACAATCCGCAGGCAGATAGGGTCTCATCCTGCATACCAGATGGAGCTGCCCTGGACACAGAACTGACCTGCGCCTTCATGGACAGCTGTGAGTCCAAAATGACTCTCAGGTTGCACACACCTGGTCCTTCGGGGGCACAGTGACCCCATTCAGGACCAGGGAATCCCCCACACCTGCCCGCCCCCTGTCCCCCAAGAACAGTCCTTCTGTCTTGTCAGGATTCAGCCTCCTTCCGTTAGCCGCCATCCATCCTCCAACCAACATGGAACCACAAACCTTGGTGCTCAAAGACAAGAGTGCTCCTGAGCATGTACAGGGCACAGACACTCCCTCACCTCAACCGCAGGTCTGGGAGGAACGCCGAGGCCACGAAGCCTCAGAGAGGATATCCCGTGCCGGGAAAGGGGAAAGAGGAAGGGACGAGGTGGGCGGACATGAAAAATGCGCTTCCTCGTAACCAGAGGCCCCGAGCAAACAGGCCTGTGGGCTGTTGCCACGGCATGGGTGTGTGGGTGGCAAAGCCCTGGCTTCTGAGAAACAAGAGGCCAGGATTTCCCTTCTTTGGGCGCGAGGGGCTCTGTGTGGTTTTCGCACTCGACGCTGCACCTTTCGGTGGCTGAGGCTCCGAGGCGTCTCTTGCCGACGTCCGTCTCAGCTCGGCTGAAGACTCATTTTGCATCCTGTTTTCTTTCAGCAGGCAAACAGAATAACCCACCAGCAGGGCAACAGCTGCCGGGGTCCCTGTTAATTTAGACCTCTGTCTGGTGCACCAGACCCTTAAGATTTCTGCATGGTCAGCGTACACACTGGTGAGCTATGTAGGACTTGCCGATCAGAAGGTCGGCAGTTCGAATCCCCGCGACGGGGTGAGCTCCCGTTGCTCGGTCCCAGCTCCTGCCCACCTAGCAGTTCGAAAGCACGTCAAAGTGCAAGTAGATAAATAGGTACCGCTCCGGCAGGAAGGTAAACGGCGTTTCTGTGCGCTGCTCTGGCTCGCCAGAAGCGGCTTAGTCCTGCTGGCCACGTGACCCGGAAGCTGCATGCCGGCTCCTTCGGCCAGTAAAGCGAGATGAGTGCCGCAACCCCAGAGTCAGTCACGGCTGGACCTAATGGTCAGGGGTCCCTTTACCTTTTAACTGTTCCTAAATGGGGCGCAGGTGGCACTGTGGTCTAAGCCACAGAGCCTAGGGCTTGCTGATCAGAAGGCTGGCGGTTCGAATCTCCACATTGCTCGGTCCCAGCTCCTGCCAACCTAGTAGTTCGAAAGCATGTCAATGTGCAAGTAGATAAATAGGTACCGCTCCGGCGGGAAGGTAAACGGCGTTTCCGTGAGCTGCTCTGGTTCGCCAGAAGCGGCTTAATCCTGCTGGCCACCTGACCCGGAAGCGCCGCAACCCCAGAGTTGGTCACAACTGGACCTAATGGTCAGGGGTCCCTTTACCTTTAAAGGACCCCTGGACGGTTAAGTCCAGTCAAAGGCGACTATGGAGTTGTGGCGCTCATCTCGCTTTCAGGCCGAGGGAGCCGGCGTTTGTCCGCAGACAGCTTTCCGGGTCAAGTGGCCAGCAGGACTAAATCGCTTCTGGCGCAATGGGACAGCGTGACGGAAACCAGAGCGCACGGAAACGCTGTTTACCTTCCCGCTGCAGTGGTACCTATTTATCTACTTGCGCTGGTGTGTTTTTGAACTGCTAGGTTGGCAGGAGCTGGGACCGAGCAACGGGAGCACACCCTGTTGCAGGGATTCGAACCGCCGTCTTTCTGATCAGCAAGCCCAAGAGGCTCAGTGGTTTAGACCACAGCGCCACCCACACTCACAATAAGGCAGCTTCATGTATTCCCGAAACAGCTCAGTTGGTTGAGCAGAAGACCGTTAATCTCAGGGTTGTGGGTTCGAAACCCAAGTTGTGCAAAAGATTCGGGGTTGGGCTAGAGGACCTTAAGGTCCCTTGCAACTCTACAACCTGGCCGGGTGCTGATGAGTCTTGGGCAGTGGCGTAGCAGGGGTTGTCAGCACCCGGGGCAAGGCAAGTAATTTGTGCCCCCTAATCCGTGGAATTGTGCCCCTAACCCGTGGATTTGCGCCCCCTAACCCTAACCCCCGGATGTTGCGCCCGGTGCGGCCGGCCCCCCCTGCACCCCCCACGCTACTCCACTGGTCTTGGGAGAACCCCCCGACGTTCCCCAGCTCCCGTTTGACACATTCATCGAGCCGAAGCGTTAAGGCACGGGTTGCAAAACCCCAAACTGCAGAGAAATGTGTTCAACTCCCCCAGCTCACGTTCTCCTTCGCCTTACTGGAAATGCAAGGGTTTGGCTCTGCCCACACAACTCAAGAAAACAGTCACTTGGGCCCCATGAGAAACAGCAAAGTTGGCAGGTTTCACATTTTCGGCTGGTCCAGAGGCCCCCCAAAAAGCCAGGTTAGATTGCTGCAACCTGTTATTCATAAGGCTGCCTCGGAAGACAGTTCGGAAACTCCAGCTGGGTCAGAATTTGGAAGCCGGGTTACTTATAGGGGCAAGACGGTTTATAATAATAAGCAAAGATCACCAGTGTTGAAGCAATGATTCTTCAACATCAGCTTTGTTGGACTGGCCATGTTGTACGGATGCCTGATGATCGTCTTCCAAAGCAACTCCTCTATTCTGAACTTGAAAACGGAAAGCGTAATGCTGGTGGTCAACAAAAGAGGTTCAAAGACTCTCTCAAGGCAAATCTTAAAAAATGTAGTATAAACACCGACAACTGGGAAACAGTTGCCTGAGAGTTCTCAAGGTGGAGAGCAGCTTTGACCAAAGGTGTTGTGGGCTTTGAAGACACTCGAACTCAGGACGCAAGGGAGAAACGCGCTAAGAGGAAGGCATGCTTGGCAAACCCTCAACTCCCGCCTGGAAACCAATGTCCCCACTGTGGAAGGACGTATGGGTCCAGAATTGGCCTCCTCAGTCACTTACGGACTCACTGTTAAAACCGTGTTCATGGAAGACAATCTTACTCGGCTGCGAGGGATTGCCAAAGTAGTAGTAGTATTTATTTTTGATATCCCACCCATCTGGCTGGGTTTCCCCAGCCACTCTGGGTGGCTCTCAACAGAATATTGAAAACACAACAAAACAGCAAACATTAAAAACTTCCCTGATGTCTTCTAAAAGTCAGATAGTTGACATCTGATGGGAGGGCGCCACCACCGAGAAGGCCCTCTGCCTGGTTTCCTGTAAACTCACTTCTCGCAGGGAGGGAACCGCCAGAAGGCCCTCGGAGCTGGACCTCGGTGTCCGGGCTGGATGATGGGGGTGGAGACGCTCCTTCAGGTTTGACCATATTCCCCCATCCTGGCCCAGCCACAGTTTCCAGGGCCCAATTCAAAGTGCTGGTTTGGACCGTGAAAGCCTTCAATGGCTCAGGACCACAATACCCCCAGGGCCACCTCTCTCCGTATAAACCAACCTGGACTCCGAAATCATCCAAAGGCCCTTCTTTATGTGCCTCCTCCACAAAAGGGGCTGGAGGGTGGCAACACAAGAATGGGGCCTTCTCTGCAGTGGCTCCCCATCTGTGAAATTTTATCCCCAGGGAGAATCACCTGGCACCTTCATTATACACCTTTAGGCACCAGGCAAAAATCTTCCTCTTTAACCAGGCCTCTTAAATGTGTTGTCGGAGGGGATCGCCGATTATTGGTTTGCTGTTATTTTTGCAAAGCATTTTGTGGCTTTTGTACTGTTATGTTGCGAAACTCCTGGATTTTTGCAAGATGGAGGTCAGCATACAAATGTAACAAAAATAAATAATTATTATATCTACTCAGCGGTCTGCCCCATGGACTTCAGCTGTCAAATAGATCTACGTAGGATTGATGCCAGAGGTGCAGAACCATTTGAAAACTTCCTCCAGTTGAGCTGAGGTGTGTACACACAGGATAGTTCTTGCACATGCTCAGTTGACCGTTTCGGTGAATTGGGGTTCAGAGGATTTGCTAGCACAGGGAAACCAAACAGGTAATGCTCAGGTGGGGTGACGACACCCCCAAACCACCCCTCTCATCCATAAAATATGAAAATTCAACTTGCGGCGGGCGGGGGGGGGGAGAGTGGGGGGAATGACTTCCTTGCATTTTAAGCCGCTAATATGTACATAGCCTCAGTGAGGTCAAAGGGGGTTAACTCCAGTTACATGTATATAAGATCGCATCCTTAAGCGCTCAAGACAGATGCAAAAAATTGCGAATTTTGCAATCCTCCCCAAATCTCGGGTGAATTTGGGTTGTTTTCTCCCAGCCCCCAAACTTGCATCTCGTTTTAAACATGAAATAAGGTGATTTAGGCTAAAAAGTGTGGCTCAAGCAATCTTTATTTTGTGTTTATTATTTTTAAACCATTTTTAAAAGTTTCTTTTTTTTTAATACAGGTAACTTAAATGAGGTGATAAAACAGGTCTACGTATTCCCCCCCCCCCACATTCTTCCAACACACACACACACTCACGCACACAGAAGAGAGTTATGTTGTAATGCTTTTGGCTCTTATTTCGTTGTTTTATTATATAGACTTTATTTATTTATTTTTAAAAAATCCTGAACCAAAAAACAGAAACACGCAAGGGAGAGGGGGTGGGGAAATGACGACGGGGGGGGGAATCGATAAGATTACATTCACACACCATACAAAAAAGTAGTAACATTTAAATATATAATTAAAAAAACAACAACACATTTTCTTTCTTAAAAAAAAGAAAATTAAAAACCCGCTACAGCGTCACATACGAAAGGAACTTCACATCTAGGGGAAAGGAAACAGGAAGTGTAACGACACTATTTCGCCAGAGGGGGAGCAGCTTCCTTTCCCTCCAGCCAATGGGAGCTCTACCACCCGGATGGTGCGCGAAAAGGCTAGAGGGTTATGGCGGTGGGTTCGGGGGCGACTGCGCACTTTTTTAGAGACGTGAAAGTTGTATTTTTTTGGAGGGGGGGTCCTAGCTAGCTACAAACGCTTTGGGCAGGGTCAAGGGGAAGGCGGTGAACTCAAGTTGCATTGCCAAAATTTCCTTTTGCAGAGGTATTTTGGGGCTAACTCTTTAGAATCAGCCTAGGCTGGCTAGGGAACGATATCTGAAGGAAGCAGTTTTTGGATTTCTTTCATTTGCGGGCGGAGGGGGAGATACACAGCTCTCCCTTTTTAAGAGACGCTAGACTGAAAAATGACCCATGCAGATTTTTTTGAAGTGGGGGGGGGGGGAGAGAAGGCCCATCGAGGTCACAGCCATACAAATAGTGTGGTTTTTTTTCTCTCATGGTTCGAACCAGTGCAAAAAACCCCCAGCTTATCAGCATTTGGGGGTTGAGATTCGGAGGCTGGGAAAATTAAAAACGTACGAATTTAACGCACTGGCAACCAACACAGAAAGGAAATTGGGGAAGTCCTCTGGGGCCAGAAACATCCTTGCCCACATCGCAGCATGGATATAGCTCAGCTGGTTAAGTAAAGGACTCCTGGATGGTTAAGTCCAGTCAAAGGCAAATATGGGGTTGCGGCGCTCATCTCGCTTTCAGGCCGAGGGAGCCGGCGTTTGTCCGCAGACAGCTTTCCGGGTCATGTGGCCAGCAGGACTAAACCACTTCTGGCACAACGGGACACCATGACGGAAACCAGGGCGCACGGAAATGCCGTTTACCTTCCCGCCGCAGTGGTACCTATTTATCTACTTGCGCCGGTGTCCTTTCGAACTGCTAGGTTGGCAGGAGCCGGGACAGAGCAACGGGAGCTCACCCCGTTGCGGGGATTTGAACCGCCAACCTTCCGACCGGCAAGCCCAAGAGGCTCAGTGGTTTAGACCACAGCGCCACCCGCATCAGCTAGCTAGAGCCTGGTCTGATGATGCCAAGGCTGCAGGTTCGAATCCCCGCATGGTACAGCTGTATATTTTTGCAGGGGGGGTTGGGCTAAATAATCTTTAGGGTACCTTTCCAACTCTACGATTTCCCCCCCAAAATATTTCTCTGGATTTCCAAAAGCAGTGCTAAGGGCTAAGACGACCCCTTTTTAAATAGGGCGCCAATTTGATGGCTTGACCGGAGGATCACGGATTCGGCGTAAGGCAAAGAGAAACAAAAAATGGCCAAACTTATGTGCAAACAATTCCAGAACGAGGCACTTGCTTCTAAAGTCCAGTCTGCTTTTTATCCCCCCCCCCGGTTATTATTATTATTATAATGTACATTGGGGCAGCAAGGTAGTGTTAAAATGTCCCTGGACTAAAACCTAATTCGGCTGCTTCGGTAAAAACCTCCAAGTGTCTGCTTACGGAACGTAACTGTGTGAACACACACAGATACACAGGTCTCGATTCAAGGACGTGGGAATGGTTTCGTCGGACACACAGAGACACACACACTTCGAAAAGAAAGGTGAAATAAAAGGGGGAATCTCCAATGGTCTGTCCGTAACTGCCCCATTGTTATCAGAGTCCAACCCTTTGCAAGAAGGTAAAAAAAATCATCTCCCAGCTGTCCCCCTTTGGTACAAAATTCCCCAGAAAACTTTGCAAGGCGCGACTTGCTTTCAACTGGTTCGGATCTCCCGTTCTGTAAAACCCCTGCAAAGTCTACAGACCCCCTGAAATTATTGGAGCAGCCGTTTCCGTGAATTGCAATGGGCCGTACTCAGACGTATGGGGCAGAACACAGACCAGGGTTTGCAGATGCAAGCCTTTATTTTACATCCACATTGCTGGAAACTTTTAAGGCCTAAATCCGAAGTTATCCTAAGTGTATTCTCATCCTTCACCCCAATTTATGTTAAGCTCCTATTGCTGACACTCTCTCTCACACACACATACACAAACACACTGTGGTTGCTAGATTTGCACAAAAAAAGGAGGGGGGAACCAAAAACACACACACTACAGCCTATGAAAAAAATTACTGGCTCAGATCATTGTTAAGTCTATAAATAATATTTTTCTTTCTCTTAAAAAAACCCCCAAGTATCTAAATAAGCATCACTAGATACTATTTTATGTCACTAAATCTTTATTTCGAAAAGCGCGCGCACACACACAGAGAAGAATCTGATTTTAGGGGGAGGAGATCCTGAAAAATAATAATAATATTGGTCTCTACAACGGGGAGGTTACGTTTTCGATTCCCGCTCGGACGCGTGCAGAATTGCAGTTCTATCTGCGGAGGGAGGGGGCGCTTCCGCCGCGTGGTGGAAAGCGGATATTCCGGATTATTGTTCCGGGGGTTATTCCAGATCATTGTTCTGGGTTCTGCCAAGCTAATATCCCGGGCACATCCTCAAATGGGGAAGGAATTGGGTCAGCAGCCCAGAGCGATGGAGTCACGGGAGATGACTGTACCAGGAGGAGGAGCTATAGAGGATGGTGGCGGAGTGTTCTGAGTGTAAACTGGTGAGGAGGGGGCTTTGGAGGATACTGAGCAATGGTTCTGGGGTTCCTCGGACTCCCCCCTTCAGAGGGATGGTCCCGGGCAGATCTCTCGCCTTGCAAAAACCCACACTTATCTTCCATCGATAAAGGGAGGGAGAGAAAACGCCCGGTGGCCTCTAATTTTTAATGCACGCAATTAAAAAAAAAATGCAGCAAAAAAATGCAAAACAGGAAACTCTCAAGAGAGGAAAAGGAAGCCAGGATGAGGTCGAGAAGGGCGTTCTCCCTGCCCTGATCGTGTTTTTTAAAAATATATATATGAAAAACTACCCCAGGCTTCTACCACTTCACAATTCACACCTCTAAAGTGCATGGAAGGTTCCTGGAAATGCAGACTGGATGGTTGGGGGGGGAAAAGGGGGGAGGACAATCGCTTTGATTTGACAGGACTGGGGAGGGGGGGGGGTCCGAAATGCTATATTATTTAAGGATGCGAGACAGGGGGAGAGGAAGAGAGACGAGAGATAGACACACGTACATGCACACATCCTCTTAAAAAAATAATCATAACCAACCCCCCCCAAAAAAATTCCAGAATCTGGGCCCCCCCTCCTCTCCTCCTGACAAATGCACAGCTCTTTCCGTTAACACAGAAACCACCCAATCCATTCAGGAGAGAGATAAACTTTAAAATAAAAAAGGGAAGATTTCAGTATTTGTTTTTTAAGGAACGAAACAGTCTCCAACTTTTTGGGAAGTACAACCAATTTCATAGGCAAGCGAGCAGCATTCGCCACACACCCCAAAACAAGGGTTCGTTTCCCCCCCCCATCTTTCCCCGAAATTAACGAAACCAGGAAAACCAAGAGGTTTGTGAAGTCCTCCCGCTCTCCGCACATCTCAAAGTCCAGCTCCCTTCACTGTTTTCCTTTTTTCCTCCTCCCTGGCCGGGGTCAGTCTTCCCTTCCACTCGTCGGTCTAAGGCAGCTAGCTGTTCGAAGGATCATCATCCTTTTTTAAAAAATAAGAACCGCGAAATGAAAACGAGGGGGGAAACACACACATACACACCCGAGAGAGAGAAAACCGAATTTTTTAAAAATAAAAAGTTCCTTTCAAGTCCACTTTTGGGAAGCAAAGTCTCTTTCTCGCTCCGTCCCAAGCCGCTTCAGTTCTCAAAACGAAAAAACAAGAGTTTCGAAAAGAATAGAAAATACTGTTCCAATCTGCCCTAGGAGATTTCCGTAGGGCTGGTCCGTCCGCCGCGATCCAATAAGTGTTGTTGTTTTTCGTGTGTGTGTGTGTATCTTGTTTTCTAAAAGGATCAAAGCACCCAAGGACTTTGCTCGCACGGACCCAAAAACGTATTATTAATTATTACTAAACGGTCTTTCTCCCCACCCCGGGGCTTCCCGTTCGACGCCCCCTCCCACCCCACCCCAAAAAAACTTCGGTCTCTTCATCCTCCCCTCCCTGCGGTCTTGGTTTTTTGTTTTTCCTTTTATGCTACAACAAATTCGGATTTCATGTCCGCTTTGACTTCCGGTTTCCACACAGAGTCTTCGAAGTCGAGGTCAATGCTCCCTTCGCTCGACATGCTACTGTTGCTGTTTGTGCGGCTGGACTTGCGGTTCGGGAGCCAATGGTAAGGGGCGCGGGCGTCGCGGCGAGCTTTCCGGCGCAACCGCTTCTGTTGCATCAGAAGCTGCAGGCGTTCCACTTTGCAGCGCGTGGCGCGGTTCTCCGTCTGCCGCAACCGGTCGCCTGCGAAGGAAGAAACACAGAGACGTTAAACGAGGCGTCGGAAAACGGGGGCTTGCCAAAATAAAACGGGGGAATTTGGAGAAATCCATGCAAAAAACCCCAACAATGCTATTGCCCCGTCTACCAGCTTCTTTTATCTGCGGTCACAGAATCCTGCGGGTCTCAGTGATCAGGAGACCCCAGAGATAGAAGAACTGTTTTTGGGGGGACGGGGTCCTGAATGGGGCGGCTGTGCCCCCGAAGGACCAGGTGTGCAGCCTGGGAGTCATTTCGGACTCACAGCTGTCCATGGAGGTGCAGGTCAATTCTGTGTACAGGGCAGCTGCCCACCAGCTCCACCTGGTACGCAGGATGAGACCATCCCTGCCCACAGACTGTCTTGCCAGAGTGGTGCATGCTCTGGTTGTCTACTGCTTGGACTACTGCAATGCGCTCTCCGTGGGGCTGCCTTTGAAGGTGACCCAGAAACTGCAACTAATCCAGAATGCGGCAGCTAGACTGGGGACTGGGAGCGGCCGCCGAGACCACATAACACCCGTCTTGAAAGACCTACATTGGCTCCCAGGACGTTTCCAAGCACAATTCAAAGTGTTGGTGCTGACCTTGAAAGCCCTAAACGGCCTCGGTCCAGTATACCTGAAGGAGCGTCTCCACCTCCATCGTTCTACCCGGACACTGAGGTCCAGCACCGAGGGCCTTCTGGTGGTTCCCTCCCTGCGAGAAGTGAAGCTACAGGGAACCAGGCAGAGGGCCTTCTCGGTGGTGGCGCCCGCCCTGTGGAACACCCTCCCATCAGATGTCAAGGAAATAAACAACTATCTGACTTTTAGAAGACATCTGAAGGCAGCCCTGTTTAGGAAATTTTTAATATTTAATGCTGTACTGTTTTTAACACTCAACTGGAAGCCGCCCAGAGTGGCTGGGAAAACTCAGCCAGATGGGCGGGGTATAAATAATAAATTATTATTATTATTATGGATGCGGGTGGTGCTGTGGGTTAAACCACAGAGCCTAGGACTTGCTGATCAGAAGGTCGGCGGTTCGAATCCCCACGACGGGGTGAGCTCTTGTTGCTCGGTCCCTGCACCTGCCAACCTAGCAGTTCAAAAGCACACCAGTGCAAGTAGATAAATAGGTACCGCTCTGGAAGTAAACGGCGTTTCCGTGCGCTGCTCCGATTCGCCAGAAGCGGCTTAGTCCTGCTGGCCACATGACCCGGAAGCTGTACGCCGGCTCCCTCGGCCAATAAAGCGAGATGAGCGCCGCAACCCCAGAGTCGGCCACGACTGGACCTAACGGTCAGGGGTCCCTTTACCTTTACCTTATTATTGTGTATTTTATACTGCACACTGCCCCGGGATGCTTTGATGGGAGGGGAGCCTACAAATTTAATAAATAAAGCAAAATGGCTTGCCTGGCAGCTCCGTCAAGAACCCCTCTCCTTTCCCACCAAGGTTGGAGGAAATAAAAATAAAACAAGGGCATTCAACACCCCAATGCCCTAGGGGGTGGTGTGTGCATGTGGGGAGAGCAGAAACGCAGGCGCGCCAGCCTCGAAATGGAGGACTTTCCATAACCTCAGCACGGGGGAAGCATCTATGGAGAACCAGGACGTCGTCTCCATGGCAACAGAGACAGGATGCCCAAGGAGCATAAAAAACAATGGCTCTTTTGCACACTTCTTCTTTAAAAAAAAATATATCTTCTCTCTCTTTCTTCTCATTCTAGCTCTCTCGCCTCTCCCCCCCCCACCTCCCGCCCCTCCCGGAGGGTTTCGAACACTTCCCGTCTCGGAGGAGAGAACAAGAAGTCACCTCTGACTTCGTGCCTCCCACTCTCTGCCGTCAACAGGCGGCCCTTTTCTCTATCTAACCCCCCCCCCTTTTCCGCGGCTTTGCTATAGCAGCCCGTGGGCGGGAGAACAATTGAGCGGGGTTTTTTTTTTTTTGCAAGAGCTGGGGGGGGAGAGAGATGGAGGCGCCAGAAAACGGCGAGGTTGGGGGGGGGGAGAGAAACGAAAAAGGGAGCCTTGCGAAAACATTACATACATTTATATCTCACTTTTCCTCTGAAGAACGCAAGGGTTTTCTTTTTCGTGCGTGCGTGCAAATGGACGCGCCCCCCTCCCCGGCTGTCTGCAGCCTTTTTAAATCCTCAGGTCCTCCCTTGCAAGGGGGGCAGTGATTTTTTTTCTGGGGGGGGACACACACACAGGGGTACGAATACCCCGAAATGTTTTGTGGATATTTTGTAGTTTTGTCCATTTACTGTATTCATTTTCTGCAAAATGGTGATTTTCTTGAGTCGAAATGAGAGAATGCATTTTTTAAAAGAAAAAAAGGACTGTAGAGGGGCTCCGAGAGTCATTTATTATTATTATTATATTATTATTATTCCAACCCCCTGCAATGCAGAAATATTTAGCGCATATTGAACCTTGTTGCTTTCAGCACACACTCAAACCCGCTGAGCTATCCACCCCACTCAAGGGGGCTAAGAGTCCCAGATTAGGAGCTGGGAGAGTCCAGGATTCGAATCCCACCCACCGCCCACGAGCGACTTTGCCAGGAGGGTCCGACATTCTCATTCTCTCTCTGCCCCCCCCCTTTAAAGGAATCAAAGCACCCTCCCCTCTGCGGAACCAGGAAGGCAAAAGCCGATGGATAGCCGAGCCGCCGATTCCACCCCGTGCCTCAGTTTCCCCCCGCATCAAATTACGTGGGGGAAGAGACCAAAGGAGAAGAAAAGATTGAGCGATGCACACTAATGAGAGCGAAAGGGAAGCAGGAGGCGGAAGTTATGCGCCGCGCTGGTGACAGGCAGGACATAATCTGGGGGCGGTATTTATTCTAGAGGAATTCATCCGAGGAGACCACGACTGCACTAACGCCTCCGGATGAGAGAGAGGGAGAGAGACTGACTCTGTGGACAGGATGAGGACAGCAAGACATGCCCGCCCCCCCCCCCCAGCAAAAGAGTTTCATAATTGGGGAGGTCTATTCAACAAACCCTAGAGGAGACTCTTGAGAGTCCCTGGACTGCAAGAAGATCAAACCTCTCCATTCAGAAGGAAATCAGCCCTAAGTGCTCACTGGAAGGACAGATCCTGAAGCTGAGGCTCCAAGACTTTGGCCACCTCATGAGAAGAGAAGACTCCCCGGAAAAGACCCTGATGTTGGGAAAGATGGAGGGCACAAGGAGAAGGGGACGACAGAGGACGAGATGGTGGGACAGTGTTCTTGAAGCTACCAGCATGAGTTTGACCAAACTGCGGGAGGCAGTGGAAGACAGGAGTGCCTGGCATGCTCTGGTCCAGGGGGTCACAAAGAGGTGGACACAACTAAACAACAACAACAACAACATTCAAAAATCCACGGGGTTTCAAGTCGGCCTTGACTCTCCCTGCAATTTTTGTTTTTTTAAATTAGAATTAAATCAAGGGGCGATTGCTATTTGAATTAAATCAAGGGATGATCGCTATTCGGCATTTTTATCTGTTGCGTATCAACCTGGCAAGGGATGCGGGTGGCGCTGTGAGTTGAACCACAGAGCCTAGGACTTGCCGATCAGAAGGTCGGCGGTTCGAATCCCCGTGACGGGGTGAGCTCCCCTTGCTCGGTCCCTGCTCCTGCCAACCTAGCAGTTCGAAAGCACGTCAAAGTGCAAGTAGATCAATAGGTACCGCTCTGGTGGGAAGGTAAACGGCGTTTCCGTGCGCTGCTCTGGTTCGCCAGAAGCGGCTTAGTCCTGCTGGCCACATGACCCAGAAGCTGTACGCCGGCTCCCTCGGCCAGTAAAGCGAGATGAGCGCCGCAACCCCAGAGTCGGCCACGACTGGACCTAACGGTCAGGGGTACCTTTACCTTTCTAGAGAACATGCAAAAATGCTTTCATCAGGGCGATCTCTCTGGGACAAAAACCATCTGCAAACTAGCCAGGGTTTCCCATTTAAATGGGACGTCCCCCCCCCAAAAAAACTGCACGGCTGCACTTTTGTCGCCCCACTTCCTTCCGTGTTTTTGGTCGGCAACTGGCGGCTGCCCCCCACAACGCCCCCCAAGGCTAACAACACACCAGCCGTCAAAACCTTTTATGGTTCAGAAACGGGGGCAAGAAAGGAAGTTGACCTGTTTTCAAGCAGCGAGGAGGAAAAAATAAAAGAGAATCTAGGAAACGGAGGGGGGGCTTGCTCCCTCCCTCGCCCTCTTGACGAACACAACCGCCAAGCCGCAGGTGCGCGCACAGAAATTGGGTGCAAAGCCACGCTTGACACAGTTCGGTACGTTCTGACAGCCACGCCACCCCCCAAAAAAACCCAGTTTCCACCCAACTCCCCCCCTCAAAAGAAACAGAAAGGAAAGTGGCTGGATTGGGGGAGAGGACGAGAAAATTACTCTGGAGATAGGCAGTGGAGCGGGTCCAGCCAGCAAGCAAGGAACAAGGTTCGGAAGGTGGAATCCGAACGATGCACAGAACTCACGATTCATGCACAAGCGTAAAAAACTACAGACACGTTGCAAGGTGCCAGTCTTTTTGCAGGGGGTGCAGATTGGGGGCGCCCACTCTGGCGGGCGTCGTGCGACGGATATAGGGCAGCGTGCGAGGAGGGGAAGGAAGAGGAGGAGGGGAGTTGAAGGTTTCTGGAAGGTGTGGGGTGGCAGTCCGAGGTCCCCTAGGGGAAAAGTGATTCTTGCGAGGTGTTTCCAGGTCCCATCAAATTTGTGTTTTCGTACAGAGTCTCTAAACCTGGAGCCATCTCTGGCCTCAATGAGGACTAAGGACTTGAGGGCAGCAAGAACAGCCTCGCAGCTACCGCTTACGGCCGAGGCTTATCTGCGTTCCCTTTCATTCCTGCACAACAACACAATTATTTGTTGTTGTTGTTTTGTAAGCTTGCTGCGTGAAGATCAACCCATGTGGAAGCGGGTTCAAATCCAGAACGGCCTGGTCCAAAAGTCCAGGAGGGGAGCAGGGCAGGTGAGAGAGAGAGAGAGGAGGAAAATACCCCACACTCGTCTCCCACCCGCAATTCTCGCAGCAAGGAAAATCGCAAACCCAATAGTATTTTTTGTTTAAATATTTGGTGGAGACACAGAGAGAGGCAGGAGGAGCAGGGAAGGGATTTCGGAGGTTATGGCCAGATTTTTTTGGGGGTGTGTGTGTGGATGAGGCAGAGCTACCCGTGTCCTCCCAGCCTGGAATGCCGCCTTGCCAGAACTTGGCTGTGAGACAGGGAACTGTCAACCTCTTTCCCGCAGAAGACGCAAGAGAGGAGCCTCAGAGAGACGGTGGCGGTGAGGAGGGGGGGAGTGGGCCGTCGAGGAGGAGAAAGGAAAGCAGGAACCGTGTCGGTTTTTCTGCTGCGCCCCCGCCAGCTCGCCTTGCTATTTTTGGGACGGGGGCCTTTGCCACACACAGCCTACGGGGGTGCAGAGAGGAAGAGGCGTGAAAGCAGGGAGAGAAAAAGAGAGAGAGAGAGAAAAAAGATAGAGGGAGCTATCGCCCGCCCCCCCCCACTTCGTTAATCTACTAACTCGGCCCCATGGGGCTTGCAAAACAACGCGGATAAGAGGAAAGGTGCCAACGTCCGTGGGAACCCTGAAGGTCATCCAGCCCAACCCCCTTGCGATGCGGGAAACGTTCGCCCAAGGCGGAATTCGAACCCGCAGCCCTGAGGCGAAGAGCGCCTCCTGCTCTACCAACCGAGGATAGAATCGACAGCACACAAAAGGAGGGTGGGCCAAGTGGGTTTTACTCAAGAGTAGACCCACCGGAAGGAGCAGGATGTCAATTTCAACAGCTCTCCTGCAGCAGGGAGTTCCATAGTTCCTCGCGGCAACGGTGGGTCCAGCGGCTAAAATGTCGGACTAGAACCTGGCGGAGACTGGGGTTCGAATCGCACCCTATTGCCTAAGCTTCCTTGCACGGTTGTTGTGTGGGATGGAATGAGTGGCGAGGAAGGACCGTGTAAACGCCACTATTGTGCTGGGGTCCCAGCACCTCTGGAGAACAAATCCAGATGTTGTTCTACTGCCGGCACCCCAAACTCACCCCTCCAGATGTTTTGGGACTACAATTCCCATCATCCATGACCTGTTAGCCATGGATGATGGGTATTGTAGTCCCAAAACATCTAGAGGGCCGAGTTTGGGGGTGCCTGTTCTACGGGGTCCTCGTGCAACATTTGGTCAAGTTTAATCCTTAAATTGGGTTTGGGATGGCATGGGATTTTTAACCTCAGGGTCGTGGTTTTGAAAGCCACGTCGGGCAAGACAGGTTCCCGCATTTCAGGGGGTTGGACTAGATGACTCTAGGGGTCCCTTTCCAACTCTACGATCCTACGATCCCCCCCCATGAAACTATGAGCTCACAGGGCATTCCCTATGTGTTTCTCGGCTGCAAAATAACTCATTCAGTCCAATGGGACTTAGATAAGTAGGATAAAAAGGACCCCCTGACCGTTAGGTCCAGTCGTGGCCGACTCTGGGGTTGCGGCACTCATCTCGCTTTATTGGCCGAGGGAACCGGCGTACAGCTTCTGGGTCATGTGGCCAGCAGGACTAAGCCGCTTCTGGCAAACCAGAACAGCACACGGAAATGCCGTTTACCTTCCCACTTGAGTGGTACCTATTTATCTACCTATTTATCGTGCTTTCAAACTGCTAGGCTGGCAGGAGCAGGGACCGAGCAACGGGAGCTCACCCCGTCATTGCGGGGATTCGAACCGCCGACCTTCTGATCGGCAAGTCCTAGGCTCTGTGGTTTAACCCACAGCGCCACCCACATTAGATAAGGAGGATAGGATTGCTCAAAAGCCATTCACGTACTTTCCCCCAGAATTCCATAGCCCGGCGCCCTCTGAACGCTTCGAACTACAGCTCCCATCTGCGAACGGAGGAAGGGGGCAAGGGGGGACGCTTCTCAAAACCTCTGGAGTGGTTTAAATCTGCTTTAATCTGTAAGCGCCTGGGGGCAGAGACCTTGGGAGTAAAGAGGACACATAACTGAACAGAAACGCAAATTCTCGCTTTTGCCAGAGGGAAGGGAACCCCCCCAATTTAGCCGATCCGAACTGCGAAGAACGGGTTGTGGGTGCAAAGTGGCCCATTAAAAGCATGCAGGAGAAAAAGCCGTTTTGGGGGGGATTTTAGGCAAGAGAGTATGCAAAGTGCACCCACGAAAACTGAACTGAAGAGGCTAAAACTGGAAGTGTTTGCAGAAGGGATTAATATCTATTAGCATCCAGACAGAAGCGGTTCGGTTCATCCTTGGCAACAAACAGGGTCACCCTGACCGAGAATAAAGAGTACATCTTTCTCTTCCTCGCTCTCTCCCCCCCGACGTCCAGACTTACTCTGCAGGGAGAGTTTCTGCATGTAACACAAAACACCCCACCGTGCTCAGCACGGATAACTTATCACTTGGGGGGGGGGAGTGGAGGAGAGTAAATAAAATAAAATATCAAGTCCTTTCCTTTTGCTGCACCCCATTTGCACGCAGACGTTAAGAGGTCCTACAAGGCTGCATCTCCCTTTTTTAAGAAGGGTAAAAGGTAAAGGGACCCCTGACCATTAGGTCCAGTCACGGACGACTCTGGGGTTGCGGCGCTCATCTCACTTTATTGGCCGAGAGAGCTGGCATACAGCTTCCGGGTCATGTGGCCAGCATGACTAAGCCGCTTCTGGCGAACCAGAGCAGCGCACGGAAACGCCATTTATCTTCCCACCAGAGCGGTACCTATTTATCTACTTGTGCTGGTGTGCTTTCGAACTGCTAGGTTGGCAGGAGCAGCGACCCGAGCAACGCGAGCTCACCCCGTCATGGGGATTCAAACCGCCAACCTTCTGACCGGCAAGTCTTGGCTCTGTGGTTTAACCCACAGCGCCACCTGCGTCCCCTTTTAAGAAGGGAGGAATGGAGAAAAGGAGCAAAAAGGAACACGCCTGATATCGCGCCCATCTAATTCAATACCACCTGCAGTGATCGGCAGCAGCGCTCCAGGGGAGAACTGAACCCGGGACCTTGTGCGAGGAAAGCTCCTTGGGGCTACGGCACTGCCTAAATATATCCACGTACAACGCAAAAGTCACAAAAGTCAAGACGCTAGCCCTCACTGTTCCAAATTTGGGACTTGGGCTTATTCTGTGCATCGCTCGATTTAGCACAGTGCTGGCCGGCAGGGGTTTCAGACAGAGCCCTACTACCCAGAGAGGCCGGCTTTCGAACTCGGGCCCTTTGCATGCAGAAAGTGGCAGCTTCCTTACAGACCAAGAGCAAAGCAAGTTACTAGACCTCATGACCCGAGCCACATTCTGGATTCTTTTTCAGAGGCAGGACTCACCGCAAGGCTTAGACACTGCCACTTGGCTGGCGCAGGGGGCGCCCAAGTGTAAGGACTGGCTAGCAGCTGCTGCGATTTTCTCTGAGGTAGTGTTGCTGGCGAGATCCGGGGATTGGGGCGGCGATGGCGATGAAGAAGTCGAGGAAAGCGAGCACTGCGTCTGGCACCGCAGCTGCGTCAGGGACTGGGGCATGCCCTGGTAGTGCCGCGTGGCGCTCAACAGGTCGTTGAGGATCTGCAAGATGGTGCCGATGTCCCGCCGGGGCCGCCCGCTGCTGTCCTGGCAATTCGGGTGCAACGTGCCTGCGAGGGAGAAGCAAAGTCAAGTCGCTAGCCCTCAAGGTTATCGATTCGCAATCTAAACGCATGAAGTTGCTTGGCTGGTTTTTCCTCCCCCTCCCCCAGAATTTGTGTTTGTGGTCGGGTGCGGAAGGAAAATTTGGAATTATAGAGTGGGCACCCCAAAGGTCATCCAGCCCAACCCCGGCAACGCAGGGATCTCAACTTCCCAAAAAGCCTCCAAGGAAGGAGAGGCCGCCACCTGCAGAGGGAGACTGTCAGAAAAGAGTCTTGTTAACTTCCCTTTCCCGCGCTTGCTTAGGGTGAATGTTAAAGCTTTTGAAGGGCAGGTTTCTAGTCCACATGAGAAGAGGAAGTGGCAATAATCTGGGCCAGGGAGCAAACTCTCCAGTGTTCTCTTTGCTTTTTTTAAAACCAGCTTGGCTGGCGTACCTCTTCGAATCAACATAATCCAGTCCAACCCCCTGAAAATTGGGAATCACAGCAAAATTAACGTATTTTTTGCTCTATAAGACTCACTTTTCCCCTCCTAAAAAGTAAGGGGAAATGTGTGTGCGTCTTATGGAGCGAATGCAGGCTGCTCAGCTATCCCAGAAGCCAGAACAGGAAGAGGGATTGCGGCTTTCGCTGCCCAGCGATCCCTCTTGCTGTTCTGGCTTCTGAGATTCAGAATGTTTTGTTTCTTGTTTTCCTCCTCCAAAAACTAGGTGCATCTTGTGGTCTGGTGCGTCTTATAGAGTGAAAAATACGGTATATTTGGGATCCCCACTTTGAGGGAGTTGGGCATGTTTTGTTGTTGTTGTTTAGTCGTTTAGTTGTGTCCGACTCTTCGTGACCCCCTGGACCAGAGCACGCCTGGCCCTCCTGTCTTCCACCGCCTCCCGCAGTTTGGTCAAACTCATGCTGGTAGCTTCGAGAACACTGTCCCACCATCTCATCCTCTGCTGTCCCCTTCTCCTTGTGTCCTCCATCTTTCCCAACCTCTGATTAAAAACCCCCTCTTTAATGTTGCCAGACAACAAGAGAGTATTCCAACCCTGGCTCTCCAAGCTACAAACCCCACGACCCCCAAGCAGTGGTTAGGCATGGTGAGAGATTTAGCCAACAACGTTTGAGGGACCAAAAGTTGAATAACTCTAGAATAGAACCCCAGTTTATCCCTAACCACTAGTGGATATTATCAGAGTCCTGCAACATCCTTTGAAGGGGCTGCAGTGTCACAGATTTCCCAAACCGCAACCAACAAGCCCATTTAATAAATAATAATAAATAATAATAATAATAATAATAATTTGAAGTTATATACCGCCCTTTACCCAGGGGTCTCAGGGCAGTTAATAAAAATCAAGATATAAAACCACAAAATAACTAATAAGAATAAGAACAACAACACAATAGCTGCAACCCCCACTGGAAAAAAACCACATTTTGGAAGGGCATAGGATGTAAATGAGCTCAACCAAAGGCCTGGTTAAAAGGGAACATTTTTCCAGGCGCCTAAAGGTGTATAATGAAGGCTCCAGGCAAACAGATACAATTTTTTAGAAATGTTGAGCTGCAAATTCACTTGGTTTTCTCTTATCAAAAACCAGCAGAGATCAGATTCAGATCTGCTTTGTACAGAAACCCATCAGTTGGCTCCCACAGTCCATTTTCGATTGTAAAAATGGCACATGGACCTGCGCCAGCTTCAGGGCTCCACAGGGCTCTTCTTCAGCCAGCAAAAGCGCTCGGTGATGTTCCTGAAGCTTGCACACACACCACAACACGAAGCCGTATTTTGTTCCCACGAAAGGCAGAGGGGTCGGAGGAAGAGGAAATAAGGGTCAACGAAGACTTACCAGAAAACGTCCCCGAAAAAACACCCGGAGCGTGGTTCACGAAGCTTTCGATCACAGCGCCGGGTTTGCGGGGTCGGGAAGGCTGAACGGGGCTGGCACTGGGTGAAGGTTTGCTCCGTGTGGCGCAATCGACCTGAGAAAGGAGGGCAGGGGTGAAAATTGAAGTCTGTGCAAAGATTCAGAAGGGGCACCCCGCGGTCATCTAGTCCAACCCCGGAATCACAGGCAACGAATTCCTGACGGATGTCCGCCCAACTTCTGCTTAGAAAGCTCCTGAATAGAGATGCGAATTCCTGCCTCAAACCATATTCAGAAAAGGGTTTTTCTTAAACGCCCCCAAAAAAGTCTAATTTGAATTAAGGCCAAAATTGTGGCTTTCTGGTGCCAGGGCAAGAGAAGTTGTGGGTTCAAATGGGAGAGTATTTGCTCTGAATGAAAGTTCAATCTCCAGGGAGATCTGGGAACTGCCTTCCATCTAACCCCCCCCCCCCCCGATGGCGGCATTTTTCCATCTCCGCCAAGCTAAGCAGTTGGCCCCTTATCTCTCTCGCCCTGACCTAGCCACTCTGATCCACGCGACGGTCACCTCCAGACTGGATTATCGTAACTCGCTCTACGTGGGGCTGCCCTTGAGAGTGACCCAGAAACTCCAATGGGTGCAGAATGCCGCGGCGAGACTCCTTATGGGGTCTTCGCTGCGAGATCACATTCACCCGGTGCTATACCAGCTGCACAGGATCAGGTTTAAGGTGCTGGTTTTAACCTTTAAAGCCCTATACGGCCTAGGACCCTCGTACCTACGGGACCGCCTCTTCTGGTATGCCCCACAGAGAAACCTACGGTCTGCAAATAAAAACATCCTGAAGGTCCCAGGCCACAGAGAGGTTAGGCTGGCCTCAAGTAGAGCCAGGGCTTTCTCGGCTGTGGCTCCGATCTGGTGGAACACTCTGTCACAAGAGACTAGGGCTCTGCGGGACTTGACATCTTTCCGCAGGGCCTGCAAGACGGAGCTGTTCCACCAGGACTTTGGCCAGGGCACAGCCCGACTCCTTCCCTCGGCAATCTTCGCGGAGCTCTGGCCCAATGGTTGCCAGTGGTTTAATTTGAATTAATTTTATAAGGAATGATTTTAGAGTGCTGTGTTGTGTTGTACTGTTGTACTGTTTTATTGTTGTTAGCCGCCCTGAGCCCGGCTTCGGCTGGGGAGGGCGGGATATAAATAAAATTTGTTATTATTATTTATTATAGCTGCTGCTAGTCCGTGCAGACATTATTGAATGGGATGGACCAACGCTCTGACTTGGCGTGCGGCAGATTTCTGGCCCTAAATGGTGACGGGCCACAGCTCGGTGGCCGGACACCTGTCCTGCATATAGAAGGCCCCCTCCCAATGTTTACTCCTCTGCAGATAGGGCCAGGAACATCCCTGGAGAGACGCTGCGAATCAGTGTAGACCATACAGAAGGAGGACTAGTGGTCTGCATAAAGGAGCTCCCTATCTACCGTATTTTTTCGCTCTATAAGATGCACCAGACCACAAGTTTTTGGAGGAGGAAAACAAGAAAAAAAAAATATTCTGAATCTCAGAAGCCAGAAGCGCAGTGAAAGCAGCAATCCCTCTTGCTGTTCTGGCTTCTGGGATAGGTGCGCAGCCTGCACTCGCTCCATAAGATGCACACACATTTCCACTTACTTCTTAGGAGGGGAAAAGTGAGTCTTATAGAGCAAAAAATACAGTAAATCGGCCCCTCATGAGGACTAGAACCCTAGAGGCTTCTGCCCAATGGAGTTTCATAGACTCGTGGAATTGCAGGAGGGACCACATGGGTCACTCAGTTCAATGCAATGTAGGAGTCTTTTGTCCAATGTTGGGCTCAAAGCTATCACGCAGGGGCTCTCTGCACGTGACCAGGAGCCAGAGGATGGCTTTGAAGACTAGACCCTGGTTTTAGATCTTGAGTTAAACTTTTGAACATGGGGGGGGGGGATACAGTGAGATCAGATAACATTCCTGCGATGAAGGAATCCTTCGCCCAACATGGGATTCGAACCCACGACCCAAAGAGCCTCAAGCTCTTCTGTTAACGCTTGCAGACTGAAACAGGCTCGCGTTCTGTCCGCTGCGTGCGTTTGTTTCAACGGGTCTACTTAAGAGCAGGGCTTAGCGGCCACGAGCCACTTGGAAAATACCGTATTTTTTGCTCTATAAGACTCACTTTTTCCCTCCTAAAAAGTAAGGGGAAATGTGTGTGCGTCTTACGGAGCGAATGCAGGCTGCGCAGCTATCCCAGAAGCCAGAACAGCAAGAGGGATTGCTGCTTTCACTGCGCAGCGATCCCTCTTGCTGTTCTGGCTTCTGAGATTCAGAATATTTTTTTTTCTTCTTTTCCTCCTCCAAAAACTAGGTGCGTCTTGTGGTCTGGTGCGTCTTACAGAGTGAAAAATACAGTGTTTCTACCTATGGCGATGGACGATAAGACCCCTCACCCAATTCAGTGCCCTGAAAGTGAGACCCTTATTTTCCCGAAAACAACCCCCCATTGCAATAGCTCAGACGTGAGGCTCAGGTTCTGGGTTCGAGTCTCGAACGGACGAGACCAAGACTCACCTCTGAACACGACGAAGAACTCCCCATGCCACCGTTCGCCTGGGCCCCGTGCGAGCGGAACATGCCGGCCGTGACGGGCGTCGGGTGGGCGGAGCTACAGTACGTGGGCGGGGCCTGCGGCGGGGAGGCGGGGCTTTCCTGGCAAGCGGGCGGGGAGGCGGGGACCCGGGCGAAGTGGGGGGCGTGGCCGCCCCCGTGGAGAGCGGCGGGGCAGTCGGGACCGGCTGGGGGCGCAGCGGCCGGGGGTTCGCCGCGGCTGGCGATGAGGTGGCGGTGCTGCAGCTGTCCGCCGTTCTGCTGGGCCGCCAGTTGCAGCTGAACGAACATCATATGGTCCCCGACGCGGAGGGCCAAGGTGAGAGGGGATCTTCCAGACAGGAAGTCGTTTACCTGGGGAGGGAAGACGAGGGGGATGTGAGAGGCGGAGGCGTAAAGGAGGCAGGTATCAAAATCAAAACAAAGCAGATTCATTTTCACACCTCGGAATTCGCAGAAAGGGGAGGAAAAAACCACAAGCGCAGCATTGAATAATAATAATAATAATAATAATAATAATAATAATAATAATAATAATAATAATAATTTATTCATACCCCGCCCATCTGGCTGGGTTTCCCCAGTCACTCTGGGCGGCTTCCAACAAAACACTAAAATACAATAACCCGTTAAACGTTAAAAGCTTCCCTAAACAGGGCTGCCTTCAGATGTCTTCTAAAAGTTTGGTAGTTCTTTTTCTCTTTGACATCTGGAGGGAGGGTGTTCCACAGGGCGGGCGCCACCACCGAGAAGGCCCTCTGCCTGGTTCCCTGTAACTTGGCTTCTCGCAGTAAGGGAACCGCCAGAAGGCCCTCGGAGCTGGACCTCCGTGTCTGGGCTGGACGATGGGGGTGGAGATGCTCCTTCAGGGATACTGGGCCGTTTAGGGCTTTAAAGGTCAGCACCAACACTTTGAATTGTGCTCGGAAACGTACTGGGAGCCAATGTAGGTCTTTCAAGACCGGTGTTATATGGTCTCGGCAGCTGCTCCCAGTCACCAGTCTAGCTGCTGCATTCTGGATTAGTTGTAGTTTCCGGGTCACCTTCAAAGGTAGCCCCACGTAGAGCGCATTGCAGTAGTCCAAGCGTGAGATAACCAGAGCATGCACCACTCTGGCCAGACAGTCTGCGGGCAGGGAGGGTCTCATCCTGCGTACCAGATGGAGCTGGCAGACAGCCACCCTGGACACAGAATTGATCTGCACCTCCATGGACAGCTGTGAGTCCAAAATGACCCCCAGGCTGCGCACCTGGTCCTTGAGGGACACAGTTACCCCATTCAGTACCAAGGAGTTCTCCACACCCTCCCGCCTCCTGTCCCCCCAAAACAGTCCTTCTGTCTTGCCAGGATTCAACCTCAATCTGTTAGCCGCATCTATCCTCCAACCGCCTCCATACAAGCAGGGTGAGTAAAACTCAAAAGAAATAGGATTTTTAAAATTTAAATCAGATTTTTTTTTAAAATTTCAATCGGATTTTTAAAATAAATTGCTTTTGGAGGAATTTTTTCTTCTTCTAAAGATAGTTTTCTGTTTAAGTTACATTGTACTCCAAAGGCTATTCATCAGGAAATGTTACAGGTAGATAGCCGCGTCGGTTTGCCATATTTGAAACAAAATTTTAAAATTCCTTCCTGTAGCACCTTAGAGAGCAACTAAGTTTGTTATTGGTATGCGCTTTCGTGTGCATGCACAATTCTTCAAACCTCAGACTGGTGACTTCTGTTTCATTGTATCTGAAGCAGTGTGAATGCACACGAAAGCTCATACCAATAACAAACTTAGTTGCTCTATAAGGTGCTACAGGAAGGAATTTTAAAATTTTGTTTCGACACCAGGAAACATTTTAACTTTTTCATGTGTGCTAAAACTCAGTCCAAGTTTGCTTCTTGTTGCTTTTTAAACCCAATTTAACCACATCACTTAACAAACATGGATACATAAGCTATAATGTTACCGCTTTGGTTAAATAAATTGTTTCAATTGTTATTAAGGAAATGATTATTTTTCTCCTTCCTATAAAGTACAGCAGAAAAGCTGTCCAAATACAGTTAACTTATTAAACTGCACAATAATTTCATAATAACCTAAGTATTTCTAATAGTATAACCAAATCAGTCATTTTTGATGTAACTGTAAAAACTACTCTGAAAATTTTTTATTCCAAAAATGAAACCTTCATCTGGTTGTAAAAATTAAGATTTTGCCAGCAAGAATGAGTCTTTCTGTAAAAAAAAAAAGAGATTTAAATTGTCTTACTGACTAGTGATTAGAATCAAGTCTTACTGACTAGGGATTTAAATCCTGATTTAAATCGATTAGATTTAAATCAAATCCACCCTGAAATCAAGGGGTCAAAATTGGCACAGTTATAACCACAGTTTGGAAGCCACAAGGTTAAAATCAGTGCCGTTTTGAGATCAAGTCGTCAGATTCCATGCAGTTTTGGAATCAGTGGTCAAAACCAGCCCCTTTTGAGATTGTGGGGTCAAAATCGAGCCGTCTCTAAAGGTTCGTCCCGCTTTCTTGAGTCGAAATGCTCCCCAGCAGCATGCAAATGGACAAAACTCCTTGAGCAGTTGTGAAAACTCACGTCTACGATATCTCAAAAAGGGCCCAGATCCGAAGCAAACAGACAAAAACAAACCAGGCATCCAAACGTATATAGTGGATTAATGGATTTCGATACGCTCCTCACATTCAGTCCCAGAGCAGTGTCCGACAACAAATTTACTTGGGGAGCGAGTGAAAATCAAGTTGCTAGACCTCAGGGCTGCAAACCTCAAAACGGAAACGGGTTCAGGATTCAGAGTCTGTTTTTGCTGGTTCCCTGCTCTCTCTCCCCGCATACTCCAAATTCTCCAAACGAGGAACAGGGGAGGATTTTTAAAAAAACTTACGCATAGTCGCCTGGAGACACAGCCCGACTCGCCATAGGTGAGCAGCTACCTGGAAAAGCCTGGTTTCAGAGGCAGCTCACAGCTACAGTCTTACTTTTTAACTACCATGTTTTTTTCTCTATAAGACGCACCAGACCACAAGACGCACCTAGTTTTGGGAGGAGGAAAACAAGGAAAAAAATATTCTGAATCTCAGAAGCCAGAACAGCAAGAGGGATCGCTGCGCAGTGAAAGCAGCAATCCCTCTTGCTGTTGTGGCTTCTGGGACAGCTGCGCAGCCTGCATTCGCTCCCTAAGACGCACACACATTTCCCCTTACTTTTTAGGAGGGAAAAAGTGAGTCTCATAGAGCAAAAAATACGGTAATTATAATAAAAAATAAAGGGTCTGTTTTTATGCGTATTGTGTTGTTTTTATGATGTTAGCTGTTCTGAGCCTGGCCTCGGTCAGGGGGGCGGGATACAACTAATTTTTAAAATTATTATTATTATTATTATTATTATTATTATTATTATTATTATTTTGCCTCCTCCAGTCCTTACAAAAACAGAAACTAGGAACAGTTTCCCCTTGGCCCAGGTTTCCAGCGGAGGATGAGAGCACAGTCCTCACGCCAAAACCACACCACTCACAGTTCAAAGAATGGGTCACGTGGCAGGCAGCCCGTTCAACAGGGGCAGCTCTGCCGCCCATCATTCCAAGTTTGGGAGCAGCTACACCTGACGGATTTCCGCCTGCCGGGGGCTGGTGCTCCATTGGGGTGGTGGAGAAAGCCAGCAGATTGGAGGGCCGGGTTTCTCAAAAGACAGGCCCCCGCCGCCCATTTTCCACCTCATCGGAGTCAATCACCACTGTGGGCAGACCATAATACCCGACACACCTGTGCGATCTGCCGGGATTTGATCTGGGGAAGCCCCGGTTCTTGGGAGGGGTGGGGCGACAGCAGTAAATATTTGCCTAACCAGGTGGGGTTCGCTGGTCTAGGGAGGAGTCTTTTAAAAAGACATAACTAGACATTTCGTCCTCGCCAACTTAAGAAGGTAAAGGGTATGAGAAGCAAACTGAATAATAACCTGGTTTTTCCTCCCTTCCATGCTGCCACTGAGATAAGGGTCTGCAAAGCAGCCGCGAAGTGGGTGGGTTTTTAAAACCACGAGACGCTTCTAATTCCAGAGTTCTGGGTTCGAGTCCAAACTAAGGCCCGGGGGCTGGATCCGGCCCAATCGCCTTCTCAATCCGGCCCGCGGACAGTCTGGGAATCAGCGTGTTTTTACACGAGTAGAATGTGCGCTTTTATTTAAAATGCATGTCTGGGTTATTTGTGAGGCATAGGAATTCGTTCATTTCGCCCCCTTCAAAATATAGTCCGGCCCCCCACAAGGTCTGAGGGACAGTGGACCAGCCCCCTGCTGAAAAAGTTTGCTGTGTCGGTTTGATAATGTGTGCTTTGCTATGCCTAATAAAGGATATTTGATTTGGAAAAAAGGTGGCTGACTCCTGCCTTAGGGATTGGTGGAGTTTATTCCTCCTGCAAAGGCAATGGAGGTTTTAGGAACAGAGTTTTCCTTCTGTTTTTCTTGCTGCCTAGGAGTGGTTCAACCGACGCTTCCGGAAATTTTTGCAATGCACACAGAAGGAGAGGAATCCTCCTTTCTTGCTGCTGCAGAAATGTCAGCAAAAGGGAGAGAGAAAAGGAATAAAAATCTAGGTAAGGGTAAAGGGACCCCTGACCATTAGGTCCAGTCGTGGCCGACTCTGGGGTTGCGGTGCTCATCTCGCTTTGCTGGCTGAGGGAGCCGGCGTACAGCTTCCGGGTCATGTGGCCAGCAGGACTAAGCCGCTTCTGTTGAACCAGAGCAGCACACAGAAACGCCGTTTACCTTCCCGCCGGAGTGGTACCTATTGATCTACTTGCACTTTGACATGCTTTCAAACTGCTGGGTTGGCAGGAGCAGGGACCGAAAGACGGGAACTCACCCTGTCGCGGGGATTCGAACCGCCGACCTTCTGATCGGCAAGTCCTAGGCTCTGTGGTTTAACCCACAGTGCCACACGCGTCCCATAATAAAAATCTAAGCGCACCCAAAAAATGCTCCTTGCGTCATCCATGACCCTACTTGACTCCAACCCTCCCAGCACCTGCTGGAATCCTCTAGACTCCCTGCAACTGTTCATGCCCCCATCTACACACACAGAAGAAACGGAAGACAACACCCCCCACCCCCCGGCTTCGAAGTTTCTGAGAAACTCGTGGGAACTGAGGGGGGCCGGATGCAGGCAGTGGGCGCAAAGCAGCGAAGTTGAGTTTCGGACAGCCGGGAAGTTGAGCCGAGCGAGGTTTAGCAGGCTGCTACCTGCAGGAAGCAGACCTGAAACCACCTCTAGCACGCAAATTATTGTTATTATTTTCGAAAGGTTAGAAGGCACCTAAACACGGAAGAAGTGGGACGCACCTCAGCGCTGCCATTTTCTGCAGGAACAGCGCCATAAACAAAACAGATGCGGAAAGCATCAAGCAAAAAAAACCCCAGTTTGTTAAAAATATATACCGTATTTTTTGCTCTCTAAGACTCACTTTTCCCCTCCTAAAAATAAGGGGAAATGTGTGTGCGTCTTATGGAGCGAATGCAGGCTGCGCAGCTATCCCAGAAGCCAGAACAGCAAGAGGGATTGCTGCTTTCACTGAGCTTCTGGCTTCTGAGATTCAGAATATATTTTTTTCTTGTTTTCCTCCTCCAAAAACTAGGTGTGTCTTGTGGTCTGGTGCGTCTTATAGAGCAAAAAATGCGGTAATTTGATTTAACAAATCATGCATATTCAGACCTGGTAACTGTTTCTCTACTCTCTTCACAAACACTGGGGTGGAAGTGGCTGAAATACCCAGGAATGGTGATGTCAAGGGGTTTCTGAGCATGTGCAGAGTGCAGCCCTGCGAGCTAGTGTAGAGTAAGCATTCTTATCCCCGGGAAGCGAAGATTGCAGACGTAAGTCCTCCGTCACTCTTCCTGCCTTCATTTGCAGCCGGAACCCAAGACTGTAAGCGCCTCGAGGGCAGAGACTGGGTTTCCTGGTTGCCGCAATGTGCCACATTGCTACCAGGGATGTGGGGCAAAATAGAAGAGGGCAAAACACGCCTGTTCTGGTAATTGCCCTACGGAACTCTGCCACAGGAAGGCTATGCGGAAATACCGCTTGCACTGAAACCCAGGAATATTTTTTTTGGGGGGGGGGACTCTGTCTCCTGCATTGCAGGGGAGTCCCACTAGATGACCCTCATGGTGCCTCTGGAAGGGATAATTCGAACTCAGACCCCACCCCACAGCCATGAATCTCAGAGCCTCTCAAACATACCAGTCCTGGGTTGCAGCACGAATGATGCAGGGGAGGGGAGGGGGACTCACAACCAACCCCCCCTCCAACCAAATTATTTGGAGCTAGTATACGGATCAGCCATGCAAAAGTGCAGTCTATCTGTGAGTGCGAAGGATGGTTTCTTCCATCAGGGCCAGAACAAATGCGTGCCTCTATGACATGGGTAGGCAAACTAAGGCCCGGGGGCCGGATCCGTCCCAATTGCCTTCTCAATCCGGCCCATGGACGGTCCGGGAATCAGGGTGTTTTTACATGAGTAGAATGTGTCCTTTTATTTAAAATGCATCTCTGGGTTATTTGTGGGGCATAGGAATTCATTCATTATTATTTTTTGCAAAATATAGTCCGGCCCCCCGCAAGGCCTGAGGGACAGTGGACCGGCCCCCTGCTGAAAATGTTTGCTGACCCCTGCTCTATGACAACCTTGTGCCCTCTGACGAGGGCTTGAGGTGACCCAGGGCAGATCTACAGGACTAGAAATTTGGCCTTTGCTCCCCCCCAAGTCTGGAGAGCTGTGGGGGGGGGCAGAGAGGGGAGAAGCCGCGTTCTCCAAATCTCCAGGCGTCTGGCATCACCTCCCCCCCACCGGCCTGCGCCAGTCACGAAATTCCAAAACCAGCCCAGCCGCAGAGGAGCCTCTGCCGTCAAAAGCACCCTCGCGCCCCCCCCCAATCCGCCGGCCGCAAGTCACGACTCCCGGGCTGTGTGTCTCTCCCTGCAGCAACCGCCCCCACCGGCGGCACAAAAGACCGCTGGACACCCGCCAGGTTATAAAAAAACAACCACCCATCACCGCGCAATAGGCAGCAAGCAATATTATTGATTTTGATTAAACAGCGGAGGGGCGGGGGCGTCTGTCGCACACAGCTGGAAGAGAATCTTCCCATCAGGAAAAGAAAATGCATTGTTTTCAGGCTCCCCCCCCCAAAAAAAAATAATAATATCGCCCCACCGGCTGAATGGAGTGAGCTCCTTTGTTCTCAAAAGCCTCACGCCAGCCCAGATGGCAATTTCCATATGCAGAAGAGGTCTGGGGGAGATTTTCCTCAAAGGATAAATTCTCTCTGCCCCCCTCACCGCTGTAAATTCGTGAGTAGCCCCTCTGCTGGGATTTCAGTGGCGATCAAGTACATTGTCCCCCTGGCAAAAAGGGGGATAAATTTTGTGGATGGGGTGTATTCTGCCTCCCCCCCCCCCCGGTATTATAGAAACTAGGCACCAAGGGAACGTGGGACGTCAAGAAATGCAGAGACCTATTTTGTGCCCCCCCCCCACAAAAGCCAGCCGTTGAAAAATACAAAAGCAACATACACTCCCCCTGGCAAATCGCAAGGGCCATAAACTTGACCATAAAGCATTTTAATAACACGAAGCCGTAGGAGAACAAACAAAATGACGACTGCACATTATATCATCGCAACCTCAGAGGATATCGCAAACCCATTTCACAGACTCTGTGACTGAGGGTATAGCACAGGGAGGAATGAGACAAACAAAAAAATAATAATTCGGGATTGTGCACCAGTACGGGGGAAAATAGCTTGGAATCTACATGCATTTGATGCCCCCAAACCCCCCAAAAATGCTGCCTTGCAAGGGGTTGGGCTAGATGGCCTCTGTGGTTCCCCCTTCCAGTTCCACAGCTCTTTGAAATAAGAACGGAGGGCTCTCCAGCTGGGAGAAAACTAAACCCACCCGTGACTCATAGCTCAGAGCCCCCTTAAGGCTCAACGCCCCCTCCTCAGTTTTTTGTTTAAAGCTGCCATCTGTTTTCCGCTTGGCGCTCTAACCATTAAGGCACTCTGCCCCTGCCGCAGAAGAGAGCCCGTCTCTCGCTCTGCGCTCCTCCTCGCGTTTCCTCTGACGTCAGAGGCCAGGCTGAAGATGGAGTGCCCTTCGCTGTCATTAACCGGAGGCTGACGATGCCCTGAGTACCAGCCACCTCCGTGCCAAAGGAGCCTGGCAGAACTAAAAATAAAATCTTCCCCTGGCGCTCGCTTCTTTGTAAAGAGAGAGAGAACGAAAGAAACAGAGAAAGGAGGAAGAGGCCCAATTATCTGCACGCAGGCACAAAAAAACACAAATAGGCAGAAGAAGCAGTCAGATCCTGTGCAGATCTGCAGCCTGGCATCAGAGACAACGGGTCAAAGGAACCACAAATGAGGACACCCGCCCAACATCGCCCGCCAGGCGCTTCGCGCTACAGTTCCCGGCCTGGGGGCAGGGGGCGGGTGGGAACTGGGAGTCCCAGGACGACACCAGGTTGACCAATTCACATGCCAACTTTATACCTCACTGGGCCTGGTTTAAAAGAGAGAAAGCGCTAATGCAGGTAATTTGGGGGGGGCATTTTAAGGGGGGGAAGCATACCCAGGTCTGAGGCATTGCAAAGGGTTGGACCAGAGGACCCTAGCAGTATGCTTCACACTTTACAATTCAAATGCATGTTTCAAATACGCATCACGCAAGGAAAGAGGACTGGGGAGGGAAGAGGAAAGTCAGCGGGCTCATAGAGACACTACTTTTTTTTACAAATGGGAAGGAAGAGGGCTTGAGGTCACACCTTCCAGTATGGCTATGCAGTTCCCTAAATCCCTTAGCTCTGTAGGCCTGGTTCTGGCTCCCAGGAACTCTGCACACGCTCTAAGGAATTGTTGCCACTTCCTGGTTTAGAGCCAGGAACACAGGAAACTGCTTTGTTACCTGGCTTATTTTTGTCTACCTGTAGGATGCTGGGAATTGGAATCTGGGACGTGCTACATGCAAAACACTTGATTTAGCACTCAGCTGCAGCTAGGCTGAGCCCACACTCAAAATTTCTCTTAACTTGTCACCTCACGTATACACCTCATGCAAAACACCCACTCCAAAGGCGCACGACAGAGGCAATGAAAAGAAAATGAAACTCTGTGCAAGCTCAGAAACCCTGCTGCCCTGGAAGCAGAGACAAACCTTTCTGCAAAACACAGCAGAGGGAGAAATCAAAACTCAAAACCTGTTACCTGCTCTGGAGGATGAAGTTGCACAACTGCACACCCGCCCTGGGTGGGTGGGTGGGGAATGCACTCTGCACATGCTCAGGGAACCTGCCGCCCTCGACAAACACGGATAAGCCTTTCCACAAACTAGGGGGGGGCGGCTTGGGAACTAAAAGAAAAACGCGGCAGTCACCGTGATTGCAACACAACCTCAGAGGGTTATCTGCGCCGGAGGACGCAAGTTTCACAATCGCACTCTCTTCTGGGAGGGAACTGGGTGGGTGGGAAAAAGAGAGACACACACACACAAAAACCCAACTCCGTGTTCTCTAGAGAGATGGCAATGGGTTTGGGTTGAGGGCGGGAGAGAGAGAAAGAAAGAGACAGAGACGTACTTCTGTGCCAACCATCCCAAAAAGCAAAAAAAAATTATTTTCCTGCTTGGATTCAGAAAGCCTTCTGAAGGCAGAAATTTAAATTGATTGCCTCTGAATCTAGCTCAAGAGCTGAGCCCCAGTTCCCAGAAATCAGGAATGACTCAGAGTACACGGAATTCTTCCTTTCTCCGAAGAAGTGTTCAGAAAACTTGGCCCGAGGTAACCCTGGCCTTGCCCGCTTCCCCGCCGCTCGGGGAGGCTGGCACCACGGCCACGCTCCGTGGGTGAGGCGGGCGGGCGGCTGGCGCCCTCCCTGAGAGGAGGGTGGCAGGCATCACTGGAGGGGCACCCCACAGACTTCCTGGACCGCCCCACCCCTTGCAAAGCAAATAAACACACACAAAAAACAACAATCAACGTCAAGGAGGAACAGGAAATTTAGCAAAGCGTTGCTCAGTCCAAACCAGCCTTTCTCAACCTGTGTGTTGTTGAACTACAACTCCCATAGCCCCTAGCAAGGCCAGATCTCGGGGATGATGGGAGTTGTAGTCCAACAACATCGCCAAAAAACGGTGCCCACCCCGAAAACCAAAACACAAGCCAGGAGAGGTTATGATTTCGGCCAAGCAAATCCACAAAAGACTTGTAAAAGCGGAGATTCTCAGCAGGGTAATAATACTACTACTAGGTTCTGGGTTCGAATCTCTGCCATAGCTGTCAACTTGCAGATTTGAAAATAAGGGGCCAGCAGCCTCGAAAATAAGGGATCAGCAGCCAAAATAAGGGATCAACGATTACTTTGATAAAATGCCTATTTTGTTGCGTTCAAATGGCTTTAGATACCTATTAGGTCCATTAATTACCATATAGCACATATTCAACACAAAAAAACAGCAACAATTTGTTGTTGGCAAAGGACAGCTGGACATAGAAAGGGCCCCAACACCTTCAGTAGCTTATTTAAGGGACATCATCAATAAGGGACAGCAGCGGGACATGGCGCTGGGATAAGGGACTGTCCCGCCAAATAAGGGACGCTTGACAGCTATGGTCCCTACTTGGCCATGGAGCTGAATGGGTGACCTCGGGGCAGGCATTGGCTCTCTCGGCCCGGCCGACCTCGCAGAGGATTCATCGAGGGCAGGGAACCCGTGGCAGACAGGGGTTCAAATCCCACCCCCTGCAATTGCACCCCCTCCAGCCTAATCTACCTCTCAGGGTTGTTGTGGGGGAGCGCTGCCTTGGAGAACGCAGCAATAGTAATTAAATAAAACACACACACTCCGTCTCTCAATGAACGGAAGCGAGAGATTTCAGCCACCCTCCCTGCACCCAGATCTCAGGAAAGGGCGTCAGATCTTTCGTAAGATCCACCCCAAACATTCGAGGAAGCAGATTTTTTCTGCTCTTAGCAGAAAGAAGACGGGCAGCCGTTTGAGGCGAGCAGAACAGTCGCAGGATGAAAGAGAGGTGGGGCTTCCTGGTTTTGTCTCTCTCTTCTCCACCCCAAGTAAATACCCGGACAGTAACTGGGCGTTCCCTTCTGTGGAAAAGCTATGCTTGGGGGAATGGGGGAGAGGAGAGGTTCAACACCCCCCCACACACCATTTCCCTGTCCTAGGAAGAACGCAGAAGCGTTTTGGTGCCTTGAGCTTATTGGTTTCCTCTTCCCTCCCCAACTCTCTTTCCTCTAGTGTGTGTGTTTCTTTTCAAACAATATTACTAAAGATTGCAAGCCTTTGGGAGCAGAGCTTGCCATATAGATAGAGATATATAAGATATACTGTATTTTCTGGAATATAAGACTACTTTTGAACCCAGAAAAATCTTCTCAGAAGTCGCGGGTCGTCTTATACGCCGGCTACAGCAGCAGCTCAGGCAGCAACTCCCCACCAAAGGACAAAACGACAGAAAATTAAATCAGAGGACACCAAGCTCCCTAGATGAAGCAGAACTACGCTTGAAAATTGGCCCCAGAAGCCCCTGGCCACTGGGAAGTGGAGCGGATTTCCGAGCCAGACTGGAGACTGGTTTTTTAATTTTTATTTGGTGTGCGTTGGAAGAGGGGTAGTCCTATACGGCGAGTATATCCCAAACTCTGTATTTTAACTGGAAAAGTTGGAGGGGTCGTCTTATACGCCGGAAAAACGGTATATACATGCACGCACGCACGCACACACACACGGGACATATGTCAGATTCTAGGGAGCTTTATTACTTATTAAATTTGTTATTAAATTATTAAATAATTATTAAATTGCTTATTAAATTATGGCCCTGTCCCTGTAGATCTCACGAGCGGTTCACAACATTAAAAACAATGCAAGCTTTCACAATACGAAGATGGCGACGAATAATATCGATTCACTAAATAGAGAATGAATATTTATGAAGAGAGATGCACGAAATGGTAATTTTCATGGTTGCAAAGTTGTTTTACAAAGCTCACACCCAGACTGAGACCTTAGGACGGTTCCCTCCCTGCGAGAAGCGAGGTTGCAGGGAACCAGGCACAGGGCCTTCTCGGTGGTGGCGCCCGCCCTGTGGAACACCCTCCCATCAGATGTCAAGGAAATAAACAACTATCTGACTTTTAGGAGACATCTGAAGGCAGTTTAGGGAAGTTTTTAACATTTTGTCATGTTTTTAATATTCTGTTGGGAGCCGCCCAGAGTGGCTGGGGAAACCCAGTCAGACCCAAGCATACAAATAAAATAAAATAAATAACGTGGACTAAATGCATACAAGATTGCAAGTAGCGCAGGCTCAAAATTAAAGGGAATGCATGCGGCTGGCCAGGATTCTGCGCCAAAATCACTGGGCCCAATTCAGCACAGCTGTTATGACACAACTAAGACCCATACAACGGACAAGAACTTCGAAATCAAGGCCAGGCAAGCATCAAAACTTCAGAGGAAGCCAAGGGCAAGTAGTCTTTAAACCCAGCCACCCTCCCGCAACCAGATTCTGCGCCCTTCTCCGCCCCCCAACCCCCCCAAGACATTTTTTTGCTACCAAAAGAAAAGTCTCCGCAAAGAGGAAGGAATGTGGGTTTAGCAGAAGCCAGAATAATCAAAGCCAGACCCATCAGAAACAGATGGCCGGCTGCCACTTGGCTCAGCTCCCCCCCCCACAAAAAATGCATGCATTCTTGGCATGAACCCCCGCCCCCCGCCATCAATAGGCCAACCCACCCACCCCCCTCAAATTCCACCCTTGCCTCTTCCTGAGGCTCCTTCTCCCATGGGGGCTGGGAGAGAGAGAGCGCGCGCAGGAAATAAATCAAAATTCCCCGCCCCTCTCTTCTCTATATAATGATCAGGCTGTGAGGTGGAGGGGGGGAGAGTAAGGAGAAATTAGACTCTTCCCGCCCCCCCTTGCTGCTACTCTGCACCCCAAATCTCGCCCCGCCAGCCACAAGCCCCTCTGCGCTTGGGCAGGAGACAAAATAATAATAATTAACTGGCCATTCCACAACACTGCCCTACTATATATTCATTTTTTTTAAATAAACGTGGGCCTAGTTTTTTAAAAACCCTGGGCACCACGTAGTAAATTCCAGGCGCCTTAGAAGTGATATAAATGCCCTGGTGAATTTGGCGTTGGGGAAGAATTGCAAACAGAAAACGAAAAACTGGGTGAATACTAAAAGTTGGAGGTCTATTGAAATTAAATGACAGGCATCTGGTTTGCTATTGTGAGAACGGTTCTTTTTACTTATTGGGGCTGCGGGGGGGACGACAGGACGACTGGAAAGGGGCTCACACCTTGATTTTAAATCACATTATCAAAATGCACATTTTGATCACACGAGGATTAGAAAGACAATCGGTTTTCATCCAGCTATGTTGGACTCAGATTGGGCTGCCCCCCACCCACGGAATTAATGGACACCCCCCAGTTCACCTTGTCCATTAAGTTCAACGGGACCACAACCATTTGAAGAATCGGTGCCCGCTCGGTTTCCTCTTCCCTCCCCAATGCTTTTTCCTTTTGTGATGTGTTTTAAATTGCGGCTGGTTCTGTTTGTTCATTTCTGTGGCTGGCAGACTAATGGCGAGGGACAAAGCCAGAGATATGAAACGGAACAGGACTCATTTAGGTAATTTAGAACGCCATGAGCCATGTGCAATGTTAGCCCTACTCAGAGTAGACCTATAGCTGAGAGACCCTCATCTCGCTGCCTTTCTCCTCTAGCCTTGAAGGATTACGAACCCAAATCAGTGTTAAGCAGCCTTCCTTGAAGACTCCTGAAATATAATTAAGTTTCCCTTACAGGATTCAGTTAAATCCATCAAAAAGCTAGGCTTTCCCTTTTGGGTTCTCTCTAAAGGCAGCGGTTGCCAACTTATCTAGACCCCACAGACGCATCTGCATTTTGGAGCGAGCCCCACGGCAACACCTCCCTCTAAGCCCCTTCTGCCCTCCCTCCACCAGAGCAGGCGAAAATAAAACGAAAATTCAGATTTGCTGCAATTCATCCAGAGCCTCGAAAAGTCCATAGAGATGAAAGAGGAAGTGGGAAAGAGCGGCACTCTTTCACACTTCCTCCTTCAACTCTATGGCCTTTAAGCCTCGCAAAAAAACGAGATCATACAAAGCAGTCACTCCCCCTTCTCAAGTCCCATCCCTCTACATTTAAAGCAATCACGGTGCACAAAGGATTCTGGGAACTGTAGTTTCAGGGTGCTGAGAGTTGTTAGGCGACGTCCTGTTCCCACCAGAGAACTGCAATTCCCAAAATTCCTCTACAAAGAGGGATGGGCTCTTTAACCACCTTGGGAACTGTAGCGCTCTCTCAGCACCCTTGAACTATAACTCCCAGGATTTTCTGGGGGAGTGACTGCTTTAAAGTGTCAAGATACTGCTTTAATAATAATATTTTTTTATTTTTATCCCTCCCTGCCCGGCCAAAGCCGGCTAACAGATAAAAATAGCACACTGTACATAAAATATGTACATTAAAGGTTATTAAGGAGATGCAACTTAACAAGGAATAAATTAAGACCCTCACAGAGGGGAGGGAGGGAAGATAAATGGTGACAATTAAAGATGTATTAAAGATACGTCGAATGTACAAATAAAATAAAATACACGCGGAACCAACGATGTCCTGGACCACAGGCAATTGGGGGGGGAAAAAGATGCACAATCGAGCTACAAAATTAACCGCACTAAAGTTCCCAAGTCAATACGGCAGCAATCAGGGAAGTGACCCGACAGGAAAGAAGGAGATTTGACCCAAAGGCAGAAGAAGAGCTCGTTTTTCTTTTAAAATCCTTATTTTATATGCATGGGGGGGGTGGTTTTCTAAATTTTTAGGAAAACCAGGCATTTCCAGATCTGGAGGTCACCAGGGCTGAGACAGCCGGCCACTGACCAAGCCCTGTAGTCCTCGCAGGGCGATTTCAGGCAATGGAACAAAATAAGGTCTTTGGGAGGAATTTTCACAGACACACACACACACACACACGCACACACACACACATGTCCTGAGCCGAAAAAATCCTTACCTGAGTTTCTGTTAAACTTTCCAACGCTTGCATTACGGACTGCTCCGGTCTGGATGCTTGCGACTGTAGAAGGTGGGGTTTTTTGGGGGAGAAACAAGGAAAATAAGATAAATCTCTTTTTCCAAAAATCGAGACTTTGCCTAGTCCAGTATATCTGAAGGAGCGTCTCCACCCCCATCATCCAGCCCGGACACTGAGGTCCAGCTCCGAGGGCCTTCTGGCGGTTCCCTCCCTGCGAGAAGCCAAGTTACAGGGAACCAGGCAGAGGGCCTTCTCGGTGGTGGCGCCCTCCCTGTGGAACGCCCTCCCATCAGATGTCAAAGAGAACAACAACTACCAGACTTTTAGAAGACATCTGAAGGCAGCCCTGTTTAGGGAAGCTTTTAATGTTTGATGTATTACAGTATTTTAATTTGGGGGGGGGGAAAGCTGCCCAGAGTGGCTGGGGAAGCCCAGCCAGATGGGCGGGGTATAACTAATCAGTGGCGTAGCGTGGGTTGTCAGCACCCGGGGCAAGGCAAGTAATTTGCGCCCCCTAACCCGTGGATTTGCGCCCCCTAACCCGTGGATTTGCGCACCCTAACCCTAACCCCCAGATGTTGCGCCCGGTGCGGCCGGCCCCCCCTGCACCCCCACGCTACGCTACTGTAAATAATAAATTATTATTATTATATTATTATTATTAGTCACCTACAGAGCATTCCGAATCAGTGGCGTAGCGTGGGTTGTCAGCACCCGGGGCAAGGCAAGTAATTTGCGCCCCCTAACCCTAACCCCCAGATGTTGCACCCGCTGCGGCCGGCCCCCCCCTGCACCCCCCACGCTACGCCACTGTTCCAAATCGCCTCTAGGCAAGCAGGAAGGAAAAGAGCCCAAGGGGAGGCTAACTTATCTCCGCACCCCCCCCCCCGGCTGCCTTTGAGTGACCTGTTAGCTTGCAGAGGGGCTCCAAAAATTAAATTAAAGGTTAGGGAACCTTATCCTAGCCAGGGGACTAATAGGCCCAGGGCCAATCTTCCGGGGGCCGCATGGCAGAGGTGCGCAGGGCCAGACCTAAAAAGCACGCAGAATTTTACTAGTTTCTGCAGAAACTCCCCGTCTGCCAGGGATTCTTTTAGCTGTGGTTCCTTAGAGCAGGCATAGGCAAACTCGGCCCTCCAGCTGTTTTGGGACTACAACTCCCATCATCCCTAGCTCACAGGAGCAGTGGTCAGGGATGATGGGAGTTGTAGTCCCAAAAAACATCTGGAGGGCCGAGTTTGCCTGCCTTAGAGGATGACTAAGGCATCCATCGCCATACTCAATGCCTTCTTGACTACAACTCCCATAATCACTGGCCATTCACACACACCCAGTTGCAGCGGATGGGAGTTATAGTTCAAAGCACCCGGTGGGCGCCACATCTTGGCTCCTCCTGATGCTGGGGAGATAATAAATGAAACTTATTTACCATTAATCCGGTTTCCACCGTTGGCACCAGAGTCAACTTGCTCCCGTCTCCAACACCCAGATCTTGAAGTTTGCCCGAATTAAGTCGACTAAAAGGATATTTTTGGGGGGTGAGCAGGGGGGAGAGAAACAGAGGGAGGGAGGAGGGATAAAGCATTGTTACTTTTTTAAAAAAAAATACAAATGGTAATTAAATTGCTTTCAGAACACAGAACCTCTAATTATTCATCTTTCCAGTATTTCTCTTTTTTGGGGAGTGTCTTCCTTCAGCCTCTCCCCCTTTCCGCTCCTTTTATGTAAACACAATATAATAAGTCAGTCTCTCTCTCCCCCCCCCCCCAGACACAGGGCAGCTGGTATTCCGCAGTCATCCGTCAAGCAACTATCTCTTTGCACAAACCTACTCTTCCAGACGATTTCAGCGACAGATCTGGGTAGATTATTTTATCCATTCATTCATTGCAAAAAAACCCCCATTGTATCTGAAGAGAGAAATGGCCATATTTTTCCAAGGGGAGAGACAGCAAGCGATAAATTTATGGTTGTAAAAAGAGGGGCTCCCCCCCATATTATATTGCAAGGCCCAGAACCTAAAGGGGAAAATATAGAATAAAATGACATTACTGTTCCCTGATTTTTAAGTCTGAACTGTCCCCCGTTTTTACCTAGTTGTGCAAAGAAGGGAAACCATAAAAATGCATTTTTTTTTATTTATGCATTAAAAAATAAAATAAAAAGCAGATCAGACAGGGGGTGGGAGGGAAGATAGACAATGGGGGGGGGAGAGATTTCCTTCCCCCTCAAGGGCTCCTCACATAAAGGCAACTGCTTCCTTGCCTCTTAGGAACTGATCTGTCTCTCTACCCTAACAAAGCTGAGATTTTGTTAAACAAAGGGAGAGGGAGGAGGAGGAGGAGGAGGGACCCCCCCCCAGCCTGGCCCTTATAAGCTACTGTTGCAATTAGACTTCCACAAATCCTCTGCATAATTACAAAAAAATAAAATGAGAATACAATGTTTCAGATTCCCTGCAACGCAGGGATGCTCAAATATTGATTGATTTATTTTTAAGCAGGTACGGTTTGCACAGAGGTGGAGTATGCTGGGGGGGGGGCGCGTCCTGCAATTGCAAGAATCAAACTTCCGAACAAAGGACAGGAAGGAGAAGGCCAGGCCAGGATTGGGGGGGGCAGGTAGATTTGGGGGCCACATTGAGAATTTCCAGCTATGCCCCAGACAAACGCTTTTGTGGGAACCCCCCCCCCAAAAAAGAGGCCAGGACAAATTTTTTTCCTGGGGGGGGGGAAATAGGTATGAAAAATATGCCCCCCCCCCGGGAAAAAACACCAGCCACCCCATGCAAGGACCCACATAAATATTCTCACCAAATATCTCAATTTGTAAGTGGGTAATTTCAGAGTGTGGTTTTTTGTAGACCCCCCCCTTCATAAACAGTGGGAGAAATGGAAATGGGGGCTATTCGGGGACAATAAGTATTTTGGGGACACACCAAATCTAGGCTGAAGGCATCTCTTTTATAAACACACCCCTTTTACACATCCTAGTCTGGTGCCATCAAAGGAACCCGACGCAAATGACAATATATATGCATTTTAGGCGATTTTTGGCAAATATGCACCAGCACCTATCAAAAGACAGGTTTATAGCAGGGATATATAAAAAGGGGGGAGGGTCCCGAGTGTGTCATACGTGTGAACACGGGCGCAAACACACCCACCCCACAAAAGCAAGCAGAAATTGTTTTTATTTTTTATTTCGGCCCCTCCTCGGTCGAAATCCAGCCATTGCAAGGAACGGACCCAAGTCTGCAACTCGCTTCCACTCATTTCAACGGGTCTACTCTGAGCGCGATCCGCTACACTTTCCTGCCCTTCTGAAAAAGTTGCACGGCAAAGCTTCCCGGCTGAGCTTACTCCCGAGTAGACCATTCCCCCGCCCCAAATCCCCCCCCTCTCTCTCACACACACACACACCGCGCCGCCCTGGTTGCCCTAGGATTAAGCCCTCCTGGATTCAGCTGCGGAAGCCTACTCCCGAGTAGAACAACGTCTCGGGCTCCGGGATGCAGGTCGAAAAGCGAGGCGCTGGAGCCCAAGCTCTCCGCCGGAGCTGTGCAATTAAAAGGGCGCGCAGCTTCCTCAAGCCCATTCCTTCCAATAGGTCTACTCCCGTGTAGAGCTCGCACACTTTCCACCGAACGCAGCGAACTCGGGCACATCCCTTTCCCACGGGTCTCCTCCCGAGCAATTCACACCCACCCACTGACACGGAGACGTTGCGTGAAGGTCAGCGGGTCTACTCCCGAGTAAAACTTCGCAACCCGAACTTCTTGCTCCGGATTTAAGCCTAACTCCTCTACACGGGTATTCGGGATGGGGAGGGGAGGGAAGAAAGGAAAAGGAAGCGGGGAATTAGCAATATAATATACACACGCACAGACGCGTACACGTGTAATTTACCTTTCTTTGTGCAACAGCGCCAGCCTCTCCCGCGGGACCTTCAGCCTCTGGGACAAGCGCCGCTTCAGACCTTCCACCGTCTCTTCCACGGGCACAGACAGCTCATACCGCGCCCCGGTGGTCGTGTGAACGAGAACATTCATGGACGGCTCGCTCTGAACCGCGTCGCAGGCTGGGGGCCCCCGGCTGCAGCTCCTGGGGGTGGGTTGGTGGTCCATTCGATTACCTAGAGGTTTTTTTTTGGGGGGGAGAGACAAGGAGACACGGATCAGACAAAAGGAGCGCTTCCCGCGAGAAACCGGAGCGACTCCGCTTCGAGCGTTCACACGGCGCCGGAGTCAATCCGAGTGCGAGCTTTCCAGACGTCCTCCTCTCTTTTCTCTTTCTCTCTCTCTCTCTCCCGCCCCCCCCCCCGCCGCCGCTCGCGTGCAAAGATCGCGTAGGGAGCCGACGTCCTTTGTCCTCCTCCCCCAAAACTCACGCTCAATTCTCCCCTCCCCCCTCCCACTTAAAAGACAATGGGAAGGCGACTTTGTAAAAAACACGCACACAAAAAACCCCCCAAAACCTGGTTGAAATATAGTTTAAAAGGTTTTTTTTTAATATATATATATATATTTAAATTATTTCCTCCCCACCTGAGGCTCGAACCCGCGGCCGCACAGACGGAGCAGCGAAGCAGCCGGCGCCGCCGCCGCCGCCGCCAGGGCTGCTGCTGCTGCTGCTGCTGCTGCTCCCGAGGTCTGGCGTGAAACTAACCAGCGCAGAAGAAAGGAGGAGGAGATGAAAGAGGGGAAGAGCCCGAATGAGAAAGAGAGGAAGGGAGGGGGGGCGGGGCGGCGGCGCCGAGCGAAAGTTATAATGTATCAACGTTCCAAACGGGGGCGGAGCCTCTCTCCCCTCCCCATTCATTCTTTTCTCCTGCTCTCCCCCCCCCCAGCCAATCCCAGCCCTCCGAACGCCCAGACGCCACCGCGGCGGGCCAATGGCGGCCGGCGGGCGGCTCTCCCCCCACGTGGAAAGGGAGACCAGCGCCATCAAGCCATAGGGGGAGGGGCCAAGATGGAGGGTTTTTTTTTAACCCCCCCTTCTCCGCCCACACGCCTTTTTTTCTTTTTGGAGGGGGAGGGGTAAGAGCCGGCCCCCGTATTTCCTCCCCCGCCCCGGTCTTTTTTTTTTTTTTAAAGGGCCATTCATAATATATTCTCTCTACAACAAAGAACGTTGCAGTATTAAAAGAATGAGACGTGTGTGAGATCGATTGTACTGTGTGTGTGTGTATTTATATATATATATATATATACAGTAGATAGATAAATATAGATATAAAAATAAATATATAAATATATATACATAAATATCTATATATATATATAGATATATACACATACATAAATATATATGTATGAACTAACTTAATTGGTCTTTAAGGTGCTACTGGAAGGAATTTTTTTATTATAAATATATATGTATTTAGATATATACGTATATATCTATAACTATTTCTATATATACACACACACACACACACACACACATATATATGGATTTATAGATAGATTATGTTGTTGTTGTTTAGTCGTGTCTGGCTTTTTCTAGCAAAATTCAAGCTTAAACTGAAGAAAGTAGGAAAAACCACTGGGCTGGTAAGATACAATCGAAATCAAATCCCTTATGAATAGATAGATTATATAGAAGCCCAAATGGGGAGGATGTTAATTGCAAGGAGACTCGAGGGTTGGTTTTTTTTGTCCTAATTAATGTTTTTTTAAAAAAAATTGAAGGTTTGGAGCCCTGAGACGCACAAAGAGCATCAGAGGAAGAGTGGTATATAAATGTAATAAGTGATGATGATAAATTAATAATAACAATAAGTCGTGATAATAACATACAATTTTCAATAGGAATATTGTATCAAGTTTTTAACGGTTTAGGATAGCTTTTCTTGCGTACGACCAGTCCAGTACATATTACTAGGTTATTATCAGTTTGTTTGTTACTGTTATTAACAATACTGTTTGTACATCGCTAATTGGACCAAACTGGGATGCGGGTGGCACTGTGGGTTAAACCCCAGAGCCCAGGGCTTGCCGATCAGAAGGTTGGCGGTTCGAATCCCCGCAATGACGGGGTGAGCTCCCGTTGCTTGGTCCCAGCTCCTGCCAACCTAGTAGTTCGAAAGCACACCAGTGCAAGTAGATAAATAGGTACCGCTCCGGAGGGAAGGTAAACGGCGTTTCCGTGCGCTGCTCTGGTTTGCCAGAAGCGGCTTAGTCCTGCTGGCCACATGACCCGGAAGCTGTACGCCGGCTCCCTCGGCCAATAAAGCGAGATGAGCGCCACAACCCCAGAGTCGGCCACGACTGGACCTAATGGTCAGGGGTCCCTTTACCTAAGAGGCAAAGGGGCACCTGGGAGTGTTGGAGATACCTTTACCTTTAATTGGACCAAGACCCCGCAAAGAGGTGAAAGAGGTATCAAAAAACAAAACGGTATCTGTATCAAAAAGCACAAACTCAAATCACTCAAAATTATGAACCAAGTACGGTGGTACCTCAGGTTACAGATGCTTCAGGTTACAGACACTTCAGGTTACAGACTCCGCTAGCCCAGAAATAGTACCTTGGGTTAAGAACTTTGCTTCAGGATGAGAACAGAAATCGTGCTCCAATGGCGCGGCAGCAGCGGGAGGCCCCATTAGCTAAAGTGGTGCTTCAGGTTAAGAACAGTTTCAGGTTAAGAATGGACCTCCGGAACTAATTAAGTATTTAACCCGAGGTACCACTGTACGTCTGACTATTATTATTATTATTATTATTATTATTATTATTATTATTATTATTAACCACCCGACATCTGTAAATCTCAGGGCAGTTTGCAACATAAAATAGGACTCGCTCTGCAGGGATGTATCAAAGCAAAATACTAGAAAGTTAATCCTATAGGCATGGTCACTACAGAATGGCTCCGACTGAACTGGTCAGCACCTTCACAGAAATAAACCCGGCAGGGACTAGGTACTTGGAAACTCAAAAACTGGAAATATAATTCTCCTTTATTTATTTCTTGTAAACAGGCATTATTTATTGTCTTGATTTATGAAGACGGTGATAATTTAAATTATGAGAGTTGTTTTAAAGTGCTTATTATTATTATTATTATTATTAGGGAATGCTTTCCCTGTCCCATTCATTTGGGGGAGGAGAAAGTTTGAGTTTTCACAGGGTAACTTGAAATTCTTCACATGCCTTCCGCATTTGAGCAAGGGGTATTTATAATTAGGTTTTTTTTCCAGGAGACACCTGGCGAGAAAAACTCAAAACTGACTCCCCTCCTCATTTCTTCCCATTTCTGTCTATCCAGACTGATAGAGCCTTGCAGAATATTCCATTGCTCACTGACCCACCCACCCTAAACTCCCGGATCAAGACCTTGCCCCTAAGACCTGTTCTGAATGAGTATTCGCTGATTAACAGTGCCTCTGGGCATGCGCAGAGTTGGTTCTGCTAAACCTCTCGTGCAAATACACAGAAGTCCAGAAGGGGAAAACCGGCTTCCTGGTTGTATCCAGACAAACCCAATCTCTACTCGTTATTAAGTAATCCCAAAATATTCCCCTGCAATAAAATAATACAACAGCCCTGTACTGCGGTCCTCCCTGCTTTTGCAGAGTTAATCAGAAATAAATACATCTGTGCCCCACAGAACCGTAGGGTCCCAGAACCGTTTTTTGAAAGTAGAGCTATATCATGGGACGCGGGTGGCGCTGTGGGTTAAACCACAGAGCCTAGGGCTTGCCGATCAGAAGGTCGGCGGTTCGAATCCCTGCAATGACGACATGAGCTCCCGTTGCTCGGTCCCTGCTCCTGCCAACCTAGCAGTTCGAAAGCACGTCAAAGTGCAAGTAGATAAATAGGTACCGCTCTGGCGGGAAGGTAAATGGCATTTCCGTGCGCTGCTCTGGTTCGCCAGAAGCGGCTTAGTCCTGCTGGCCACATGACCCCGGAAGCTGTACGCCGGCTCCCTCGGCCCATAAAGCGAGATGAGCGCTGTAACCCCAGAGTCGGTCACGACTGGACCAAACGGTCAGGGGTCCCTTTACCTATATCATGTTAGGTTATACCCGGAATAAACCCAACGGAATGTACCTCCATCGTCCAAATTAATGGCCTACTCTAGTTAAAAATGGGTTGGAGACAACCTTAAGGCGAAAACTCTCTTTTCAGGACATGCATCTAGCAAGCTAGATGCCTGAGCTCCCTTGTGGAAGCACGGTGAAAATATGATAAACAAAGAATGTATCGGAGCATGCGCAGAGTGCCAGCAGAAACAGGGACATAGAAGGCCGGCTGTTGGTCTATCAAGCTCAGTTTTGTCTACTACAAGGAGTGGCAGTGGCTGCCTAGGGTTTCAAGGAAGGAAACTGCAGATGTGAGGGACTCAACCTGTAAGAAGAAGAGGAAGAAGAGGAAGAAGAGGAAGAAGAGGAAGAAGAGGAAGAAGAAGAATTTTTATACCCCATCCATCCAGCAGGTTCTCTACCAATGATTGCCCTCTTGTGTGCAATTCGGCAGAACATTATTATTATTATTATTATTATTATTAGATGCTTGCATTCCGAGGCGACCCTCCTGGTGTCTCTTTTGTGATTAGTTGCATTTCTGCCCCCTGCAAGAGCCTCAATGCAGCAATTAAAGCTCTCCACCCTACCTTTTACCTGTACAACAACTTTATAAGGTAGGTTAGGAGCAGAGAGATAGAGAGAGATAGAGAGAGGCAGGCAGGCAGGCAGGCAGCAGAACTAGCCCAAAGTCACTCAACGAGCTTCCTGGCAAAACAGGGGTACAAATTCAGTTTTCCGGTTCCCATCTACCGCTGTAACCACCAGGCCACGTTGCCTTGCTGCACAGGCCGGGCTGTCAGAGCCAGGAGTTAGCGCTGTTATTCCCTGAAGCCGAGAGGGGTTGTTGCCTTCATCCCATCGCTGCTACGATTCAAAACGGCACCCTCGAGTCTTTATAGGATTTGTGGAGGGGGACCCAGAGGTCATCCAGTCTGACCCGCCACCGGCTCGGGGTAATCTAGCAGGAGGTTCCTTCTGAATCTACTTGCACCATCGAGGCCCCACACAGACAATAGTGAGCCGAATGAACCAACGCCCAGACTCCTTATGAAGCATCTTCTTGAGACTTGAGAGGTACGTTCCAAAATCTATCCAGAGCAGCAAGTTTCTAGTCCTTTTGAGAGTTAGAGCTGCGAATTCACTGAATGTAGCAAAGGGGATACCTAAGATTTGTCGCGGAAGGAAGCCGGCATTTCTAGAATAAACTACCGAGGGAGATGCATTTACTGCATAGCCGATAATGCAATATTAACCAACGAGCAAAATTCTACTTCTTGGGTGGGTTGCAGCCAATGTTTAAGCTGTACGCAAAATGGGCCCGTTGAAATTCACAAACGTGGCTTACTGAGGTCCATTCATTCCAATGGGTTTACTCCGAGTAGAAGATAGCTGGCTGGAAATTATATGTATCGATGCATTCTCAGTGCAGATAAATTATTATTATTATTATTATTATTATTATTATTATTATTATTATTATTATTATTATTCTGCAGATTGGGTGACGAGGATTGAGTACGGCGATAGATTTTGGGTCTGGGATGAAACATCTGGGTTATAACAGATGCTTGACTTGCAATCCTGCGTCTATTTACTCAGAATTAAGTCCCAGCGGTAATTATTCTCAAGTGCTTTACCAAATGAGGGGTGCAGGTGGGCCTGAAAAAAACCCTGTCCATAATTTAAACTGCAAATTGGCTTAGTGGTTAGGGCTAACTGCCAGGGGAAATCACTCTGTACGTCCTCAGAGGCACTCTTGACCAGCCAGCACGCCGCTGCAGCGGACTGGTTGATGGAGGCAGGCGTGAATTGTCGGTAGACCTGGCTAATATTTCGCTTGTGGGTTTGGGGTGCTTTATCACCAGTGTGTTGATAAAGCGATCAAATCGATCTAGTAGCTGTGCGGTTGCTGAGCTGAGATCCCCAAAGGAGATCAACACGGGGGTTCCTTTGCTGGGACTAAATGGTGTAGAGAATAAGCAAGCTTGGGCGGTTTAACAGGGCTCTTCGTCGCCAGCGCTCTGTTAATACCCGCAAGCTTGCACCTCTCCTTGGCCAAACCCGGCTGCTCCGCATCAAGAAATACTTCCTCATCTTAACTTTCCTGTTCAGGGGGAGAAAGAGGTGCTTTAAGTAAATCAAAACTCTTTTTGTTGTTGTTGTTTAGTCGTGTCCGACTCTTCGTGACCCCCTGGACCAGAGCACGCCAGGCCCTCCTGTCTTCCACTGCCTCCCACAGTTTGGTCAAACTCACGCTGGTAGCTTCGAGAACACTGTCCCACCATCTCGTCCTCCGTCGTCCCCTTCTCCTTGCGCCCTCCATCTTTCCCAACATCAGGGTCTTTTCCAGGGAGTCTTCGCTTCTCATGAGGTGGTATTGGAGCCTCAGCTTCAGGATCTGTCCTTCCAGGGAGCACTCAGGGCTGATTTCCTTCAGAATGGAGAGGTTTTGCGGTCCATGGGACTCTCAAGAGTCTCCTCCACCAGAATTCAAAAGCATCAATTCTTCTACGACCCTTCGCAAATAGGGGCACAGGCACCTTATACCAAATCAGACCACGGATCCATCGATTCTAGCTCAATATTGCTTACAGTGACACAGCGTTAGAAATTCCTAAGAGGTTGCAACTGACTCTAAGTTCACCCAGTGAGCTTCCTAGCAGAGTGGGGTTTCTAATGCTGATCTCCCAGGTACTAGTCTGACACTCTAACCCATGAATACACAAACTAAGTCCCGGGGGTCGGATCCGGCCCCATCGCATTCTCAATCCAGCCCGCAGACGGTCCAGGAATCAGCATGTTTTTCCTAGCAGAGTGGGGTTTCTAACGCTGATCTCCCAGGTACTAGTCTGACACTCTAACCCATGAATACACAAACTAAGTCCCGGGGGTCGGATCCGGCCCCATCGCATTCTCAATCCAGCCCGCAGACGGTCCAGGAATCAGCATGTTTTTTCATGAGTAGAATGTGTCCTTTTATTTAAAATGCACCCCTGGGTTATTTGTGGGGCATAGAAATTTGTTATTTTCTTTTTCTTTTTCCAAAATATAGTCCGGCCCCCCACAAGGTCTGAGGGACAGTGGACCGGCCCCTGCTTAAAAAGCTTGCTGGCCCCTGCTCTAACCACTACTACACCCCACCGGCTTCCTAGAGCACGTCTGCTATGGGGCAGCTCTATAAATTATGTAGGTAAATAAATAGGGGGAAAGCAAAAATGTCCCTTAGAGAAGGATCCGAAATCTTTTCCTTGAATCGGTTGTATTCTGGATTGTTTTGATAATTTCATGTGCTCTAAATGGCTTTGAGACACCCCCCCTGAAATATACATCAAAATACTACTACTACTACAACAACTACTACTACTACTACTACTACTAATAATAATAATAATAATAATAATAATGGTGATAAAATCCATGGGGGAATAGCACCTTGACATTCCATTGTGGCAACCATAACCTCAGTTTAAGCTAAAGGGACCCCTGACCATTAGGTCCAGTCGTGGCCGACTCTGGGGTTGCGGCGCTCATCTCGCTTTATTGGCCGAGGGAGCCGGCGTCCAGCTTCTGGGTCATGTGGCCAGCAGGACTAAGCCGCTTCTGGCGAATCAGAGCAGCGCACGGAAACGCCGTTTACCTTCCCGCTGGAGCGGTACCTATTGATCTACTTGCACTCTGACGTGCTTTCGAACTGCTAGGTGGGCAGGAGCAGGGACCGAGCAACGGGAGCTCACCCCGTCATCGCGGGGATTCAAACTGCCGACCTTCTGATCGGCAAGTCCTAGGCTCTGTGGTTTAACCCGCGTCTAAGGTAGCACCTTAGAGACCAACTAAGTTTGCTATTGGCCTGAGCTTTCGTGCGCATGCACAGTTCTTAAGAAAACTGAGTTGGAGTGATCTAGAGACAACCGGAACAATTTTACCAGCAGGGGGAATATTATTCTCTGGGAACGGTGGGTTTTGGTGGGAGAGGATAACGCAATCAGCAAGATGACGAGGAACCCCTACGAAGCCGTGTCATCTATAATCTGACACCCACAGGTTTAAAATCTGGGGTCCTTTGAGGTCGTGACGCACAGTGATGGCGAGATCTTGGGGTTTTTATTCCCAACGCCTCCTCCTCCTCCTTTTTTCTGGGAAGCTGCTGAAGGGTGGTCCGATCCTGTCCGTGCTGAGCAAAGCCCCTTTGCGTCCTGAAGGTGCTTCTTCGGGCAAGGACCTTATTCGGCTCTGTTGTCTTATGGTCAGCCAAAAGGCAGTGGCGTAGCGTGGGTTGTCAGCACCCGGGGCAAGGCAAGTAATTTGTGACCCCTAACCCGTGGATTTGCGCCCCCTAACCCCCAGATGTTGCGCCCGGTGCGGCCGGCCCCCCTTGCACCCCCCACGCTACGCCACTGCCAAAAGGGAACGGGGACCTGATCTGGAGTGGCTCTGGATTGAGCCAGCAAAACAAGGGCACCCCCTGGTGGGGAAAGGGGAGAATTAAAAGCCCCAGGAACAATAGGTGCATGGGGGGGGGGGTTAAGGCATATTTGGGGGTGGGGAGACACGAGGGGTGGCCGGGCCAAAGGGCTGAAATCCCCTCGTTGGTGGTGAACCGCCTTGGGCGATCTCAGAATTTTTTTAAAAAAGGGGGGCTGTATGTCAGCTTAAAGAGAGTTTCGTAAGCAAATCGGTACATCTTTGATGCAGATTTTTTTTTTAAAAAAATAATGTCCCCCCCCCCTTTTGACCTGTTTTTCAAAGGGAGGTATATTTTTTTAAAGATCCAAAATACACAAGTCATATATCTTATAATACCTACTTATGGATTTAAATTGATGGGCATGGCTGGTTTAAGTCCTTTAATTTCAGTGGGCCTAACTCTGCATATTGATGGGACGCAGGCGGCGCTGTGGGTTAAACCACAGAGCCTAGGACTTGCCGATCAGAAGGTCAGCATTTCGAATCCCCGCAATGACGGGGTGAGCTCCCGTTGCTCAGTCCCTGCTCCTGCCAACCTAGCAGATCGAAAGCACGTCAAAGTGCAAGTAGATAAATAGGTACCGCTCCGGTGGGAAGGCAAATGGCGTTTCCGTGCACTGCTCTGGTTTGCCAGAAGCGGCTTAGTCCTGCTGGCCACATGACCCGGAAGCTGTACGCCGGCTCCCTCGGCCAATAAAGCGAGATGAGCGCCGCAACCCCAGAGTCGGCCACGACTGGACCTAATGGTCAGGGGTCCCTTTACCTTTACCTTTAACTCTGCGTATTGGGGTTTAACACGTAGCGAGTGCCCTTTCAGGAAAAGGCTTGCAAGGGGTTTGGGAGCAAAAGATGCTCACCTACCCAAATAAATCTATGCCTGAATATTTCACAGGGACTCTGCTCTCTTCAGTCCAAAGCAGGCTCAGCCGGGCGAAAGGAAAAGGGGCATGTGCAGAGTGCAGTTTGCTGCTGAGGAAAGGCATTGCAGATAGATTCCAAAACAAGGCCCTTGCCCTGTGCATTTTAAGCACCTGACACCCCCCACCAAAGAATTCTGGAAACTGTAGTTTGCACCGCCACCGAGCCTCAATCCCTAGCGCCCTGGAACTACAGTTCCCACGATTCTTTGTGTGGAGAGTGCTTTAAATGGGCGCCGAATGTGCTTTAAATGTGGGGTGCAGATCTGCAAGGCAGGCCAGAAAGAGAGAGATCCTTCTTCGGCAAAATAAAGGGAAGCAGGAGAATTATGGGATGCACACGGCCACCGCTGGAAGGCGTGGAAAAAGTTAAGCGGAAAACACTGGTGCCGGGAAATGCCACCCCTCTCCCCATGGAAGAGCACATGGGAGAGCACATACCTCGCAGGAGCAGAAGGCTGCCGGGTGAGGAAAACCTCTGAGCCATTCTAGAGACCCTCCCTTTGCCCCCAACTTTGGCCCAGTAAGCCTGAGGTCCTAGCAGGCTGCGAGTGCCACACTCGGCGTACTTGGAAGATTGGCACCTATTTGGCCTAATAGCAAACTTCTGGGTCACACTCTTTGTCCTTCTCTGACGAGGAGTCCCCGGCCACCCAGAAGCTTGTGACGCCTGGCAAATGAGGGCCATGTCAGCCCCACCTTTGCCAGCAGCGCAACGACCTTCCGCAAAACGCAAGAGCGCCGTCGCGGCTTTGCCCCCCCCCGACGCTCGAGGTGTGCGCAGGTCCGAAAGCAGTGAGGCAGGAGAGTGCCCCGTGCCGTACTCCTCAACAACCTCTGCCAACTGCACAAGGCGTTTCGGAGGGAGGAAATAAAATAAAACGAACCCGATTGCCCGAATGACACATTCTTGGCTCGCCCACTCGCCTCCTTTCTTAACCAAAGGCGCAGGGAAAGATTTATGCGATAGTTGCCACCTCCAGAAGTCCTCAGAGCGAAGAGATCCCAGCCTCCAGCCTCTTCTCTTTCTCCCACGGAGGTTATTAGATAAGGGAGTAACTCTGGCTTATTTCAGCAGGGAAAGGAAACCCGGTGCCTCAGTGGAACAGGCGTGTGAAATGGGCCCATCAGGCTCACGAAAGAGGCAGTCGCAGTGGTTGCCTGGAACAACGGAGAGCCATTGCGGCACGGTGGTTAGGCTGGGAGAGACCAGGGTTCGAATCCTGGCTCAGCCAAGAAACTGAGGGGCTTGGGGGTGGGGCAGCCGCTGCCTCTCAGCTTGAACCACCTCACAGAGATCAAATGAGCGCTAGGACCTGGGAGTGAGACCCTCACCCAGCCATGAAATTCACTGGGTCACCTTGGTGGCTTTGCCACTGCCTCTCAGCCCTGACCTACCTCACATAGTTGTTTTGGGGGATTAAATGAGGAGGGGAAGAACTAGGTGCTCTACCTTGGGAAGAAGGTAAAGGGACCCCTGACCTTTAGGTCCAGTCGTGGCTGACTCTGGGGTTGCGGCGCTCATCTCGCTTTATTGGCCGAGGGAACCGGCGTACAGCTTCCGGGTCATGTGGCCAGCAGGACCGAGCCGCTTCTGGCGAACCAGAGCAGCGCAGTTTACCTTCCCGCTGGAGTGGTACCTATTTATCTACTTGCGCCTTGACGTGCTTTCGAATTGCTAGGTTGGCAGAAGCAGGGACTGAGCAATGGGAGCTCACCCTGTTGCGGGGATTCGAACTGCCGACCTTCTGATCGGCAAGCCCTAGGCTCTGTGGTTTAACCCAAAGCGCCACCCGTGCCACCTTGAGAAAGATGCCATATGAATAAAAATAAGAAATAAAGTCTGGGGGAAAACCACACACACGGCCAAGGCTATTCTCCTATCCAAACACAGGCCTGGTTTTCTTGTAGGCTTCTGAACACGCACAGACTGCATTCCGCCAGGGAGCAAACAATGGTGGTTCTCTTGCGGCTGGGGTTCAAAGTGCAAGGTGCTTAGGTCAGCCAGGTGGGGGCTGAGCCCCTGCCCCTTTCCAGAACCGAAATTAAGGTGCTGCCGCACTCTCTGCGGGTTCCCAGCCTCCCCACTGTGACATATGAGCCCAGGAACCCCCTTCTGGAAGCGGCGCCCTCGAGGCATAAGGGCGGGGGGGGGGTCTTGTGTCCTTGGAGGCTAAAGTAGACCCCCCCTTTTGATCGGGCTATGGAAATACGGGGTGGGAAGAGGAAGAGGGCGGGGGGAACGGGAGTCCAGATGAATGGGCAGCGTTAACAATGCGAGCGGGTGGGAGACGCACGGAGAGGAATATCTACGTGGGCAGAATACATTTCAGGGTGTGGGTCTTCTGTGTGGTTTGTGTGGCTCCTCCGCCTCCCCAGTTTTTGGCAAAGCAAAAATCCGCCGCCCCCAAAAAACCCCACAGCTAAATCGAGCAATGAGAGATGCCCTTCCGTCTTGAAAAATAAGCCAGTTAGATTAAGGACTGGAGTTCCCAAATCTAATTTCTCTCTCTCCAAAAGTGGTTTTCTTTCCACAAATTTAAGGCACAAATTTGCCTTCCATTTCCGCAGATGGACAGAGAAGTCCATGGAAAGACAAGAGGAGAGAGGCGGCGTTATAACAAACCACCACCCCCCTCAAACAATGAAGAAAACACCCACCCACCCAAACCCGAAAATTGTTTAAAGAATTTTGCAGTTTTGCGGCTTCCCGAGAAACACCCGTGTGCGTGTGAATTAAGCCTCTAGCCCTCAAGGAAGGGAGCTTAGGCTGGGCTGTGTTGGAGAAGCTAAAGAGCACGCAAGTCTCTCTTTTTCGGCACCCCCGACAGATCCAGCAGACGATTATTATTTCTCTCGCCGCCCCCCCTCCAATAAAATCCCAAATGGTTTTGGTCTCTCATGACCACAGTGCTCTCTGTATCTGCATTTATACAGGATAAATGGATGCTGAATATATATATATATTTCTAGTGGTGTGTATTGGGGGGGGGGGAGGTAATCTTGTTTGGGCGGAGGGGGCCACCCGCACCCCACCCCGGAATTTGGCTGAGTCTCTTATCCGCAAGAACAGAAGATTATTCTTGATGAGTCCCTGGCTCTCGCCTCTCTCTAACACGGCAAGGGCGGGTAGGAGGGGGGGGGAACGACTCGGATGTAAAAGAAAGGAGCTTTTGATGAATGGTGTGAGTCTCCTCCCCCCCCCGCCCTCCGCAAGAGCCCCCTCTCCAAAAAAATATCAGGGTATCCTTCGGAGAGCCTTCCGGATAACCCGGTGAAATTTCTTTATAAGGGGGGAGCAGAGAGAGAGAGAGAGAGAGAGAGAGAGAGAGAGAAAATGCAAAGATCCATTGGGCTGCTAGTTCGTGGGACTTCAGGAGGCCCGATCTGAGGCGCTTTCCCCGCTTACTCGGGAGTAAGCTCCACGACGGCGCGCGCTTTGCAAGCTTACTCAGTGAAGCAAGTCTCATGGGTTACGTGTACGTGTGAATTGACGCTCTATCTGTGTGCTTGCAAGGCAGACGTGTGTGTGTGTGTGTGTGTGTGTGTGTGTGTGTGTGTGTGTGTGAGAGAGAGAGAGAGAGAGAGAGAGAGAGAGAGAGAGAGAGAGAGAGAGACCCGTGTGTGCACGAAACAGACGTGCGTTCGTGTACAATAGACCCGTGTGAGTCTGTCTGTTCGATAGACCAGTGCGTGCGTAAAAACGCACAGCCGCAGTGGCAATTGAAACTCAAACGCGTGACGGATTTTTCACGGTGGAAAGACTGGTTTTGATTTCTGCCTGCCTGCCCCCACCCCCCCCTACCCCCTTCTCCTCACAGAAGCCCCAACGACGACATGGAAAATGTCAAAGGGATCTTCTGAAATGTGATCCACGGAAAGCAGGCTTGAGCGAAGCCAGGCGTTTCCCTGGGAACTCTTTTGTCTAGCCAGTTTGGAGAGGAGCCCGTTTGAGAGCATTTCCCTTCGAGATGGGGGGTGGGGGTGGGAATGGGTGGGGGAAGCAACTGCCGAAGCGGCGCAGGATTCGACCCCGGAGGAGCAAGAGCCAGGCACGGACGGGCCCCACCGCCCGGGTGTGGGGAAAAGGATCTCCTTACAAGAGAACCCAAACCGCGTCGGGCCGTAAAGGGACTCACCAAAATCCGCCAGGAGACGCCGCCTTCTCCGCCGAATCGCTCCCGAAAACGAAATTAAAAAAAACCCTTTCAGGAAATTTCTCCCCAAAGCGGAAAATTGTATCCTTTGTCTCCAGACGGGTTGGCAGGTCCTCACGTGGCGGGGAAACCCTTCGGGAGAAGAAAAGATCCTTTCTTGCGGATGTGGCAAGGAGGAAGAAAAAAAAAGCACAAGGAGGGAGGAAAAATATGTATGTAATCCTTCTCCAGAGGCGTCGTCCGCTTTGCCTGTGGTGCTCTGCCGCGTCTCTCGCTCCTTCCAGCCAGCAGCGCTGCGGTTTTGCGTGGTTCTGTTTTTTTATTAAATGAAATGTTCGGGAGGTGCGCGAAAAGTTTTTATCCCACACAGAACCCAAGGGCTGACAGTCACATTATGCTGGGTGGGGCTTGGGAGAGGGAGGAGGAGGGAGGGAGGGAGGGAGGAGGAGGGAAAGAATGAGAGGGAGAGAAGAGAGCCCTGCTGAGCATTGCAGACTCAGCAAAGGGATTTGCACACTGGCGCTGACGCAACACTGAGCATAGACGGCCGCTTGCCAGACTTCGGCTGCCACTCTCAATCTCTCCCTCTCCCTCCCTCTCTCTTTTGGGCCAGTTGCCCATGGCGGCCGCTCCATGCTTCCCACTCGGCGTCCTGCCACAGGCCCCCAAACCAGACAACCTTACGAGTTGCAAGGGAACCCCAAAGGTCATCCAGCCCAACCCCGTGCAGTGCAGGTAAAAGGTAAAGGTAAAGGGACCCCTGACCATTAGGTCCAATCGTGGACTCTGGGGTTGCGACGCTCATGTCGCTTTACTGGCTGAGGGAGTCGGCGTACAGCGTAGAGCAGCGCACGGAAATGCCGTTTACCTTCCCGCCGGAGCGGTACCTATTTATCTACTTGCGCTTGGACATGCTTTCGAACTGCTAGGTTGGCAGGAGCAGGGACCGAGCCAAGATATTAGCCCACTTGCGAACGAGTGAAGATGCCCGGGTGTCAGGATGGCATCTGACATCTCCGCCATCTGGAAGTGCATGCCTGGAGATCCTTGGATCGGGACCGTTTTCACACGCTAATACCCCACCCTGTAGAATTCTACCCCTTATATTTTATCTGCACCGTCGGAACGAATTTCAGGAACCAAAATGCTTATTCTGTGCAGTCTGAGCAGAAGCAATAAAGGACGTTATTGTGAATTGTCGTCGCTTGTCATTGCTTCCCCAACCACTGCCCTGCTCACGGTTGTGAAGAACATTCTTAATAATAATAATAATAATAATAATAATAATAATTTATTTATACCCCGCCCATCTGGCTGGGCTTCCCCAGGCACTCTGGGCGGCTTCCATAAAAACCAAAAATACAGTAAAAAGTTAAGTTATGAATGGTCCGTGTCACCATTAAGAAAAAGAGGTCAACAAATATGTGGACTGTCCCTGGGTCAAAGGACTTTTCTTCTTTCAGTTCTCAAAGCTCTTAACCCAGCTCAGCAGAATCAATCACAGTCAGCCGATCCTTTGACAAATAGGACTTTAGAGCTGTTTTACCCCCCAAAATGGCAAATAGACATTCCATTCTTGTGAATGATGCCTATTGGGAGTCCGTCAGCCCCAGGGAGTCGACACCAGGGCCTTTTTAGTGGTGGCTCCCCATCACTAGAAATGTGTGCTGAATGCAAGCTGACAGGTGTCCCAAAGCAGTCTTGGTCACCGCATAAGCCACACGGGTGGGTCAGGCTGCTGAGGGGATTGCTCATGCACTGAGCTGATCTCTGACCCCCCTGTGACTCAGTCGTCACCAACCCATTACTCAGAATTCTCCCCTGTCCCTCCCCCCTCCAATAGCTCATCTTCTGCATCAGAACAGCGAAATCCCAGCCAGCGTCGACATCACAGAACGAGACACATCCATGGTCTGACTCTGTACGAGACCCCTTCTGCAGGGTAGCTCGGCTGGCAGAGCAAGGGACTCAAGGTTGTGGGTTCGAGTCCTGAGTTGAACAAAAAAATTTCCTGCATCGCAGGGGGTTGGACTACATGACCCTGGTGGTCCCTTCCAACTCGACAATTCTAGGATTCTATGATTCTGTTTCTCTTTAAACCAGCCCTCTGTTCATCAACATGAGGACTAGAGCCTTGTCTTTTTGTTTTTAAAAAGAGAGAGTTTTCCATGCAGAAGGCACCAGATGTAGGCAGGGCAGGGAGAAGGGCCCAGTGTAGTTAACACCGAGATAATGGATTAGTGGTTTGCCTTCACAGAAAGCAGCTTCCTTTGAAAAATCGAGAACAATGAGGGCCGGGTTCTTAGCTGTTCTTTAGGAAGAGCTCACCTCTGTTTCGCATGCTGGAGGGAAGCAAATCTAGTAAGTGTAAGCCATGGGTAGGCAAACGAAGGCCCGGGGGCCGGATCCGGCCCAATCACCTTCTCAATCCGGCCCGCGGACAATCCAGGAATCAGCGTGTTTTTACTTGTGTAGAATGTGCACTTTTATTTAAAATGCATCTCTGGGTTATTTGTGGGGCATAGGAATTCGTTCTTTTCAAAATATAGTCCGCCCCCCCCACAAGATCTGCGGGACAGTGGACCGCCCCCCTGCTGAAAATGTTTGCTGACCCCTGGTGTAAGCCGAGACCAAGCAGGGAAGCGTCCTCTGAGCATATCCAGAGTGCCGTTTGCAGAACAGGGCTTTCCTGAAAACGGGAGAGGTTTCTTGGTCTTCCGAGGCTGATATGCCTGGCGTGAATTGGTAAAGGTAAAGGTAAAGGGGCCCCTGACCATTAGGTCCAGTCGTGGCCGACTCTGGGGTTGTGGCGCTCATCTCGCTTTATTGGCCGAGGGAGCCGGCGTACAGCTTCCAGGTCATGTGGCCAGCAGGACTAAGCCGCTTCTGGCGAACCAGAGCAGCGCACGGAAACGCCGTTTACCTTCCCGCCGGAGTGGTACCTATTTATCTACTTGCACTTGGACGTGCTTTCGAACTGCTAGGTTGGCAGGAGCAGGGACAGAGCAACGGGAGCTCACCCCATTGTGGGGATTTGAACCGCCAATCTTCTGATCGGCAAGTCCTAGGCTCTGTAGTTTAACCCACAGTGCCACCCGCGTCCCAGCATGAATTGGAGCCTGCCCTTAAAAGGATTTTTAAAAAAACAATGGTGGCCAGGAAGGCAGAAATCCAACCGGCGAAGCTCCCCCCGCCCCTTGTTTGCCCGGCCGAAAAACATTTCCTTTGTTTGTTTGCGGCTCTCGCCCAGAACACTCAGCCGATGCCTCAGAACCCAACCGTGTTTCTGGGTGAATCAAAAAGTCTAAACAGAAAATGACAAATGAGAGCTGTTTTTTTTTGCGGGCTGAGTCACTGGATCTCAAGGACAGGGAAACGAAAACATACGGGCAGCGAAAGAGGAAATAGTAGCAAGGAGGGAGAGGGAGAATTCAGGTCACCTTGTATCCTTACAGAGGTGTAGGGGCTTGGTGGCTGGGCATTTGTTTGGCATGCAGATGGTAGTCAAGGTGCTAGACCTCAAGGTCATCTCCAGTAAATACTCCTGATTTGAGACAAATACCTGGACGCAGGTGGCGCTGTGGGTTAAACCACAGAGCCTAGGACTTGCCAATCAGAAGGTTGGCGGTTCGAATCCCCGCAACGGGGTGAGCTCCTGTTCCTCGGTCCCTGCTCCTGCCCACCTAGCAGTTCGAAAGCACATCAAGTGCAAGTAGATAAATAGGTACCGCTCCGGCGGGAAGGGAAATGGCGTTTCCGTGAGCTGCTCTGGTTCGCCAGAAGCGGCTTAGTCCTGCTGGCCACATGACCCGGAAGCTGTACGCCGGCTCCCTCGGCCAATAAAGCAAGATGAGTGCCGCAACCCCAGAGTGGTTGTGGTTTAACCCACTAGTGGTTAGAGCATCGCATTAGGAGTGGGGAGAGATCAGGGTTCGAATCCCCAGCCCTTGGCCACGAAGCTTGCTGGGTGACCTTGGCCCAGCAGCTGCCTCTCCCGGCCTAACCCCCCTCACAGGGTTGTTGTACCGATTCAGGTGGGGGAAAAGAGAGACAGAGAGCATAGCCACCTCGTTGGTCGGAAAAAGCTGGAATATCAATGCATTCATGAATGAGACTAATACGACGCGTCTCCTTTGAAAGTAAGGGTCTGTGCCGCTGTGGCGGCGCAGGATCGGGGCTTCAAAGCCCTTCCACCGATCCTGCCGGGACACTTTTTGTCAGCTAAGCAGCCTCCACTCCCTGCAAACTCTTGACGTAGGCAAGGCTTGCAGATATATTTATCTCTTCCTCTGTGTAAACGCTCGACGACGCACATGGGCCCCTGCCAGGAACGGCGTCGCAAGGTGGGAGGGAGCTGTGTTCGGGTTGCACAAATAGATTTGTATGCGTTCAGTGTGTGTGTGAGAGGGCTGGCGGCGGAGCAATCACAGCGCTGGCAAGTCGAGGAAGCGGTGACCTTTCGTTTCTCCCTCTCCATCTACGTAATCTGAGTCACCTTCCCTGAGAATCAGGAGGCGCTGCCCTGGTTTCCCGGCCCAGGCTTTCGAACAACAACAACAAAAACAGGCCGAAATCCAACCGGCAGAGCGATGCCTCGCCACTGCGCTCGGCAGGACATCTGAAGCCCTTTCCTGTAGAGTCATACCTCGGGTTACAGATGCTTCGGGTTGCGCGTTTTCTGGGTTGCGCACTGTGCCGAACCTGGAAGTATTGGAACAGGTTACTTCCTGGTTTCGGCGCTCGCGCATGTGCAGAAAAACCGAATCGCGACCCGCACATGCGCAGATACGACGGTACGGGTTGCGAACGCTGCGAGTTGCGAACATGCCTCCCGCATGGATCACGTTCGCAACCCGAGTGTCCACTGTTACCGTATTTATCGCTCTATAGGCAGCCCTGTTTAGGGAAGCTTTTAATGTCTGATGTATCACAGTATTTTAATATTTTTTTGGAAGCCGTCCAGAGTGGCTAGGGAAGCCCAGCCAAATGGGCGGGGTATAAATAATCAATTATTGTTATTATAATAATATTACCAGACCATAAGACGCACCTAGTTTTTGGAGGAGGAAAACAAGAAAAAAAATATTCTGAATCTCAGAAGCCAGAACAGCAAGAGGGATCGCTGCGCAGCGAAAGCAGCAATCCCTCTTGCTGTTCTGGCTTCTGGGATAGCTGTGCAGCCTGCATTCGCTCCATAAGACACACACACATTTCCCCTTACTTTTTAGGAGGGAAAAAGTGAGTCTTATAGAGCAAAAAATAAGGTATTTTTGTTTTTAGCTCTTCCGACAGTTTCTACGGAACTCGCAGCATATTCAACAGGAAAAACAGCGACCATTTGTTGTCGGCAAAGGACAGCTGGACATATAAAGGGCCCCGTTACCTTCAGTAGCTTAGGGCCTCATCAGACCTAAATCTGGCTCTGGGCGCGTAGTTAAACTGCAGAACTCGCTGTCACAGGGCACAGTGACGACCCTTGGATTGCTTTAAAAGAGGACTGGACGAATTTGTGGAGGAGGCAAAGTTCTATCGATACGATAATACGATATGATAATCTTTATTGTCATTGTCCCATACAGAACAACGAAATTCAAAAATCTACATCAGACATTCAAAAACCAACAAGCCTGCTATCCCAGCTATCCCAGCCTGGTTAGCCCCTTAAAAGCTCTGATACCCCATCATTAAATTCAATATACTCCTATACAGACTACCTTACCCTGCGTTTAAAACCCAAATTGCATTTGGATAGAAACTGTTTCTCAGGCGGCTAGTCCTAGTCTTTATAACCCTGGACCTTCTTCCAGAAGGCAGAAGCTGAAAGAGATCATTTCCGGGGTGCACACTATCCTGCGCTATCTCTGCAGCTTTCTTATGGCACCTGGAAGCATTAATAATAATAATAATAATAATAATAATAATAATAATAATAATAATAATAATTTATTTATACCCCGCTCATCTGGCTGGGTTTCCCCAGCCACTCTGGGCGGCTTCCAACAAAACACTAAAATACAAGGTACCGTATTTTTTGCACCACAACACTCACTTTTTTCCTCCTAGAAAGTAAGGGGAAATGTCTGTGCGTGTTATGGAGCGAATGCCTACGGGTGGCAGGAGGATCTGCTGCAGTCATGAGCAGAGAATCCATAGTTCCCCTTCCTTCCCTCCTCCGTGGTTACAAAGCATGGATCCACATGGATCCTCAGGATTTTTGCATTGGGCTACTCCAAACTCACTGTCAGATCACATGTCTGTGGCCACAGCATGAACCACAAAAATCATATATCCACTATTTCGTTTAGAATATTTTTTTTCTTGTTTTTCTCCTCTAAAAACTACGTGCGTGTTATGGTCTGGTGTGTGTTATAGAGCGAAAACTATGGTACCTTGATCCCAGGTAGGGAGATGGCTAGTGCGTAGGTGAGGAAGGGAAACAAATGGTGGTCTCAAGAAGAAAACCCTTTTCTGCTAGTTCAGATTGTTTGCAGAACCTTGAAGCCTGCCAGGGGTGTGTGTGTGTGTGTGTGTGTGTGTGTGTGTGTGTGTGTGTGTGTGAAGCTGGGCTGCTGAGTTGCACCATCTGCCTGTGGCCTTTGCACTCAGAGGTGTGGGTCTTGTCTCCAGGCAGAACTTGTAAGAGGAATGTTTGCAAAGGGCAGGAGGCAAGCTATGCCATGGAAGAATCCCAAAGTCTGAGAAGCTTTCTGGGTGGGGAGTGTGAAGGAATCTGTACTAGGCTGACCCAGAGATAGAAAGAAGACAAAGTTCCAGAGAAGAATGGCAGATTAAATCGATGGATTATGCCAAAATGGCAAAAAAGGACCGGAAGAATCAGAAACCGGGGGGACCAAAACTTTAATAAGGAATGGAGAAAACCTTTTAAAACCATTGTGAACAGCTAAAATCATTACAGTGGTACCTCGGGTTACATACGCTTCAGGTTACAGACTCCGCTAACCCAGAAATAGTACCTCAGGTTAAGAACTTTGCTTCAGGATGAGAACAGAAATTGTGCAGCAGTGGCGCAGCGGCAGCAGGAGGCCCCATTAGCTAAAGTGGTGCTTCAGGTTAAGAACAGTTTCAGGTTAAGAACAGACCTCCGGAACGAATTAAGTTCTTAACCTAAGGTACCACTGTAGTAGGATTGGAATAACACTTGTTGTTTAATGTTGAGTTTTGGCTATAATCATTTGGCTAGAGCTTAGGGCCGCACTCTCTTGGGGGTCCCCCCAAAAATTAAAGGAAAAAACCCTGGATGTACATTTCCACAATATAAGATAAAAAACAAGTAAAATAAAACCTACACACAGCAACAGTGTTTTGTGTTGTGCAGGCTCCTATGATGTAAGTCATGGCCCCCGCCTGCTAGCCTGTTCCCTAAAATATCACTGGTTTGCTCCTTTCTATATAGAGGGTGCCTACATTCTGCATGGACTGATGTGCAAATGGCTTGGGATACCTATGAGGTCCATAAATGACCATATAGCATATATTCAACACAAAAAACAGCGACCATTTGTTGTTGACAAAGGACAGCTGGACATAGAAAGGGCCCCAATACCTTCAGGAGCTGAGGGCCTCATCAAACCTGAATCCGGCCCTGGATATGACGGAAATGTCAAAGATTTGGATTATTATAATTGACAGCAGGAGGAAACGGTTAACCCACAAAGAGGAGGAGGAGCAAAGTCCAGGAGATTCCTTGGAATCTTGTTTCTATGTTGTTTGTTGGATAATTTACCTTAAACCAAAAAACTAATTTTTATTTTAAGGAATCTGTGCTAGGCAAAGTTGTGTGGGATGAAAGGGGACGAGGTGGGAGAGACCCACAAACGGTGCAAGGGGGAGTCCCATAGTCTGCGTGAAAAGGGGCTTTCTTTTTCTCTGTCCCGAAAGCTCCAGCATTCGGCTCCGTTGGATCCTAACAGGAGGAGAGAGGGGAGGAAAAGTTTGGATGGAGTCGAAGTTGAGTGGACTTTTCCCTCCTGGACTTATCTCGCTTGACCCGGAAACTACAACTAATCCAGAATGCGGCAGCTAGACTGGTGACTGGGAGCGGCCGCTGAGACCACGTAACACCGGTCTTGAAAGACCTACACTGGCTCCCAGTACATTTCCGAGCACAATTCAAAGTGTTGGTGCTGACCTTGAAAGCCCTAAACAGCCTCCGTCCAGTAGACCTGAAGGAGCGTCTCCACCTCCATCGTTCTACCCGGACACTGAGGTCCAGCTCCGAGGGCCTTCTGGCGGTTCCCTCACTGCAAGAAGCCAAGTTACAGGGAACCAGGCAGAGGGCCTTCTTGGTAGTGGCGCCCGCCCTGTGGAACGCCCTCCCACCAGATGTCAAAGAGAAAAATAACTACCAAACGTTTAGAAGACATCTGAAGGCAGCCCTGTTTAGGGAAGCTTTTAATGCTTAATAGGTTATAGTATTTTAGTGTTTTTGGGATGCGGGTGGCGCTGTGGGTTAAACCACAGAGCCTAGGACTTGCCGATCAGAAGGTCGGCGGTTTGAATCCCCGCGACGGTGTGAGCTCCCGTTGCTCGGTCCCTGCTCCTGCCAACCTAGCAATTCGACAGCACGTCCAAGTGCAAGTAGATAAATAGGTACCGCTCCGGTGGGAAGGTAAACGGCGTTTCCGTGCGCTGCTCTGGTTCGCCAGAAGTGGCTTAGTCCTGCTGGCCACATGACCCGGAAGCTGTACGCCGGCTCCCTTGGCCAGTAAAGCGAGATGAGCGCCGCAACCCCAGAGTCGGCCCCGACTGGACCTAACGGTCAGGGTCCCTTTACCTTTACTATTTTAGTGTTTTATTGGAAGCCGCCCAGAGTGGCTGGGGAAAACCAGCCAGATGGGTGGGCTATAAATAATAATAATAATAATAATAATAATAATAATAATAATAATAATAATAATCCTGCTAAGCAGGTGCGAGAGGGATCTCGAGGCAGCATGGAAATGTCAGAGGGAGGGACTCCCCCCGGCTGCAGGTTTCCACCCAGGCGGGAGGTGCCAAGTTCCTCTTGACTCTGTGTGTGGGAGAATCTCAGGCACAGCCCAGGAATAGCCAAAGGAGGTTTGTAGCAGGTCAGGGTGTGCTGAGAGGCGTCTTTTGAGCCAGGCAAGCTGTGTGGGAGAAAGCCGGAGCCAACCGGAGCCATCCCTTACCTGAGATTGAGGGATTTAAGAGGCATGTGTAGGAGACGGCTCGCGGCCTAGGAATAGCTGGAGGAACCACAGGTCGGAGTATTAGCACAGCTGTGTGGGAGCGTTGTCGAGAGATTGAGGGCATGTGCGTGACCCATAGCTGTCAACTTTCAGATTTGAAAATAAGGGATCAGCGACCTCGAAAATAATCGTTCAGCAGCCTCACCTGTCCTGGGGACAGTCTATGGGATATCTAACAATCTGGGATATCAGTGGGAAACAAAGCTGGAATAAGGGAATTTCCTGCAAAAAAAGGAAAAGTTGACAGCTACGGTGTGACCCTGAACAGATCGGAGATCTGTGTCTGAAAGGAGCAAAACGAATTTCGACAGGGAGCGACGTCAGGTCCCGCGCTGGAAGAACCAGATGCACAAATTTTAAGATGCTCGGCTCGTTAGCAGTACAGCGGTACCTTGGTTCCCGGACAGATCGGCTCCTGAACACCGCAAACCCGGAAGCGAGTGTTCCGGTTTGCGAACGTTCTTCAGAAGTCGAACGTCCGACGTGGCTTCCGATTAAACGCAGGAAGCCCCTGCAGTCGATCGGAAGCCCCACCTTCATTTTCGAACGGTTCCAGGAGTCAAACGGACTCCCGGAATGGATTAAGTTAGCTATATAAAGGTAAAGGGACCCCTGACCATTAGGTCCAGTCGTGGCCGACTCTGGGGTTGTGGCGCTCATCTCGCTATATTGGCCGAGGAAGCCGGCGTATAGCTTCCGGGTCATGTGGCCAGCAGGACTAAGCTGCTTCTGGCGAACCAGAGCAGCGCACAGAAACGCCGTTTACCTTCCCGCCGGAGTGGTACCTCTTTATCTGCTTGCACTTTGACGTGCTTTTGAACTGCTAGGTTGGCAGGAGCAGGGACCGAGCAACGGGAGCTCACCGCGTCGCGGGGATTCAAACTGCCGACCTTCTGATCGGCAAGTCCTAGGCTCTGTGGTTTAACCCACAGCGCCACCCGTGTCCATAAGTTAGCTATATGCTATATGCTAAATTTATGGACCCAATAGGTATCTCAAGCCATTTGCCCATGTGGCCATGCAAGCCGTCCATGCAGAATGTAGGCACCCTATATATAGAAAGGAGCAAACCAGGGATATTTTAGGGAGCAGGCTAGCAGGCCTACACAACACAAAACACTGTCGCTGTATGTAGGTTTTATAACTACACTGGGCTGGATGAACAAATACTATGGCATTAATTCATATAATGAGAATAAATAAATAAGAATAAAAATACGCGCACCACCACCGAGACTGTAACATCATAACTATCTAACCTCCCAAAATTTCGACGCCTCTTGCGATGGTTTGACCCCTTTCCGTTTTAACAGTACAATTTCTACAAACACCTTCCACATCTCCCCCGAAATCATTTCTCCTGTAATGTTCCCCATCTTATATAAACGACACGTGTTGACTTATCATTAATAGCTATATCCCAACCAATACTATGGCTTGATAGGAGCCAGCCGCCTCTAATTCACAGGTAGGGAACCTGAGGCCTGTTTTTGTTTAGTCGTTTAGTCGTGTCCGACTCTTCATGACCCCCTGGACCAGAGCACGCCAGGCCCTCCTGTCTTCCACTGCCTCCTGCAGTTTGGTCAAACTCAGGCTGGCAGCTTCGAGAACACTGTCCCACCATCTCGTCCTCCGTCATCCCCTTCTCCTTGTGCCCTCCATCTTCCCAACATCAGGGTCTTTTCCAGGGAGTCTTCTCTTCTCCTGAGGTGGCCAAAGTCTTGGAGCCTCAGCTTCAGGATCTGTCCTTCCAGTGAGCACTCAGGGCTGATTTCCTTCAGAATGGAGAGGTTTGATCTTCTTGCCGTCCATGGGACTCTCAAGAGTCTCCTCCAGCACCAGAATTCAAAAGCATCCATTCTTCGGCGATCAGCTTTCTTTATGGTCCAGCTCTCACTTCCATACATCACTACTGGGAAAACCAGAGCTTTTACTATACGGACCATTGTTGGCAAGGTGATGCCTCTGCCTAGAGCCCCCCAAAGGTGGCCCCCATGCCGCTCTATGTGGCCCTTGAAACTATCCCCGGGCCACACTCCTCGCCGTGCTTTGCACACAGTGTTCTGGCTTAGCTGGGATGTGCTCTTTTTGAACCCTGTGCCAAAGGGAGGGCGATGGAGAGGTTTGTGTGTGTACAGAAACTGGGACTGGAAGGGAACTCCAAAGGTCATCCAGTCCAACCCCACTGCAACGTTGAAGAATTCCTGGCATCAAGTTCTCGGGTGAGGGAGAGGCTTCTCCTTTCGGAGGCAGACCGTCCCCCCCCCCCCGTCAAACCAACTTTACGTTGGGTTTCCTGCCCTGCTTTTGCCCCTGGCTCCGCCCACCACTGCGCGGTGGCCCTCAGAAGGTTGCCCAGGAGGGAATTCGGCCCTCAGGCAACAGGAGGCACCCGCCTCCCTCCCTCCTGCTGCTGCAAACCCAGAAATCCCGGCTTCTTCCTTTTCCCAGAGCCGGCAGAAACCCCGCAGCCAGCAAGTTGTTGCGAGCCAGGGTTTCTAGACTCGCGGCAGATGGTTCTGTTTGTCTAGCTGGGCTTGTTTGGCCTGGAATGATCGGGAATGGCAGATGCTCCTAGCGCTGGCATCGCCCTTTCCTTGGCACCAGGCTCCCTTCCTCCCAAACCAGCCTCGAATCCCAGAACGCCCAGAGAGACGCGGAAAGGATTCGAGAGAGCCCTCCGTTGTGCCCACGCATAACCTCAGCGCCAGCTCCCCAGAGGGCTGGACAATAATAATAATAATAATAATAATAATAATTTATTATTTATGCCCCGCCCAGCCACTCTGGGCGGCTTCCAACAAAACACTAAAATACAATAACCTATTAAACATTAAAAGCTTCCCTAAACAGGGCTGCCTTCAGATGTCTTCTAAAAGTTTGGTAGTTCTTTTTCTCTTTGACATCTGACGGGAGGGCATTCCACAGGGCGGGCGCCACCACCGAGAAGGCCCTCTGCCAGGTTCCCTGTAGCTTTGCTTCTCGCAGTGAGGGAACCGCCAGAAGGCCCTCGGCGCTGGATCTCAGTGTCCGGGCAGAATGATGGGGGTGGAGACGCTCCTTCAGGTATACTGGGCTGAGGCCGTTTAGGGCTTCAAAGGTCAGCACCAACACTTTGAATTGTGCTCGGAAACGTACTGGGAGCCAGTGTAGGTCTTTCAAGACCGGTGTTATGTGGTCTCGTCGGCCGGTCCCAGTCACCAGTCTAGCTGCCACATTCTGGATTAGTTGTGGTTTCTGGTCACCTTCAAAGGCAGCCCCACGGAGAGCGCATGGCAGTAGTCCAGGCGGGAGATAACTAGAGCATGCACCACTCTGGCCAGATAGTGTGCGGGCAGGGAGGGTCTCATCCTGCATCCCAGATGGAGCTGCCCTGGACACAGAATTGACCTGCGCCTCCATGGACAACTGTGAGTCCAGAATGACTCCCAGGCTGCGCACTGGTCCTTCAGGGGCACAGTCACCCCATTCAGGACCAGGGAATCCCCCATACCCGCCACCCCCTGCCCCCCCAAAACAGTACTTCTGTCTTGTCAGGATTCAACCTCAATCTGTTAGCCACCATCTATCCTCCAACCGCCTCCAGACACTCACGCGGGACCTTCACCACCTTCACTGGTTCCGATTTGAAAGAGAGGTAGAGCTGGGTATCATCCCAGGATCCCAGCAGAGGGCTGCTGGCTGTTTTAATATTAGGCTGCCACAGCAGGGGCTACTGCTGATTGCAGCAAGCTAAGAGGTCAGCTTTGCAAGACCTGAGTTGCTTCTATGGGGCCAGAAGTCCAGGACAGACGCTTAGGCGTTTTGTCAAAGGGAAAGGAGCTGACCAAGATAGAATCATAGAATCATAGAGTTGGAAGAGACCACAAGGGCCACCGAGTCCAACCCCCTGCCAAGCAGGAAACACCATCAGAGCACTCCTGACATATGGTTGTCAAGCCTCTGCTTAAAGACCTCCAAAGTAGGAGACTCCACCACACTCCTTGGCAGCAAATTCCACTGTCAAACAGCTCTTACTGTCAGGAAGTTCTTCCTAATGTTCAGGTGGAATCTTCTTTCTTGTAGTTTGGATCCGTTGCTCCGTGTCCGCTTCTCTGGAGCAGCAGAAAACAACCTTTCTCCCTCCTCTATGTGACATCCTTTTATATATTTGAACATGGCTATCATATCACCCCTTAACCTCCTCTTCTCCAGGCTAAACATGCCCAGCTCCCTTAGCCGTTCCTCATAAGGCATCGTTTCCAGGCCTTTGACCATTTTGGTTGCCCTCCTCTGGACACGTTCCAGTTTGTCAGTGTCCTTCTTGAACTGTGGTGCCCAGAACTGGACACAGTACTCCAGGTGAGGTCTGACCAGAGCAGAATACAGTGGCACTATTGTATTCCCTTGATCTAGATGCTATACTCCTATTGATGAGGCCCAGAAGTCCTAAGTCCTTAAAATCCCTCCTGGCTTTGGGGAAGGGGCAGGGCGCTTTGGTGGCAGAAAAACACACACACAAGCCGGCCGACTGAAGGCAAGATTGCAGGATGAGCAGGCAGTGATTAAGCCCAATGGGATGGCATGACCTTGAGTCAGATGTCCTGCTGGGTTAACGTTCCGCCCCCAAAAGGTGTGGCCCCAGAGGCCCGTGACGTGCCATGACTGTCACGCAGGAACATGGGGGCTGGCTCACAGCCTCCGCATTCCCACGCCAGGGAGTTGTTGCAAGGCCCGGCGATCTCCCACTTGGAGCGCGGCCAGGAATGCAACCTTGCCCGCCCAGCCCTGGGGAGCTGAGAAATATCTCTCTCTCTCGCATACACAGAAAACATGCCTCTGTGTGTGTGTGTGTGTGTGTGTGTGTGTGTTTGGCGCACACATGTTTTCTTAATATTCCCGGGACGGCGGCCAGGAGATCGCTCAGCAGGCTGTTGTTAGACTGCGGAACTCCCTGCCACAAGAGGCAGGGACGGCCACCAATGGTTGAAGGCAGAAATGTTTCTGAAACTACAGAGCGCGGAATAATAATAATAATAATAATAATAATAATAATAATAATAATAATAAATTTATACCCGCCCATCTGGCTGGGTTTCCCCAGCCACTTTGGGCAGCTCCCAACAGAATTAAAAGCACAATAAAACATCAAGCATTAAAAACTTCCCTAAACAGGGCTGCCTTCAGACGTATTCTAAAAGTCAAGTAGTTGTTTATTTCCTTGACATCTGATGGGAGAGTGTTCCACAGGGCGGGTGCCACCACCGAGAAGGCCCTCTGCCTGGTTCCCTGTAACTTCACTTCTCACAGGGAGGGAACCGCCAGAAGGCCCTCGGAGCTGGACATCAGTGTCCGGGCTGAACGATGGGGGTGGAGATGCTCCTTCAGGCATACTGGGCCGTTTAGGGCTTTCAAGGTCAGCACCAACACTTTGAATTGTGCTCGGAAACGTCCTGGGAGCCAATGTAGGTCTTTCAGGACGGGTGTTATATGGTCTCGGCGGCCACTCCCAGTCACCAGTCTAGCTGCCGCATTCTGGATTAGTTGCAGTTTCCAGGTCACCTTCAAATCTGCGACATGCTAAAAAGATTCACAAAGCCTTCGATTGAGCCTTGGAAGTTTTTGCTTCGGTCCCTGCTCCTGCCCACCTAGCAGTTCGAGAGCACGTCAAAGTGCAAGTAGATAAATAGGTACCCCTCCGGCAGGAAGGTAAACGGCGTTTCCGTGCGCTACTCTGGTTCGCCAGAAGCGGCTTAGTCCTGCTGGCCTCGTGACCCAGAAGCTGTACGCCGGCTCCCTCAGCCAGTAAAGCGAGATGAGCGCCACAACCCCAGAGTCGGCCACGACTGGACCTAATGGTCAGGGGTCTCTTTACCTTTAAAGGTAAAGGTGCCCCTGCCCGTACGGGCCAGTCGTGTCCGACTCTAGGGTTGCATGCTCATCTCGCTCTAGAGGCTGTGAGCCGGCATTGTCCGAAGACACTTCCGGGTCACGTGGCCAGCGTGACGAAGCTGCAGCTGGCGAGCCAGCACCAGTGCAGCACATGGAAACACCGTTTACCTTCCCACTATAAAGTGGTACCTATTTAACTACTTGCACTTAAGAGTGCTTTCGAACTGCTAGGTGTGGCAGGAGCTGGGACCGAACGACAGGAGCTCACCCCGTCATTGCGGGGATTCGAACCGCCGACCATACGATCGGCAAGTCCTAGGCTCTGTGGTTTAACCCACAGCACCTAGGCTCTGTGGTTTAACCCACAGCACCACCCGCATCCCTTTACCTTTACGGAAAAGAGGGATCAAATCACAAACCGGGACGGCTTCTGTAAACTGGGGACTGTCCCTGGGAAATAGAGACACTTCGGAGGGTCTAGAAGCAGGATAATAATAATAATAATTAATAATTTATTATTTGTACCCCGCCCATCTGGCTGGGTTTCCCCAGCCACTCTGGGTGGCTTCCATAAAAACCAAAAATACAGTAAAATATCACACGTTAAAAACTTCCCTGAACAGGGCTGCCTTAAGATGTCTTCTGAATGTCAGGTAGTTGTTTATCGCTTTGACATCTGCTGGAAGGGCGTTCCACAGGGCGGGCGCCACCACCGAGAAGGCCCTCTGCCTGGTTCCCTGTAGCTTTGCTTCTCGCAATGAGGGAACCGCTCCTTCAGGTATACTGGGCCTTTGAGGCCGTTTAGGGCTTTCAAGGTCAGCACCAACACTTTGAATTGTGCTCAGAAACGTACTGGGAGCCAATGTAGGTCTTTCAAGACCGGTGTTATATGGTCTCAGCGGCCACTCCCAGTCACCAGTCTGGCTGCCGCATTCTGGATTAGTTGTAGTTTCCGAGTCACCTTCAAAGGTAGCCCCACAGAGAGTGCATTGCAGTAGTCCAAGCGGGAGATAACCAGAGCATGCACCACTCTGGCCAGACAGTCCGCGGGCAGATAGGGTCTCAGCCTACGTACCAAATGGAGCTGGGAGACAGCTGCCCTGGACACAGATTTGACCTGTGCCTCCATGGACAGCTGTGAGTCCAAAATGACTCCCAGGCTGCACACCTGGTCCTTCGGGGGCACAGTGACCCCATTCAGGACCAGGGAATCCTCTACACCTGCCTGCCTCCTGTCCCCCCAAAACAGTACTTCCATAACATTCTCCAGACTGTGGTCTTCAGAAGCTGGCTGGATGGGTTTTCAGAGAGCTTCGGAAAGAGGAAGGGAAATCTGCATTTCTCTGCCTCCCACCCGGGTTCTTTCTGCACCCTAAACACATATTTTGAATCTTGATGCCTAGCAAGCTTGCGCCCTTCTGAGTAGACATGCCCCGGGCTTCTACGTTGTGCAGGAGGCACAAACCTGAGTCACTTCCAAACCGCCAACCCCATTCCTGACCCAGCTCCCTGTTTGCAGGAGCGGAGCCTTGATGAACCACCCGCCCCGTCGCCGGTCACCCAGGAAGTGTGGCTCAGTGGTTAAAGGAATCCCGGCTGCCTTGTTTCTATTCTCGGCCCTTTGACTGGTGCCTCCAGGAATCTCTTCCTCCTTTCTAATCCTGCGAAATTGAGATAATGAGGACCATTATTTTGGAGGAGAGGCTGGAAGAAGCAGGGAGAGGAATTGCTGCATCTCCCGGCACTGGGGGGGGGGGGAACAGAGGGGGCAGAAAAGCAGGGTGGGGGCGGGGGGAGAGGAGGCAGGCAGGCTGACTCATCCCCAGAAATGTTATGGGGGGGTGGCGAGGCCTAAGGGTGGGCTGGGTAGGGGGGAAACCAACACCACCATAAATTAGGGCGCAGCTGCCTGAGGCCGAATGAGAGCCCGCTGGTTTACTTCCGAGTAAGCCCATCCAGGAATATGCTGCCGAAACCCAAACTGCGGCCAGGGCGGATTCTCGATTTGTTTTCTTTGAACGGAACTCCCTTCCAATACAGTGCTACCTCGGCTTACATACGCTTCAGGTTACAGACTCCGCTAACCCAGAAATCGTGCTTCAGGTTAAGAACTTTGCTTCAGGATGAGAACAGAAATCATGCTCCGGTGTCGCGGCAGCAGCCGGAGGCCCCATTAGCTAAAGTGGTGCTTCAGGTTAAGAACAGTTTCAGGTTAAGTACGGACCTCCGGAAGGAATTAAGTACTTAACTCGAGGTACCACTGTACCAGAAGTCAGTTTCAAAAGGAGTTTGTTACCCAATTTGTTACCATGCCCTCCAACGTTTCTCCGATGAAAAGAGGGACGTCCGATTTCATAATAATATTTTTGCTATTCATACCCCACCCATCTGACCGGGTTGCAACAGCCACTATGGGCGACTTCCAACATATATAAAGACATAATAAATCATCAGACGTTCAAAAAATAAAACCAGTTTCCTACACAGGGCTGCCTTCGGACGGCTTGGGGGAGTCGGATAACTCCATCCCCTCCAACATTTCTCCAATGAAAATAGAGATGTCGTAAGGGAAAGCTAAAAGGGACGCGGGTGGAGCTGTGGTGTAAAACCACAGTGGCTCCTGGGCTTGCCAATCGGAGGGTTGGCGGTTCGAATCCCCGCAACGGGATGAGCTCCCGTTGCTCGGTCCCTGCTCCTGCCAACATAGCAGTTCGAAAGCATGTCCAAGTGCAAGTAGATAAATAGGTACCACTCTGGCGGGAAGGTAAACGGCATTTCTGTGCACTTCTCTGGTTCGCCAGAAGCGGCTTAGTCCTGCTGGCCACATGACCCGGAAGCTGTACGTCGGCTCCCTCGGCCAATAAAGCGAGATGAGCGCCGCAACCCCAGAGTCGGCCACGACTGGACCTAATGGTCAGGGGTCCCTTTACCTTTAAGGGAAAGCTAAAAGGGACGCGGGTGGCGCTGTGGTCTAAAACCACGGAGCCTAGAGTTTTGGGGAGATTCTGACTCAGGAAGAACGTTCTGCTTGACTGCGGAACGGTCTCTCTCTCGGCAACGTGGCGGCCTCTCCTTCCTCGGAGGTTTTTAAGCAGAGGTTGGGGTCAGGGATGCTTTAGCCGAGATTCCTGCGTTGCCGGGGTTGGACTAGATGGCCGCTGGGTGCCCCATCCACCAGCTTTACGATTCTACGGGACCTTGAACATTCTGCCTTCAAAGCTGAGCTGCAAACCTCCCCGGATTCAAGTGCTGGCCTGCTGTTGTCTAGGTGTGTCCCCCCTTTGGCCTGATCCTGCCCGGAGGCTCTTTTGACATTCTTTCCTTTAATTTAATTCAGGGCAGCGCCTTGGTGGGCTTCTGGTGATGGGTGTGTGTGTGTGTGTGCAGGTAGCAGATAGGTCCAGCAGTCGCCCACCCCCTTGAGGAAACACAGAAGAATGCCAAACCTGCTCTGTTTTATTATTTTACAAATCCCTGAATCACCTTTCTGCCTCGGAGGGGGATGTTGCATCCTTGCAAAACAACAGATGCAAATCGATGCAAAACACCCATTAAGCACCTTTAAGAGGAGAACAAAAAAAGCCAGGATTTAACATCCATTCAGGAAACAAAGACCCTCCTTTTTTTCTTGTTTACATCTTGCCTGAAGCTAGGCAGGGTGGGGGGTTTACACTGACCCCACCCCACCCTGGGGAAACCAGTGGGGAACACTTGCCACTGCTGACCCCCACCCTCCAAAAAATCCCCCTGGAATTCTGAGATATCCTGTCTCTAAAACCGATGACCAGGTGATTCAGGGACCTAGCTGCTCAGGGTGCAAAGCAGCGAAGGTATGATGTTGGATTTGGTGTGGTGACCGGGAGCGGCCGCCGAGACCACATAACACCGGTCTTGAAAGACCTACGTTGGCTCCCAGTACATTTCCGGGCACAACTCAAAGTGTTGGTGCTGACCTTGAAAGCCCTAAATGGCCCAGTATCCCTGAAGGAGTGTCTCCACCCCCATCGTCCAGCCCGGACACTGAGGTCCAGCTCCGAGGGCCTTCTGGCGGTTCCCTCCCTGTGAGGTTACAGGAAACAAGGCAGAGGGCCTTCTCGGTGGTGGCGCCCACCCTGTAGAACGCCCTCCCATCAGATGTCAAGGAAATAAACAGCTATCTGGCTTTTAGAAGACATCTGAAGGCAGCCCTGTTTAAAGGTAAAGGGTAAAGGGACCCCTGACCGTTAGGTCCAGTCGTGGCCGACTCTGGGGTTGTGGCGCTCATCTCGCTTTATTGGCCAAGGGAGCTGGTGTACAGCTTCCAGGTCATGTGGCCAGCATGACTAAGCCGCTTCTGGCGAACCATAGCTGCACACGGAAACGTTGTTTACCTTCCCGCCGGAGTGGTACCTATTTATCTACTTGCACTTTGACGTGCTTTCGAACTGCTAGGTTGGCAGGAGCAGGGACTGAGCAACGGGAGCTCACCCTGTTGTCACGGGGACTCGAACCGCCAACCTTCTGATCGGCAAGTCCAAGGCTCTGTGGTTTAACCCACAGCGCCACCCGCGTCCCTGTTTAGGGAAGTTTTTAATGACTGATGTTTTAATGTATTTTTAATCTTTTGTTGGGAGCCACCCAGAGTGGTTCGGGAAACCCAGCCCTATGGGCGGGGTATTATTATTATTAATAATAATAATAGTAATAATAATTATGAAGGTGAGGAGGAGGCAGGAGACAGAGACGCAGGAGGAAGAAACTGCCAGAGCAGCCCAGGTGAGCACATCCCTTCCGCGATCCCAGGGGAAAACGGAACGGAAAAACATTTGGCAATTCTCCTGGAGGAGTCCTTGCAATTAACAAATGTGCGATCGGTTATTCATCCGTCATTTTTTCGGGAGGGTGTCACACGCCGTGCCTCGCTTGGCAGGCCTCTTTGCCTCCTCGGCCGCTCGCCCTGCTGGAGTCTGAGTCACCAGAGCGGGTCTCATCTCACAAAGTGGAAGTCAAGGTCTGCGGAGACGAATCTCTCGCTCTTGTTTCCTGTACAGGCAGTTCTGCTTCTCTGAGTCACGTGGAGAACACTTTGTTCTGAGGAGGCTTCCCCTTGCCCGCTAGTTGGGCGCACGCTTCGGGCATTTGCTCTGGGTGCGAACCACGAGAGGCCCATCGAGTGCCCGCAGCCGCTTGCTCCTTGGGAAAACTGCTTTTGTTGCATAGCTGTCAACTTACAAATTTGAAAATAAGGGACCAGCAGCCTCGAAAATAAGGGATCAGCAGCCAAAATAAGGGATTTTCCGGGCACAGGTATGTTCAACTTCTGAGCCCCTCCGAGCCAAAGGCAGAAAGCCCAGCTAGCAGCCAAACAAAGCCTCATCAATAAGGGACAGCAGCGGGACATGGCGCTGGGATAAGGGACTGTCCCGCCAAATAAGGGACGCTTGACAACTATGTTTTGTTGTTGCTACCCTCTATGGCACGGGCAGAAGGTGCCATCTTGACTGCTGGACCCACGCTTGGTCTCGTCCGCTCAATCCACCGAGCCATGCAGTGGAAGTCGCTGACTTATGGAGGGTTTGAGACCCATACATTAAAGAACTGGTGGACTTGTAAAAGGGTAAAAGAGTACAGTGGTTGTTGTTTAGTCGTTTAGTCGTGTCCGCCTCTTTGTGACCCCCTGGACGAGAGCACGCCAGGCCCTCCTGTCTTCCACTGCCTCCCGCAGTTTGGTCAAACTCATGCTGGCAGCTTCGAGAACACTGTCCCACCATCTCGTCCTCCGTCGTCCCCTTCTCCTTGCGCCCTCCATCTTTCCCAGCATCAGGGTCTTTCCCAGGGAGTCTTCTCTTCTCATGAGGTGGCCAAAGTCTTGGAGCCTCAGCTTCAGGATCTGTCCTTCCAGTGAGCACTCAGGGCTGATTTCCAGTGGTACCTCGGGTTAAACACTTAATTCGTTCTGGAGGTCCGTTCTTAACCTGAAACTGTTCTTAACCTGAAGCACCACTTTAGCTAGTGGGGCCTCCCGCTGCCACCGCGCGATTTCTGTTCTCATCCTAAAGCAAAATTCTTAACCCGAGGTAATATTTTTGGGTTGCCGGAGTCTGTAACCTGAAGTGTATTTTACCCGAGGTACCACTGTATTGGGAAATGATCCATAATGAATTGGAAAAAAACTGTATAAAAGTAAAGGTAAAGGGACCGCTGACCGTTAAGTCCAGTAGTGGGCGACTCTGGGGTTGCGGCACTCATCTCACTTTACTGGCCAAGGGCGCCGGCGTTTGTCCGCAGTTTTTCCGGGTCATGTGGCCAGCCGGACTAAGCCACTTCTGGCGAACCAGAGCAGCGCACGGAAATGCCGTTTACCTTCCCGCTGGAGCGGTACCTATTTATCTACTTGCACTTTGCTGTGCTTTCGAACTGATAGGTTGGCAGGAGCAGGGACCGAGCAACGGGAGCTCCCCCCGTCGCGGGGATTCGAACCGCCGACCTTCTGATCAGCAAGTCCTAGGCTCTGTGGTTTAACCCACAGCGCCATCCACGTACCGGGCGGGGTATAAATAATAAATTATTATTGTTATTGTTATTGTTATTTTATCAGTTCCAAACTTTCTGCGTACGCTCAAGCCTCTGAAGCCACTCTGCACATGCTTGGAAGCCTCCCACTCCGTCGCCTTCCTGCCTTCTTGAGAGCGGCTCTGACATCAAAAGGCAACTCCCTGAATCTCAGCCAAGCACCTTCAAGGTGCAATCGATGAAACATCTTCCTCTGCCACCCACCCGCCCGGGTGAGATGACTCGGTTCGCACGTGAATGGTGGCATATCAATGCTGGGAATAATTGGCACCTCACAAGACGCCAGCCTTATCTGTCATCTACTCCTCTGGGAGAGGAGAAGGCGTGAAATCGCTTTGGCAAATACCCTGAGGAAGTATGTTCCACTGATTAATTGCCCTGGGCAATTCAGTTTGTTTTTTTCCTTCCTCCGCCCCGCTGGTCCAGAACCGCCTTGTTAAATGACTCAACCTCTACACATCTTCCTCCTCTTTCCTTAAGTGCTCTTAATGACAGAAGCGCAACCGACTTCCTGGTGTCTCGCACGGCCATCCCCTGTCCGGCTAATGGAGTACCTTGGGCAGGAAAAACAAAGTTGTTGACTCTCAGATTGCCCTGAAGCTTCTCTGGGAGAGGAGAAGGAGGCCGGAGGTGTTTTGCAATGTTTACGCCTTTTATCCTGAGCTGGCAGCTCATATTTTGCAAAGCTTATGTCTTGCCTTGAGCTAACAAAGTTTATTTTTTTTAATATAGGGGTCCTTTTTTTTAAGGGACGCGGGTGGCGCTGTGGGTTAAACCACAGAGCCTAGGGCTTGCTGATCAGAAGGTCGGTTGTTCGAATCCCCACAACGGGGTGAGCTCCCGTTGCTCGGTCCCTGCTCCTGCCAACCTAGCAGTTCGAAAGCACACCAGTGCAAGTAGATAAATAGGTACCGCTCCGGCGGGAAGGTAAACGGCGTTTCCGTGCGCTGCTCTGGTTCGCCAGAAACGGCTTCATCATGTTGGCCACATGACTCGGAAGCTGTACGCCGGCTCCCTCGGCCCAGGGTCAGCCACGACTGGGCCTAATGGTCAGGGGTCCCTTTACCTTCTTTTTTTGTATACAATTTTAAAGTAATTTTTCTGTTTTATAATTTAAAGTATTCATTTTTGCATCCTTAAGATATCCATGACATCCCTTCTTCTCTTCCCATGGTTCATTTTACATATCATAAATCCCTGCATATTTTACAATAACTACACCATTAGTAGCTCAGTGGTTTAGACCACTGTATAAAAGTACTTCCCCTTCCATTATTGCATCCATTAAAACTTATTTACACTGTTGAATTTATCTTAATGCTGCCAGCGTTTTCAGCTATACACAGTTATTTCCCATATATTCAATAAACGTTTTCCAATCTTCTCTAAACATATGTTCTCTTATTCTATATGTTAACGGTAAAGGTAAAGGGACCCCTGACCATTAGGTCCACTCGTGGCCGACTCTGGGGTTGAGGCGCTCATCTCGCTTTACTGGCCGAGGGAGCCGGCGTACAGCTTCCGGGTCATGTGGCCAGCAGGACTAAGCCTCTTCTGGCGAACCAAAGCAGCGAATGGAAACGCCGTTTACCTTCCCGCCAGAGTGGTACCTATTTATCTACTTGCACTTTGAGGTGCTTTCGAACTGCTAGGTGGGCAGGAGCAGGGACCGAGCAACAGGAGCTCACCCCATCACTGTTAAAGAAAAAGGGCGTCTAGATATTCTGCGCAGCTACCCTAAACCCAGGTCTAAGGCATAGCTGTCAACTTTTCTTGCGAGGAATCCTATTCGGAATAAGGGAATTTCCCTTTAAAAAAGGGAAACGTTGACAGCTATGGTCTAAGGTGCCATTTGATGATGGGCTTCTAAATCTGAGTTTCTCACGCTGCCCGGGACTCAGGAGAATGAGGGTGGTCCCCGCGCTTCTCAAACCCAGAGCCACACCGCCTCTCTCCATCCCGGCAGGAGCGCCTTGACCTCCTGGCGGCCTGTGACGGATTGCCACCCCAGGGCCGCCCGTCCCCCTCAGATGCTTCCCGCCCCATAGCCCATCCGCCGACCCAAACAATGGCTGGACTTCCTGAAGAGGGGAAAAGAAGGATGTTGGATCTAAGGAAATGGTCCTTCAGGCCTGCTGTGGGTTCCTGGCAGGAAGAGCGAGCTGGAGGGGGTGTTTCTCTAGAGTAAACACGGGGTGGGGTGTGTATTTACAAGGAACCGAGGGGGAGACTGTTCTGCTGTCAAAGTCCTTCCTGATATCGGAATCTCCTTTCTTGCAACTTGGAAGCCGTGGGTTCGAATCCTGACGCCTGCTTAGCCACTGCGAGGCCTGGACTGGTTGGGCCACTGGGTAGATCCAGGAAGTTCCTCTCATCATCATCATCATCATATTATTATTATTAGTACTTCCCCCCCTAAAAAAATGTTCATTTTGACTCAAGAAAATTGCCATTTTACAGTTCAAGTCGGGGAAAAGGAATACAGTAAATGGACAAAAGTACAAAGATTCAGCGGTGTCCAAACTTTTTCCAAAGAGGGCCATATTTAATGAAACGAAGGGCCGTGAGGGCCGACCAAAGTTGTTGAGTTGACCTTTTTTTTTAGGATTTTACCCCAGGAAATAAATTGCCACAGAGGCCGGATGATTAGGCCACCAAAACAGACTTATTTCTCCCCTTATTTCTCCCCTTATTATTATTATTATTATTAGGGACGCGGGTGGTGCTGTGGGTTAAACCACAGAGCCTAGGGCTTGCCGATCAGAAGGTCGGTGGTTCGAATCCCCACAATGATGGGGTGAGCTCCCGTTGCTCGGTCCCTGCTCCTGCCCACCTAGCAGTTCGAAAGCACGTCAAAGTGCAAGTAGATAAATAGGTACCACTCTGGTGGGAAGGCAAACGGCGTTTCCGTGCGCTGCTCTGGTTCGCCAGAAGCGGCTTAGTCCTGTTGGCCACATGACCCGGAAGCTGTACGCCGGCTCCCTCGGCCAATAAAGCGAGATGAGCGCCGCAACCCCAGAGTCGGCCACGACTGGACCTAATGGTCAGGGGTCCCTTTACCTTTATCTATTAATATTATTATTATTAGTAGTAGTAGTAGTAAGTACCCTGTCCATCTGACTGGGTTGTCCCGACATTCTCAACACTCTCCTTTTGTTCCTGGAGGAGAAATTCTAGGAATGGGAGTTGGGTGATTCAGCCCCGGCTGGTTTTTCCCCTCTCTTTTTTTGTGGGGGTGGGTGGGAATGTTAATTGTTGGGGGCAGGCGACTTGCAGAAGGCACACCTTGTCTCCCTGAGCAGCGCCCACGGAAGGGCGAGTCGGAGCGTTGGAGGGTGGGAGAGAGAGAGGCAGGGCAGGGGTTAAATGGGTGGGGAGCACCAAATCTCTCCCAGCCAGTTCCTACTGGGTGGCAGCTGTTCAGGGCTCAGCCGGCAGCACTCACACCCTGTGGGCCTCGGAAGGGAGAGGGCAGAGCAAAAGGGGGCGGGGAGAGAAAGGGGGAGAGGGAGCGTGCAGAATGCCGTACCTTCAACACCCGCTGGCGTCTTGGAGAAAGCTCCCTTGTCTGGAAAGGGGAGAGATGCTGCCAGCCCGTGCAAGCCATAGCGGCCGCCGAGACCACATAACACCGGTCTTGAAAGACCTACATTGGCTCCCAGTTTCTGAGCACAATTCAAAGTGTTGGTGCTGATCTTTAAAGCCCTAAATGGCCCAGTAGACCTGAAGGAGCGTATCCACCCCCATCGTCCAGCCCAGACACTGAGGTCCAGCTCCGAGGGCCTCCTGGCGGTTCCCTCATTGCAAGAAGCAAAGCTACAGGGAACCAGGCAGAGGGCCTTCTCGGTGGTGGCGCCCTCCCTGTGGAACGCCCTCCCACCAGATGTCAAAGAGAAAAATAACTACCAAACTTTTAGAAGACATCTGAAGGCAGCCCTGTTTAGGGAAGCTTTTAATGTTTAATGGGTTATTGTATTTTAGTGTTTTGTTGGAAGCCACCCAGAGTGGCTGGGGGGACCCAGCCAGATGGGCAGGGTATAAATAAATTATTATTATGAAGTGAAAGGAACAAAAGAGGGATTTATATCTAGAGGCTAGGCTAGAGATGATAAGGAAAACAAGAAAACAGGAAGATACAATGAGAGGTGGTGCTGTGGGATTGGCGGAAGTCAATGGTTTTTTGTGTGTGTGTGTTTATATTATTAACTTGTAAGATATGGATTTGTGGGTTTTTTTTGTGTTTTGTGTTTTGTTATTTTTTGATATTTTTCATGTTGCATGGAAAACACTAATAAAATTTATTATTTAAAAAAAGAAGGAAAGGAACTCTGCACGTGACCCGCGACACCCTCTTTGCCACCAACGCAACAGAGCGACAGGCTCTCAGCGGCCTTTGCAGCAACCCTGGCTGGGGGAAAAAGGAAACCGCGTTCGGAGGAGAGGGAATGGGGATATTTTGGATGGGAGAATACAAAGGCCCCTTTCAAGCTCTCCCCCAGAGAGGAATTTTGGGTGGTGGTGGTGGGGAGAGTGCTGAGTTCAGGAACCACAGGCTGCGCTTTTACAGCTGTCTATTTATATCTGCCCTTCTGGTCCCATCACCTCCTGGCAAATAGAAGGGGAAGAAATGGAGGCAGTGAGAGATTTTACTTTCTTGGGCTCCATGATCACGGCAGATGGTGACAGCAGCCACAAAATTAGAAGATGCCTGCTTCTTGGGAGAAAAGCAATGACAAACCTAGACAGCATCTTAAAATACAGAGACATCACCTTGCCAACAAAGGTCCGTATAGTTAAAGCTATGGTTTTCCCAGTAGTGATGTATGGAAGTGAGAGCTAGACCATAAAGAAGGCTGATGGCCGAAGAATTGATGCTTTTGAATTGTGGTGCTGGAGGAGACTCTTGAGAGTCCCATGGACTGCAAGAAGATCAAACATCTCCAATCTTAAGGAAATCAGACCTGAGTGCTCACTGGAAGGACAGATCCTGAAGCTGAGGCTCCAATACTTTGGCCACCTCACGAGAAGAGAAGACTCCCTGGAAAAGACCCTGATGTTGGGAAAGATGGAGGGCACCAGGAGAAGGGGACGACAGAGGACGAGATGGTGGGACAGTGTTCTCAAAGCTACCAGCATGAGTCTGACCCAACTGCGGGAGGCAGTGGAAGACAGGAGGGCCTGGCGTGCTCTGGTCCAGGGGGTCACAAAGAGGCGGACACCACTAAACGACTCAACAACAACAGCATTTATATCTGCTGATGGCTGGGGAGAAGGAAGGTTTTGTGGCCTTTGCAGCAGAAAAATCTCCTGCACCATATGGCAATTCTATAGGGTGCCCCACACACTCGCCTGCCCCCAAACCTTCTCGGGTCGGCCTTCTTGGATCGCAGGCTGGGTGCGGTAGGTGGAAGGAGAGGAAGAGAAAAAGAACTGGCTGTAAAATGAACAGCCTTGGCATCTTGCCCGCGGGAAGCAGGAGCTGCCTAAACCTATCGCTGGCCCGGCAGCAGGCTGCCAGTTTGGGCTGGAAGCCCCAAAGGGGCGTTCGGGTTCGCCGAAGCTCTGCCTGCCCTGAGAAGCTGAGCTATAACTCTTGGGGTGTGCCTAGTTCAGTGATTCCAACCCTGACTGGCAGCCGCCGCACAGGGTTGCCGGCGGAGGCGTTGCCAGTCTTCCCTGGAGGTGCAAAGCCATCGCCCCGTCGCTGCCCTTCCCTTGAAAACAAAGGTTGTAGTCCACATGACCGGGAAGACTGATTTAAACACAGAATGGCAGGATTGTAGAGTCGGAAGAGACCTCTAGGGTCATCTAGTCCAACCCCCTGCAATGCAGGAATCTTTCCTCCGGGGTAGGACTCGAACTCGTGACCTCAATAGTCTCGCGCTCGACCAACAGAAGCTGCCAAAAAAGCATTCTTACCCTTGAATTACGGCCCTTAAAAGCAGAGCGTGAGGTTGGCGAAAAGTTTGATTTGTGTACGAAGCTGACATATGTACACAGTCCATCTAATATCGGCCGCTCTGACCGGCAGCAGCTCTCTGGGGTTCCAGGCCGGGACGTTTGCAAAAGTGGGTGCGTCTCCTATTCGACCCATCCCTCAAATCAAGTCTGTAGTCCTCATGGTGGAGAACAAAGGGCTGATTTATTAAACAGGGAGCTGCCTTATGCTGAGACAGTCCCACCGCCTGCACTGACTGGCAGCATCAACTAGGCAGCGTTTCCCCTGCGCCACCTGCCGGAAATCGAACCCGTGCTCAGCTGCAGCCAAGTCGTATTTTGGGGCATGCCTGGACCACAATGCAGGTCTCGCTCAAGCGCCGTGCGCCTTTCCTAGAGCGACGTTCGCACGTTGATTCGGCATGCGCAAGGAAGCAGACCTAAAAGGGCCCCTGCGCATGAGAATGGTCCATCAAGCCGTCGCTGCCTACTGTGGCAGGGAGTTCCGCCGTTCAACCGTAAAGGAGACCTGTGCATGCGCCGCCGTGAACCCCGCAAAATGGGTTGCGCTAAAGGACGCCGCTGGTCCCTTCCCACTCTGACGATGCTGCAATTCCGCGGAATAGCAACAAATCAACGCTATGCGCACCTTTCCCTCTCTGCGATGCGCAAACCCGCCACCCCTTGCCAGAGCCCTGTCCTCGTCGAACGCACAACACTGCCCTTCCCTGGTGTGGGGGTTGCGCATTCCTCCCTGTGCCCGTTTCTCCCCCACAAGCGCACGGCTGCGCCTCCCCCTCTCTGTTTCCACTGCGCACACCTGGGCCCGGCCTCCCTCCTGCGCACTCCCGAATGTGGCAGCCGGCCAGTTGCCGCGGCAACCGCCGCCAGCCCGGGATGCCTCTGTGGGAACCTGGCCTGTGGCCAAATGCTCCATGCGCCACCCTCCCGTCTGTGGCAGGCTGTCAAGAAAGGAGGAGAGGCTATGGCAGAGATGTTCCCCACACACCTCTCTCCTCCAAAGCCTGCCGTTTGCGCCTCCGCCATGCGCCTCCAACGCCCTCCCCTCGAGGTAGGCCCTGCGCAAGTGGCGTCGGCTGCGCGTCTCCGCCTGCCCTATCTGGGGCCTGATCTGACCCCCCTCTTGCTCCTGCTCTTAATGAGGGATCTGCGCCGGGTGTGCTCCCATTCCCACTCCCTCGCGCCTGGTACCGGCTGGGCACAGCCCTGCCAGCCGCTACCAACGCCACGCCAACCGGGCGCCATGCGCGGCACTCCCAGGCCGAGCCTAGGCGGGCGGCGACTTCAGAGGCTGCCCTCGCCCGGCCCGGCGGGTCCCACGATCCGGCCTGGGCCTTCGGGGAACGAAGCGGAGCAAAAAAACCCAGTTTCGTTTGTGCCCGACGAAGCTTGCGCGGCTGGCTGTGGCTTTTCGGCGCATGACAGCCCTGCGGGGTAAGCCCATAGAGAGAAAAAGAACATGCGGGTGTATTCGAACCCGCGTCCCCCTTGGGTCTAACCGCTGGTTGGCCGCACGACAGCCCTGCGGGGGTAGGCTGATAGAGAGAAAAAGAACGTGTGAATGAATTCGAACCCAGGTCCCGCTCGGGTCTAACCGCTGGTTGGAGCCACAGAATTGGAAGGGACCCATTTCTAGTCCAACCCCTTGCAATGCTCAATGTGGGGTTCAGACCCACGACCCTCAGATCAATGGGTTTATGCTCTGTCCCGCACAGGGCCTATAAAGCCCGTATTTTAAGGCCGGAACACAAGCCTGGGTTGCTATGAAGCACATTGTACAGTAGAAAATTCCTCTGGGCATACGCAGAGAGCATTTTCATGTCCTTGTTTCCCCCCGCTGCCCAAGGCTCCTGTGTCCTTCCTTGTCTGTGCAAGAGGCAGGGATTCAAACGGCGACTCCCCGGAAAACATCGAGGTGCGTCCAGGAAAGCTGCACCCGTTGGATTCCTGCCTCTTTCCTCTTTTATCTTTTTTTGGGTGCGTTTTGCCTGCAGACGAGGAGATCGAGAGGTGATATGATGCCCATCTTCAGATACCTGAAGAGCAAGCTTGTTTCTTGCTGCCCCAGAGGGCTGGGCCCGGTCCGGTAGATTCAAATGACCAAAAAGCAAGATTCCGGCTGAAAATTAGGAGCGACTTAAAAATTTGGCATTTTGGCAGCGGAGCGGACTCCCTTGGGAGCTTGCGGGTTCTTCCTCCTCGGAGGTTTTTAAGCAGAGCTTGGATGGGCCATCGGTCATGGATACGTGAGCTGATATTCCTGCGTTTCAGAGGGTTGGGATGGATGACCTTCGGAGGGTCCCGTCCAACTCCACAATTCTATGAAAATGGGCCAATTTTGCGGGGGAATTTGCAACATCTGGAAAGCGGAGCCACGGAGGGCTAGCTTTGCCCTGAAGCAACAGACTCTGGAAGGTACAGAACCGTAAGGTAAAGGTAAAGGGGCCCCTGACCATTATGTCCAGTCGTGGCCGGCTCTGGGGTTGGGGCGCTCATCTCGCTTTATTGGCCAAGGGAGCCGGCGTACAGCTTCCAGGTCATGTGGCCAGCAGGACTAAGCCGCTTCTGGCGAACCAGAGCAGCGCACGGAAATGCCGTATAGTTTCCCGCTGGAGCGGTACCTATTTATCTACTTGCACTTTGACGTGCTTTCGAACTGCTAGGTTGGCAGGAGCAGGGACCGAGCAACGGGAGCTCACCCCGTCATTGCGGGGATTCGAACCGCCGACCTTCTGATCGGCAAGTCCTAGGCTCTGTTGTTTAACCCACAGCGCCACCCGCGTCCCTACAAAACCGATACAAAACAGAACCATAAAAAACAGAACACAGAAAACAGAACCTTAGAATCATATAATTGTGAAATTTGAAAGGGACCACATGGGTCATCTAGTCTGACCCCGCGCAATGCGGGGTTTTATTTTGCCCAAAGTGGGGTTTGAACCCACAAGCCTGTGATTAAGAGCCTCACGCTCTATCGACTGAGCTAGCCCAGAGAATTATCGAGCCGGAATGCAGGAACCGTAAAGAATCGTAGGGCTGCGGAATCGGAAAGGGCCCTCCAGCGCTCATCTAGCCGAACCCACAGGCCTGCGATGCAGGCGTAACCAAGATTCTTCCACGACCTCTTGCGAGGCCGGAAAGAGGTGCAAAAAAACTGAAGCGTATGTAACCTGAGGTACCACTGTAGTATTATTATTCTTATTATTATGCTTGTCATAAATTTGGAAAATTAATTTTAAAAATTGGAAAAAAACCACACCATCTACTGGGTGATTTGGGGTTGGGGTTTGGGACAACCAGCAGGGAAAATGTGCTGAGAAAGAATGCGAATGGGTGACTTTGTGGGTCACGGGTTCTGCTTTTACACACGAGTCGCCGCCTCTTCCTTTTGTCCGGCAAAACACACAACGGATTGAGGCCGAATAGCCGGTTCTAGCCAGAGGCTTCAAGGGCCCCGGTGGGAATGAGGTTATCTAAGCCCAAGGGCAACAGGGTGCAGGATGATGTCCTTTCCACCCCCACGGGAAACTGCGGGCAGAGGCAAGGGGCGGTGGGAAGTTGCGCGATCGGAACAATTAGCAAAGCCGAGGGTTACTCATTAAAAGCTGGGAATAACAGGAGGGAGGAGGAAGGGAGGGGGCGGGAAATGTCCTTCAGAGGCCCTGCAAGGTTGGCTTTCCTGCTCGGACCTGAGCAAAAGTTTGCCCCAGGGCAAAATTCGGCCAAATGTGGCCCTCGGGACCTCTCTCTCCGGCCCCAGGAACCTTCCACAGGCTCTCTAGACTGTCTCTGTGTCTTCTGGCCTGGCAAGGAAGCAATGAGACATTTTACTTTCTTGGGCTCCATGATCACTGCAGATGGAGACAGCAGTCACGAAATTAAGAGACGCCTGCTTCTTGGGAGAAAAGCAATGACGAACCTAGACAGCATCTTAAAAAGCAGAGACATCACCTTGCCGACAAAGGTCCGTATAGGTAAAGCCATGGTTTCCCCAGTAGTGATGTATGGAAGTGAGAGTTGGACCATAAAGAAGGCTGATCGCCGAAGAATTGATGCTTTTGAATTATGGTGCTGGAAGAGACTCTTGAGAGTCCCATGGACTGCAAGAAGATCAAACCTCTCCATTCTGAAGGAAATCAGCCCTGAGTGCTCACTGGAAGGACAGATCCTGAAGCTGAGGCTCCAAGACTTTGGTCAAATCATGAGAAGAGAAGACTCCCTGGAAAAGACCCTGATGTTGGGAAAGATGGAGGGCACAAGAAGAAGAGGACGACAGAGGACAAGATGGCTGGACAGTGTTCTTGAAGCTGTTAACATGAGTTTGACCAAACTGCGGGAGGCAGTGGAAGACAGGAGTGCCTGGCGTGCTCTGGTCCAGGGGGTCACCAAGAGTCGGACTTGACTAAGCGACTAAACAACAACGACCTGACTGGAAGAATCCACGACCAGAAAGAAGAGGAGATACAAGAGGATTGGAAGAAATTGAAAGAATATTTAGCTCAATATTGCAATATAAGATAAATAGAAAATTCTTGGAAATAATAAGTAGGCTTAGGGGCTAGAACAAGAATATACGATAGTAAATGTTAAGCATTAAAATATTAATAAAGGAGAAGAGGTTAGTAAATGAAAGGAGTTAATGTTATTAGAAATATGAATTTGGAGAACTGTTACATAGGTGATATAATGAAATTCAGTTTGAGGGGATTCCAGGAAGTCAGTTACCAATGTCATGAGAATTTGATATTTGAAGAAACAATTTATTCTGTGTTTAGTTTATTGTTGTGTAATGCATTTTTCTTTGTTGAGTGTTTTGTTATGTCATTTTTGCAATAAATGTGGAAAATCAATTAAAAAAATTTTTTTTGGAGGAAAGAATAGCATTAGCCTTTTTTGCTGCTGCATCACACTGCGGACTCATGGCCCAACGAGACCCCCAGATCCTTTCCGCTTGTCCTGCCAGTAAGCCAGGTGTCCCCCCCCCCAATCTTATATTTGTGCATCTGATTCTTCCTGAATTAAGTGCAGAACATGACATTCCCCCCCGGCTGAAATTCATCTTCTTAGCTTGGGCGATCTGCACAGGTCATTTCAAATCTCCGGCGGCGTTTGCTCCCCCCACATCAAAAAACCGCAGATGTGTACAGCTCCCCCCCCCTTTCGGCTCCAAACCCGAAAGCCTCCTGTTTTGTCCAGGAGCCAGGAAGCCGAAATCCTAGCCCACCCTGCGACGTCCCGGCCAAGCGCTACTCCCCCCCCCGTGCCCGCAATGCACATAGACGCATTCCTGCGCAAACGTGAATTTGCCAGTCCTCCCCACAAGACGATGGGACTCCTTCTCTGCAAAGAAGATAGGCCAAGCCAGAGAGGCAGGGAGAGGAAGCCATAAAAGGAAAAGGAGAGGGGTGTTTTTGAGCGTGTGGGGCTTGGAAGAAGTTGCCGTTTCCAGGCCCCATCCGGCCTCTCGCCCCCCCCTTGCCAGCCGCCCACATTCCAAACTTCCTACCTCATTAGCCGGAGAAAAGCCATCTTAGATCAGCTGAAGTGCTTGCGGAGGGGAGAGCCTGATTCCTGGAAAGATATTCTGGGTGGGGGGCTCTGTGGGGCAGACAGAGACTCAGTCTGGATTGGGGCTCCTTTTGTGAGTCGTGGCGCTGTGGGTTCAACCACAGAGCCTAGGACTTGCCGATCAGAAGGTCGGCGGTTCGAATCCCCGTGAGTCGTTTGGTCCCTGCTCCTGCCAACCTAGGAGTTCAAAAGCACGTCAGAGTGCAAGTAGATAAATAGGTACCGCTCTGGCGGGAAGGTAAACGGCGTTTCCGTGCGCTGCTCTGGTTCGCCAGAAGCGGCTTAGTCATGCTGGCCACACGACCCGGAAGCTGTACGCCGGCTCCCTAAGCGAGATGAGCGCCACAACCCCAGAGTCGGCCACGACTGGACCTAATGGTCAGGGGTCCCTTTACCTTTAGGGTCCCCTTAAAACTCCAATCCTATTATTCTAACAAAATTTGAGCTCCTTGTACAGGGGTCTGCAACCTTATATAAAAGGTAGGATATGCATAGAAAACAACTTTAGGTATATGTAACCCCATTCAGAATTATTATTTTCACGGCGGAAGAACTGTGTCTAGACTCACTGAGGTCAGGGTGGGGGGCAAACGCGATCAAATTCCTCCATGTGGAGAGGGAAGGGGGAATCCTTGCTCCTGGAAACATAGCAACTCAAGGAAGCTTGGCAGAAACCCTAGCTTTCGAACGCGGAGGTGCCCTCTGAATATATTTCCCGCGTTCCTGATTTCACGGCTCCATCTTCTTGCAAACTGCTTTGAGGGTCGTCGTCCAATTTTGCAATCGAGCGGCGTATAAATTTTACGGATCGAATGAACGAATTATTTCGTGTGGCGTAGCGGGTAGGAAAACCCTCGCTTCTGGAAATGTAGCGTGTCAAGGAGGAAGGAGGGGCAGGAATCTTTCTCCAGCAGCTTTGAAAACCAAGGTGCAGAATTTGCGGTTCACAGAAATGTACGGGGACCCCAAGTGCTCATCTAGTCTGACCCCGCCCCGCCAAATTGCAGAGGAGAGATGCAGAATTTCAGAACCTCGCTTCTGGCTTAGGAAAAACGGCGCCTTCCCTTCTAAGTTTAGGAAAGCCGGGTTTCCCCCTTCTACCCTTCTGACGGCTTATGGCTTCCTTGTTGTTGTCGTTGTTTAAATAAAAAAAAAACCCAAAACACATTGACAGCAAAAAGATGTTGAAATAAGAACAGCGTCCCGCTCCTTGCCTGCGTCAAAACCCGCATGTGGGAAGTATAAGGGAGAAAAGGGGTGTTTTTCTTTGGGGGGGGGGGCAGAGAGACTGGGGAGGAAGGAAAAGGCTCGGAAGACTGGGTCTGTTGCTGGCTATTCCTGCGGATGCTTAAATTAGTCCCAGCTCCAATCCTGGCTCCACTGCATACTGCAGGACCTGACCTTTAAAGAAGATGGAAAAGACCAGGGTGGATAGCTGAGTCCCCCCCCCCTTGGTGTGGGGTGGAAGTGAGAGGAGGGAGGGCGAAGGAAGCAGCCGCAGCGCTTCCCATAACCATTCAGAGTCTATTAATAAACTTTAAAGCAAGGAAGCTGTCTTTTTTTTATTGTGTCTTTTAACGCCGGGGAATCTATTTTTTGATCGCCGGCGATAAAAAGAGAGTTGGTTGGGGAGGGGGTGGGGGGACTGCTTGGCACCGAAAGCAGCAAAGACGACATCCTGGGTGGCGAAGGCTCAAAATAACCCACACGGAGCCTGGGATGACGTGGGGAAAGCGTCACGGCCCCCGGGAGGGAGGAGAGAAGGCGAAGAGCCGAGTTTGGATCATGGGCAGGTGGAAGAGGAGGAGAGGGGGAAGAGCAGGAGGAGGGGAGGCTTCCCTGCGTGATCAAGGCGCATGGCCTCGGTTTGCCCGCCTGCGAAATGGGTGCTTTGAAGAGCAGGCCAGTAGCTCACATGGTACAGCTCCTGCTTTGCAGGCAGGAATGTCCCATGGGTAGGGCTGCACGCTGAAGAGCAAGGGGGGTGCAATGGTCTCTGCCTCAGCATGCTAGGATTGCGGTTGATTCCTAAGACAGAAGTGCTCTTTCAGGGCTGGCAGGTGTGCGGGACTCCCTGGCCCTGAATGGGGTGGCTGTGCCCCCGAAGGACCAGGTGAGCAGCCTGGGAGTCATTCTGGACTCACAGCTGTCCATGGAGGCACAGGTCAGTTCTGTGTCCAGGGCAGCTCCATCTGGAACGCAGGATGAGACTCTCCCTGCCCGCGGACTGTCTGGCCAGAGTGGTGCATGCTCTGGTTATCTCCCGCTTGGACTACAGACATGCGCTCTCCGTGGGGCTGCCTTTGAAGGTGACCCGGACACTGCAACTAATCCAGATTGCGGTTGCTGAACTGGTGACTGGGAGCGGCCGCCGGGACAATATAACACCGGTCCTAAAGGCTCCCAGGACGTTTCCGAGCACAATTCAAAGTGTTGGTGCTGACCTTGAAAGCCCTAAACGGCCCAGTATCCCTGAAGGAGTGTCTCCACCCCCATCGTCCAACCTGGACACTGAGGTCCAGCTCCGAGGGCCTTCTGGCGTTTCCCTCCCTGCGAGAAGTGAGGTTGCAGGGAACCAGGCAGAGGGCCTTCTCGGTGGTGGCACCTTCCCTGTGGAACGCCCTCCCGTCAGATGTCAAGATTTTTTTCCAGACTTTTAGAAGACATTTGTACAGGGAAGTTTTTAAGGTAGAGCAACAGAATTGTAGAGCCGTCATCTAGTCCGAACCCACAGGGGTCCTTTTGCCGAATGAGGCGCTCAAACCCATGACCCTGAGATTAAGAGTCTATTATTATTATTATTATTATTATTATTATTATTATTATTATTATTATTATTATTATTAGGCTGGAAGCCGCCCAGAGTGGCTGGAGCAACCCTGTCAGATAAATATGATGATTATTATCAGTGCCGGTATTGCGTACACTTGCATACCCCCAGAAAAAGCACTGGTTGTTGTTGTTGCTATTATTATTTTCCAATTTAAACCAGCCCTGAATTCAGAACCATGAGGAGTGGCATCTTGTATGAAGCTTTGGGGGGAGAGGTGTAGCTGGAAGATCTGAGATTTTGCTTCATTTCCAAGGAAAAGGCTGCTCGGAGTCTGCTTTGCAGGTAAGGCCGGGGCGGAAAGCTCCCAATCTAGGAACCATTGCTGCCGGTCAGTGAAGGAAACATTGAGCAACTGTAAGCTGCAGCAGAAGGCAGTTTCCCATGCGCCTGACTCAGCCTGGCAGCTCTGAAGCAACGTTTAACGAGCAGCGGCCTTATTAGATCGTGAAATCTGGCAGTAGCCGGGAGCTAGGCTGCGTGGGGGAAAAGAGGTCCGAAAACAGCCTCGCAAGCGAAGTTCCTAGTCCACAACTCTTTACAACGCCGCTCCGTAATTACGTAGTTAGTTAGATGCGGTGCCGGGGACAGGCTGATTAAAAAACCCCGAACACACCTCTGCGCATTTTCACGCAGAAAGTCAACTGTTTTAAACTCTGGCTTCAAGCTTAATTAAAGAAGCATTCCGGAGTAGCACAGCGTCAAATCAAAACGATTTAAAGTTTTCTCTGCAGAATACGGATAGGTGATTTTTTCGAAACGGGGAAAAGCGATGCCTAGTGCAAGGACGGTATCGTAACGCAGTTGTGTTCTACGCTGCAAACCAAGCACTGCTATTTGTTGCTTCCTTTCCCGATGCCTTCCTTTGAAAAATTCGGAGCGGCGCAAGGGTATTTTTTGTTCTGAAAGCGTGGCCCAGGGAAAGAAGTTGGGTGGTGGGCTCCAGGCTGATAAACGCTGCGGCTTGACAGTGGGTGGGTATGAAAGAGGCTAGGGGCTTCCAGATGGGGAGCCTGATATATCTATCTATATCTATCTATATACACACACCCCACATTTTTCGCTCTATAAGACGCACCAAGACCACAAGACGCACCTAGTTTTTGGAGGAGGAAAACAAGGAGAAAAATATTCTGAATCTCAGAAGCCAGAACAGCAAGAGGGATCGCTGCGCAGCGAAAGCAGCAATCCCTCTCGCTGTTCTGGCTTCTGGGATAGCTGCGCAGCCTGCATTCGCGGGTTGCGAACGTGCTTCCTGCATGGATCATGTTCGTGACCCGAGCGTCCACTGTACTGGCAAGGCGGCGACGGCGTTCATCTCTGGAGATGCAGGAATCTCTTGACCAATGTGGGGCTCTGTGCTCCGAGCACCCCCAGTCGGAGGCAGCGATGATTTTGAACCCCAGTTCCTGGAAACCGCAGGAGGGTAATCCGGCCTGCAGGCTTCAAAATTGGGGCATCGGGTTGGTTCCTGTGAGAAGAGGAGACTGAAATAGATGAACCACTGGCCTGAGGCAGCCGACTCTCCTTACGTTCGTATGTTAACGGGAACGGGTTCAGAGGACGACGATGGACGCAGCCCGCGACACGGTGCACAAGTGAGGAACAGGCGAAGGAACGGTTTCCCAGAATGCTTCCGACCACAACCAGAACACAACCGGGATGCGTCAAGGCCTAGGACGGACGCAGACCGCCCCCCAGGCCTGTCAGCATGCAGACACAAAGTGATTTCTGTTGGGGCTGAAGGCGTGGGATCCTGGGTCTGGTTGAGATCCGAAGACCACCTGCTGTCTCCAACCGGTGGTGGGGAAACAGTGTTTTTCAGAAGGGGGCTTGGAGCGGCCACACCCTCCTCGATCCTGCCCCCAAAGTTGTGCCACAACAGGAGACTTCCCCATGCCCTGGATGGCAAACCAAGGTCCCTGATGGCAATCACCGGAGGGGAGAGTGGCATCCGTTGCGCAGGATGTTGGACTGGACAGTGTCCCCCCCCCGGCCAGATCCAGCAGCCAAGCTCTTCTTAATGGCTACCAGCCTCAGAATCGTACAGCTGGAAGGGACCTCCAGGGGTCATCCAGCCCAACCCCCAATCTCAACTAAAGCAACCGTGACCGGTGGCTTTCCAACCTCTGCTTAAAAAACTGAAGGAGAGTCCCCCCCCTTTCCAAAGGAGTCCGTTCCATTTAGCCAAGTTGCTGCTGTGCTGGGTGCTGTTTTTGAGGGTTTATTATTCCTTCCCGCCCCCCCTCACTGTGACGTGGGAGTTGCCAGGCTCAATGCCAAAGCAGGGGAGCGGGATCATTTGCCGGCCAAATAACACACCTGGGTGAGAAAGCGAGATAAGCGGACGGGGGGGGGGGGCTGGAGAGCAAGGAAATCAACACAACTCTCCCCCAGTTATCTGCCCTTGCTGCCACCTGGAAGCAGAGCCTTCTCTCGGTTCCTGGATGCCCCCCCCCCCGGTTATCATAATTATGATTAATTACCTGCCCTTCAGGGTGGCGCTGTGGTCTAAACCACAGAGCCTAGGGCTTGCCGATCGGAAGGTCGGCGGTTCGAATCCCCGCAATGACGGGGTGAGCTCCCGTTGCTCGGTCCCTGCTCCTGCCAAGCTAGCAGTTCGAAAGCACGTCAAAGTGAAAGTAGATAAATAGGTACCACTGTGGCGGGAAGGTAAACGGCGTTTCCGTGCGCTGCTCTGGTTCGCCAGAAGCGGCTTAGTCCTGCTGGCCACATGACCCGGAAGCTGTCTGCGGACAAACGCCGGTTCTCTCAGCCTATAGAGCGAGATGAGCGCGCAACCCCAGAGTCGTCTGCGACTGGACCTAACGGTCAGGGGTACATTTACCTTTTGACCTGCCCTTCACAGCCCAAGGTCCCAGGGCAGGTTACGACGATGAAAATGCAATGTTAGTTCGAAAGCAACCGCAGATGTAAGCTGCATCCTAAAAAACGTTCACCCAGGTGTGAAATGTCGGAGGTGAGAGCCCAAAAGTCCGTCACTGCGAACGTCCTGGCCTGTCTCATCCTAGCTCTGACCTCTCCCTAAACCCACAGGCCTTAAAACGCTCTCAAAGTGATGCTTCCCTCCTTTCCCTGGACCCCAACAGCCGCTCGCCCCACAGCCTGCCACGGATGAACAGCTTAACTAGCCTTTTGGGCTCACCTGGGAATTCAGTACCTGGGAGATTAGGCTTGCTGGCATTTCCAGGATTTTGTGGGGCGACTAGAGGGGGCGGCTTTGAGGGGGAACGTCATCTCCTTCCTGATCTATGGAAACATAGGGTTGGAAGGGACATTGCGGGTCATCTGGACCAACCCGTGGCAACGCAGGAATGTGAGACTCGAACTCGTGCCCTGAGATTGAGCGTCTCATGCTCTACCAACTGAGCTAACAAGGGCTTTCAACTGAAGCAGGTGCACAGTTTTGCAAACGGCGCAAGGGCTCTTAAGCCGCAGGCAAGAATGTAAACAAGGACGAAGGTGCAGAGGGGCCTTTCGCAGATTTTCCACCCGTTTTTTAATTGGTCAAAAGCTAAATTGATGGGGTTTACCCAAACCATCTGCACGGACAAAAAGAAGGAGGTCCAGAGGGAAAAGAGAGACAGGGCCGTTTCCAGAAAGCAGCGGGGTATTCCTGCAACGGAGAAAACGATAGGATCAAAGAGTTGGAAGGGAACACCAAAGCTCATCCAGTCCAACCCCCCAGCAATCCAGGAATGGACTCACTCTCGGTCCCATCCGCTCAACACAGCAAGATCCTGCCTTCATACGCAGGGGAAGTTCCTAACTCACCGACCTTTCAGCCCCTTGGGCTCCCCTCCGCTGTTTGTCTGCTTGTTTATAATATTGTGAAAACTAATACAGTGGTGCCCCACAAGACGAAGGCCTCGCAAGACGGAAAACTCGCTAGACGAAAAGAGTTTTCCGTTTTGGAGGTGCTTCGCAAAACAAATCTCCTATGGGCTTGCTTCGCAAGATGAAAATGTCTTGCGAGTTCCTGCTGTTTTTTTTTTCCTTCCCCCCTTTTTCTAAGCCGCTAAGCCGCTTATCAACTGATCCGATCAGTAGATAAGCCCCTAAAAGCCGCTAATAGCGCTAATCCGCTAACTAATCCGTCAATGGGCTTGCTTCGCAAGACGATAAAAGCGCTAGACGAAGAGAATCACAGAACGGATTCTTTTCGTCTTGCGAAGCACCACTGTAAAAAAAATTTTGGGGAAAAAAGCAGAACTCTTTCGGTCCTCCTTGACACAGAGAGTTGGGGATAGAGTGGCCTTTCTCCCACTGGGGCCCTTGGCTGATGCAAAAAAGGAGAAGGCAGCAATCATTTCCTTTTTCAGGATGGAACGGAAGCAAAGTCACAGAATAGCCAATTAGGAAGGGGAGCCGGAAAGCTCACCTGATATATTTTGCCTTTGTTTGTCTGCCAGCCCTTTTGTGCCACCTAGCGGCAGGAAATCTGTCTGAAGCAACAAATCTCTCTCACCGCTTCGAACCACCCTCAGTGCCAGGAACTGGGGTCCTGGGAAAGCGTGGCGTAATGGTTAGAGCGTGGATTTGGGCTTACCCTCCTCACTCCAAAGCTTTCACGATCGCCTCATTGGCTTCCACGTTGATCTGCGCTTCCGCCTTTGCCGCTTCGTCGGAGGCGGATGCCAGCTGCGACAATGCCTTCTCCAGGTTCGACTTGGCTGTCTGCGAACGGCAGGGGGGAACAAAAGTTATCAGGATCAGATCCGGAAGAGGAAAAAAGGAGCAACGTGACAGTTGCCGGGGAGGGCATTTCGGGCGGGGGTGATGGGGACAAAACGCTATCGTCTGAACATGTCACAGGGCTTGAAAGAGTCTCTGAGTCTATAGGCTGAGAGAACCGGCGTTTGTCTGCAGACAGCTTCCGGGTCATGTGGCCAGCATGACTAAGCCGCTTCTGGCGAACCAGAGCAGAGCACGGAAACGCCGTATACCTTCCTGCTGGAGCGGTACCTATTGATCTACTTGCACTCTGATGTGCTTTCGAACTGCAAGGTTGGCAGGAGCAGGGACTGAGCAACAGGAGATCATCCCGTGGCGGGGATTCGAACTGCTGACCTTCTGATCGGCAAGTCCTAGGCTCTGTGGTTTAACCCACAGCGCCACCCGCGTCCCTGGGTAATCCTCCGCAAAAAAGCTCAACAACTCTGTGCCATCTCCCCCCATTTTCTTAAATTAGAGTCCCCCAAAATAGGGGGAGTCTTATACATGGGGGCGTCTTGTAGACGGAAAAGTACAGTAACTTTTCAATAAAGGATATCTATAGACTTTGCCTCTGTTTGGCAGACATATGACAGGCCAATCACATGGATAGCAATATCTGAGGCAAGTACATTTCCATTCTGTAATTATAATGTTTGTTTTGCATTCTCTCTGCGCCGGGTCTCTTTCTGTGGCAACATCTAATTCAATGTGCTCTCTCTTGAGAATGCACTTGTGTTTTTTGAAATAATGGCTGTGAACCCTGGTTTTTTCCTTTCCTACTGGACTGTTACTTTATAATAAAGTATTCTTTTACTACAAACCCTACCGAAAATTTCAAAAAAGCAATGCACGCACAATTGTTAAAGTCTTGCATGCGGTCATCCCTGCAGTATTGAAACAAACTTGGAAAATATTTCACGTTACAGATGAAAAGGTAAAAGACCCCTGGATGGTTAAGTCCAGTCAAAGGCGACTATGGGGTTGCGGCGCTCATCTCGCTTTCGGGCCAAGGGAGCCGGTGTTTGTCAGCAGACGGCTTTCCGCGTCATGCGGCCAGCAGGACTAAACCGCTTCTGGCGCATGATGGAAACCAGAGCGCACGGAAACGCCGTTTACGTTACTGATTAAGCTCACGCCCGCAGGGTATACTTCGAACTAAGGTGTCAAAGTGATAAAATCTCTTCTAAAAATGGCTAACCCCCTAGGCCAGCACAAAATTGGGCTACAGATGGGGAGCAAGTCATGCTCCTGTCTGTGACGTCGCTGATGCCACACACTGGACAGAAAAATGCGAAGTGGAGAAGAGGAGGTTAAGGGGTGATATGATAGCCATGTTCAAATATATAAAAGGATGTCACATAGAGGAGGGAGAAAGGTTGTTTTCTGCTGCTCCAGAGAAGCGGACACAGAGCAATGGATCCAAACTACAAGAAAGAAGATTCCCCCTAAACATTAGGAAGAACTTCCTGACAGTAAGAGCTGTTTGACAGTGGAATTTGCTGCCAAGGAGTGTGGTGGAGTCTCCTCCTTTGGAGGTCTTTAAGCAGAGGCTTGACAACCATATGTCAGGAGTGCTCTGGTGGTGTTTCCTGCTTGGCAGGGGGTTGGACTCGATGGCCCTTGGGGTCTCTTCCAACTCTATCATTCTATGATTCTATGATTCTATGAAATCAGAAGAATCTCTGCATGACCATGGAGCAGACCTCTGATATTTTTAGGGATTTTAAGGACAGGCTCCAGCTGGGTATGTAAGGAAGTCTCTGGGAGAAGAGGAAAGAGAGGGCTGGCACGCCACTCACCGCAGCATCGAGCTGATCCAACATCGCTACTTCCTCAGCAAGCAGCTGGACCGAAGAGTCTGCGTTCACTGTGATAGAGCCGCTACTAACTGCAAAATTTCAAGGAAGGTGGGGGAAAACACATACAAAAGAATTAGCTGAGAACAGGGCCATGAAACATTCCTTATTCCTTCCATTTCCTCCATGGAACTTGAAAGATGGTCACATAATAATAATAATAATAATAATAATAATAATAATAATTTATTATTTATACCCCGTCTATCTGGCTGGGTTTTCCCAGCCACTCTGGGCGGCTTTCAACAGAATATTAAAATACAACAATCTATTAAACATTAAAAGCTTCCTTAAACAGGGCTGCCTTCAGAACCCACCTGAAGTCTTGCTCTCCCGGCTTCAGCGAAAGGAACCCGAAGCCTCCGGAGCACAGCGGCTATCTCTGAAGCCTTCGCAGTGCAGTGCAAGTTCCCGCTGAGCTCCGGTGGCTTCCGGTTCCTTTCGCTGAAGCCAGGAGAGTCTTGCTCTCCCGCTGTGCTCCGGAGGCTTCAGGCGGCTATCCCTGAAGCCTGGAGAGCGAGAGGGGTCAGTGCGCACCGACCCCTCTCGCTCTCCAGGCTTCAGCGAAAGCAACGCGTAGCCTCCGGAGCGCGGAGGGAGCGCTCCCTCTGCGCTTCGGAGGCTTCGCGTTGCTTTCGCTGAAGCCAAGGAGCCTGCATTCGCTCCATAGGACGCACACACATTTCCCCTTCATTTTTGGAGGGGAAAAAGTGCGTCCTATAGAGCGAAAAATACGGTAAGCTTTTTCTTAAACCAAGGTACCACTGTATCTGAGTTTCTAACATGGTTCACTGGGGGGTCTCACTGCAAAGGACCCAAAACCGCAACCCTGCCCCAGTTTCCAAACGTACTGAAGTATTTTGTGGAAGAGCCGTCCTCGGCATAAACCGTCACAACTCCAGGCTTCAGGACTTGCAAGGTGGGAACATGGGCGGCCAAGATGCCGAAGGATCCACTCAGCGTGGGGACGTCGACTTGCTTCACGTTGGCCGCATTGTAGTAAACCTGAAAAAAGGGACAGGGAGCGTGTGAGAAGAAGCAGAGAGGTCCTTTACAGACTCACCTGAGCTTGCTGGTCATTTCAAGAAGCTATCGTATTTTTTGCTCTATAGGACTCACTTTTCCCCTCCTAAAAAGTAAGGGGAAATGTGTGTCCGTCTTATGGAGTGCATGCAGGCTGCGCAGCTATCCCAGAAGCCAGAACAGCAAGAGGGATCGCTGCTTTCACTGCGCAGCGATCCCTCTTGCTGTTCTGGCTTCTGGGATTCAGAATATTTTTTTTCTTGTTTTCCTCCTCCAAAAACTAGGTGCGCCTTGTGGTCTGGTGCGTCTTACAGAGCGAAAAATACGGTGCTTTTCTGCATTCAGCCTTCCAGCGTATTTATACGGCTCTGTCTTTCAGTCTGCTTGGGCAGGTCGGTACTGGATCATGTTGCTGGGGGTTCCACAGCCTTCCCCCGCCCCTCAGATTGCCCTTTCTCAACACCTTCCCCAAAATTTAGCCCTCCATCCCTATTTTTAAAAGGCTCTGCAAAGACTCTTTGGCTGCAAAACACACACTTTATACGGGCTTAGCTACCGGCAAGTTAATTTTGTCGATTTATTTCAAAGATGTGTCTATGTTGTTATGTTCTTTTAAGTACACAATTAACACAGAAGATGTGATAAAACGACAAATAAATAAATAAATACAGGAAGTCAATCGAAACAATCCAGAAGCACAGAACCACCAGATACGCTTTGTTTCCAAGGTTCCAGTTTCAAAGCATTTAAAGCAATAGATTTTAGGGATTAACTGAATTCTAAACGGGAACCAGAGCAAGCTTGTGCAAACTTCTCTTTGATGCTTTTATATCTTTAAACTACATGTGCACTTTTTTCAGAAAGGCAACCTCGCGGACTAGTGACAAGGCTATGTACCCAGAGGTTCCCCTGGCCCTCCAAGTTAACCCTTTAAATCCCTCTCCCCCTATCAATCCAGCAACCTTGTGGACTAGTGCCTTGCCCAGGCTAAACCACATTAACCAGGAGGTTCTGCAGGTCAACAACTCCTCCCCAAAGTTGTTTTTTTGTCGTTTAGTTGTGTCCGACTCTTCGTGACCCCCTGGACCAGAGCACGCCAGGCCCTCCTGTCTTCCACTCCCTCCCGCAGTTTGGTCAAACTCATGCTGGTAGCTTCGAGAACACTGTCCCACCATCTCGTCCTCCGTCGTCCCCTTCTCCTTGCGCCCTCCATCTTTCCCAACATCAGGGTCTTCTCCAGGGAGTCTTCTTTTCTCATGAGGTGGCCAAAGTATTGGAGTCTCAGCTTCAGGATCTGTCCTTCCAGTGAGCACTCAGGGCTGATTTCCTTCAGAATGGAGAGGTTTGATCTTCTTGCAGTCCATGGGACTCTCAAGAGTCTCCTCCAGCACCAGAATTCAAAAGCACCTCCTCCCCAAAGTAACCCTCTTAAATCTCCCTCCTGTTGATCTTTTGCAAAGAAGCGAATGTAATTATTCAAAGAAAGAATAATTAAAAATATTATTATTATTACGTAAATCCTATAAAATAAACAAATGAAGTCATGAGTGACCTTGTGGACACTTGGAGCAGGCTGACTAGCCACATACTACCCCCCTCCTCCTTAATTTAACCCTTTAACCCTCTTTAAATTAAAATTAATTAAGTGGTAATATGTGGTATGTATCTTTTTTCTTCTCTTTTTCTCCTATTTTTTGTTTGTCTTTATTATTGTTAACCTCTTCTTTTTTCAGTTTATCTACTGAAAATAATAAATATTATTTGAAAAAAATAAGCCTCTTTCAATTAACCCTTTAAAGCCCCTTTCCCCTTCCAATGAAGCGACCTTGTGGACTAGCAACTTGGCAGCTCGTCACGTAGCTGGGGGTTCCACAGGCTCCCCCCATTGCTGCAAGTTAACCCTTTATTTATTTTTATTTTTTATAAAGTTTTTTATTGGGTTTTAACAATAGAAGAAAAAATACAAGGACAAAAAAGGATATAAAAACACACAATGCATACTACAAAATACAACAATACAGACATTAAGCACTAAAATACAAAAATACATAAAAAGAAAAACACATATAGAAAAAACACAAAAATTCTTATTTTATATCTAAAATTCACATATTTTCCTGACTTCCTCACATCTCCCATTCTTGTATCCCTTTTAATGGTTGGTTCAGCAAATTCATAGCCCTTAATCTATCTAATTATTGGTTTGATCTTAAGTTTTGCTGCAAGTTAACCCTTTAAAGGCCAGTCTTTAAAGAAGTCCCCCCCCAAATCCTCCCCCCCCCCGCCTTTGGTTGCCATGGCGACTACCTGGGAGGGCGAGGCGAAGGTGAAGGCCATCTGGGCCTGCCCGGCAGGGGCGGCCTCGGCATAGTGCCTGGCGTGGGCCCGGGAGCCCAGGGCCCAGGCGCGGCGGGCGAGGAAGCGGCCGAGAGGGAGCATGGCGACGCCAAGGGCACAGCGGAGACGAGCAGCGGGGAAGGAAGGCGCCGGCAGAAGCCTGGGACTACAGGTCCCGGCATGCACCGCGCCGAGCGGAAGCGGGGCCTGACGGGAAGCTTCCCAGAAGCCACCGCGCCTCCTCATAGGCACCAATTCCGGACTCCATTTCCCGTCATGCACCACACCAAAAGCGGATCTTTAATAAGGCCGCCTTCATTATGCTCAGGCGCTGCTGCCCCCCCCACAATGCACTGCGAGAGCCAGGACTGCATTTCCCGTCAGGCACCACACCGGAAGCGGGTCTTTAAAAAGGCCGCCTTCATTCTCCTCAGGAGCTGCTGCCCCCACAATCCACCGCGAGCGGCAAGAACTGCATTTCCCGTCAGGCACAGCGCCGGGCCCGAATTCTTGGCGGGCGCCGCCGCCCGCGCTATGCCACATGGGAACTGTAGTCCCATTCCCCCCCCCCGACAAGACACTGTTATTGTTTGACGTCTCCCGGTTTCCCTGAGGGAAAAAGCCTAACTCGGGTCCATAGAGGAAAAACCAGGAGCTGAGGGCTGAGGAGCGCCGCTCTAGCCGCTCCCCCGAAACTCTCTCGTCGGCCGACCGGAAGCCGGTCCGTCGCTGCACCGCTTCCCCGCCGCCACTTCCGGCGCGGCCTACTCGTACCGCGGAGCCCCGGATGGCGGCGGCGGCGAGGCTCGTCTGGGTGGCGGCGGCGGCGCTGCTGACACTCACGGCGGCGGGGAACAAGACTTCTCCGGCCGGGGACACCGCGGCTACGGAGGCGGCGCCGACGGCGGCGACATCCGGGTCCTCTTCCTCCTCGTCTTCTGGGCTGCTGGGCCTGCATATGCCGGCGCTTCACCGGGCGCTCTACGTCATCGCCGGCGTGGCCGGCATCGGCCTCCTCTACTACCTCGGCGGCCGAGCGCTGCGGTGAGGAAGAGGAGGAGGAGGAAGGCCGCCTCCCCCCCCAAAAAAGGCACTTCCGGTTCGGGACCCGGATGCGGCCCCCAGACCCCTTCCCCCGGCCCTCCGAACCTTCCCACGAAGCCACGCCCACTCCCCACCTTTTCCATTTCCTGCCTTGCTTATGATTGCAATGGGATGTGGGCTAAACCACAGAGCCTAGGGCTTGCCAATCGGAAGGTTGGTGGTTCGAATCCCTGTAATGGGGTGAGCTCCCGTTGCTCGGTCTCTGCTCCTGCCAACCTAGCAGTTCGAAAGCACGTCAAAGTGCAAGTAGATAAATAGGTACCACTCCAGCGGGAAGGTAAACGCCGTTTCCGTGCGGTGCTCTGGTTCGCCAGAAGCGGCTTAGTCCTGCTGGCCACATGACCCGGAAGCTGTACGCCGGCTCCCTCGGCCAGTAAAGCGAGATGAGCGCCGCAAACCCAGAGTGGGCCACGACTGGACCTAATGGTCAGGGGTCCCTTTCCCTTTACCTATTATCGCAATAACTGTCATCGCCCTTTAAAACCCTGGGTCACTCGGGTGGCAGAGCACTAGACTTGGGGTCATGAGTTCAAGTCTGGGCAAATAAATAATCCTGCCTCGCGATGGGTTGGGCTAGATGACCCTCTGGGGTCCCCCTTCCAACTCTGTGATTCCAGGATTCTTTGCTCGCCTGGAGGGAAGGGCTGTACGTTCCAGGGGTGCGTGGAAATTGTTGTTTTAGTCGTTTAGTCGTGTCCGCCTCTTCGTGACCCCCTGGAGCAGAGCACGCCAGGCCCTCCTGTCTTCCACTGCCTCCCGCAGTTTGGTCAAACTCATGCTGGTAGCTTCGAGAACACTGTCCCACCATCTCGTCCTCTGTCATCCCCTTCTCCTTGGGCCCTCCATCTTTCCCAACATCAGGGTCTTTTCCAGGCAGTCTTCTCTTCTCATGAGGTGGCCAAAGTCTTGGAGCCTCAGCTTCAGGATCTGTCCTTCCAGGGAGCACTCAGGGCTGATTTCCTTCAGAATGAAATTTAGAGCACAGCGCCACCTGCGTCCCTGACTGAAGAGTAGACCTGCTGAAATGAAATGTCGCTAAGCCGGCCACCTCCGCAAATTTCTATGGGTCTGCTCTGGGCTTGCTTAACGTCACACACAGCCCGTAATGGGCACAACTGTAGCTGAACGCAGGCCATTTTTTTGCAGGACGAGGAAACCGCCGCGGAAAAAGTACGGTCTCCTTTCCAACTCGGAAGACCCCATGGAGATGGCTTCCCTCGAGAGCGACGAAGATACCCTGTTTGAAACTCGGAATCTGAGACGGTGAGTGCCAAGTACGAATGACTCTTCAGGTTGCGGGTGTTAGGCTGGTGACACCCAAGTCCTGTTGCAGGATTATATCAAGGTTGAACAGCCAAGGATGTGTTTAACCTCCCCTGCTTCTATGGGGTGTGTTCATCTGGTGAGTGTATCTTTAGTAATACCGTATTTTTCGCTCTATAACACGCACCAGACCATAACACGCATGTAGTTTTTAGAGGAGGAAAACAAGGAAAAAAATATTCCAAACGAAACAGTGGATGTATGATTTTTGTGGTTCCTGCTGTGGCCACAGACATGTGATCTGACAGTGAGTTTGGAGTAGCCCAATGCAAAAATCCTGAGGATCCATGTGGATCCGTGCTTTGTAACCACGTTTTTGCACCACTGCGGCCCCAGGCAACAGTGGGTGGTGATTTTTTTGGTGCAAGCTGTAGCCATGGACATGCTATGTGATCTGATGGTGAATTTGGGGTGACCCAGTGCAAAAATCCTGAGGATCCATGTGGATCTGTGCTTTGTAACCACGTTTAAAGCGGGGAGGGAAGGAAAAGCACTCAAGGGACAAAGGACATGCGTGGGGTGGGTGGAGAAGGATGCTGCTAATAATGCAGAAGAGGGGTATAAGAGGAGAAGGCTCCTCTCCCCTCCCGCTTTGCTCCTTTAAAGCAAGCAGGCTCTCTGTCCCTCTATCCTCCCCACTCAGTGGCTCTTCTCCCTCTTTGCTGTTTCAAAGCAAGCCACGTAGGAGGGAAGGAAGGGGAACAATGGATCCTCTGCTCACGACTGCAGCAGATCCCCCCCCCCCCGCCATCCGTAGGCATTCCCTCCATAACACGCACAGACATTTCCCCTTACTTTCTAGGAGGAAAAAAGTGAGTGTTATGGTGCAAAAAATACGGTAATTGATCGGCTCCCAGTCAAATATTAAAAACACAATACAGCATTAAGCATTAAAAACTGCAGGAGATGCCGGAAGGAGGCGTACAAGGCACTATCCAACCATTTCAGGGACTCTGGATTTGTGTAGGGTTTTCTCCTGAGCCTTTAATAATAATAATAAACTGGTAGCTCAGGTTACAGACTCCACTAACCCAGAAATAGTACCTCGGGTTAAGAACTTTGCTTCAGGATGAGAACAGAAATCGTGCGGCGGTGGCGGGACTCCCCATTAGTTAAAGTGGTACGTCAGGTTAAGAACGGAGCTCCAGAACGAATTAAGTTCTTAACCTGAGGTACCACTGTAATAATAATAATAATTTTATAATTTATACCTTGCCCATCTGGCTAGGTTTCCCCAGCCACTCTGGGCAGCTCCCAACAGGACACTAAAAATAGAATAAAACGACATTAACAACTTCCCTAAACAGGGCTGCCTTCAGATGTCTTTTAAAAGTTGGATACAGTGGTGCCTCGCAAGACAAAATTAATCCGTTCCGCGAGTCTCTTCGTCTAGCGGTTTTTTCGTCTTGCGAAGCAACCCTATTAGCTCTATTAGCGGTTTAGCGGCTATTAAAGGCTGAGCGGCTATTAAAGGCTTAGCGGATTAGCGGCTAAAAGGGTATTAGCGGCTTAGAAAAAGGGGGGGAAAGCGGAAAAAAATCGGAACACTCGCAAGACGTTTTCGTCTTGCAAAGCAAGCCCATAGGGAAAACCGTCTTGCGAAGCAGCTCAAAAACGGAAAACCCTTTCATCTAGCGGGTTTTCCGCCTTGCGAGGCATTCGTCTTGCGGGGCACCACTGTAGTTGCTTATATTCTTGACATCTGACGGGAGGGCATTCCACAGGGAGGGCGCCACCACTGAGAAGGCCCTCTGCCCGGTTCCCTGTAACCTCACTTCTCACAGTGAGGGAACCGCCATCTCCAAGTTCACAAGGGCCGGTGCAGATATTAGCGCTGCGGTCCTCAGCACTCTAGGGCTGGGGTATTGTTCGGTCGGGGTACTGGGAGTTCTTGTTATTTATATCAACTTCTTATCTTTACATCTTACCATGTTTTATGTGGAAACGGTTTGATTTGGTTGCGTGTTTTTGATTGCTTATTACCAACTTTCGTATGTTGCAATTGTGTATTTCTTTTTCATTCTTTAGTAAGCTGCCTTGAGCCTGGGATGGCGGCCTGCAAATAAAATTATGTATGTATATATATATGTCAGGAATGATTGGTGGGTGCTAGTAGAGATAAGAGTCGGGGAATTTAGCCAATGACGGGGTGAGCTTCCGTTCCTCAGTCCCTGCTCCTGCCAACCTAGCAGTTCGAAAGCATGTCAAAGTGCAAGTAGATAAATAGGTACCGCTCCGGCGGGAAGGTAAACGGCGTTTCCGTGCGCTGCTCTGGTTCGCCAGAAGCGGCTTAGTCCTGCTGGCCACATGACCCGGAAGCTGTACGCCGGCTCCCTCGGCCAGTAAAGCGAGATGAGCGCTGCAACCCCAGAGTCGGTCACGACTGGACCTAATGGTCAGGGGTCCCTTTACCCTTTACCTGAGTCCGTAGAGCAACTGGCAGATTCCCTGTAATTTTGCTTCCGTTTTCTAGGTGATGACGGGACCAACGGCCTTGAAGTGACCAGAGGAGGTGGAGAGTCATCATCGGAAGCCACTTTTATCAATTCCCTTTCTGTTCCTTTTTTTTAAACTGTTACTTTAAAAAAAAACCTGTTACCTGGAGCTGCTTTGCCCCACACAAACTTCATTCCCGGGGCTCTTGGAGAGGAGAGCTGGCGTCCCCTCTTTGCCCCGCGGCCGACGAGACGAATGTAGTGACTCTGGAGATCGAATCGCCAAGCCCTCCAGGGCCATGTTCCTTCCACATTCCTAAAAAACAGGCAGGACAAGAGTTTCGGATCAGAATTCCATCTTGGGGCAGGGGTCCCGTCACCGGTGCAACGTCGACGATCCGCCGCAGCTCAGGGGCCAGGAATTTCCTCTCCTTGAGAAGGAGGGGACCATCAGTGACGTTTGCTGCGGCTGCTCTTCTTGGGTCCTGATGTGGCAAACTTGAACGAGATCGCCGCTGTTTAAACCCACCCCCTTTCCCCGCCACCAGCTCACCTGCCTCCGCCGCCGAGCGGGAAAACCACGCAGTTCTTCTATCCTCTCCCCGACGTCGGTATCGCCTCGCCCTTTTGTGGGGTCGCCTGCAGCTGCATTGCACAAACTGCTTTCGAAATACGGCCCCAGCAAGAACTGGTGGCCGCTCAGGGGGTGTCGAAAAAAACAGTGCTGGCGCTTAAGGAATTTGGAAAGGTGCTTTTTTGTTCAGGGGCGAGGGACTGGCCTGATGTCGTTGGACTCCGGTTCCCATCAGCCATGGTCAGTTTAGCCGGCGGATGAGGGGAATTGTAGACCCACTTGTGTTTGGATTGTCCTAAAGTTTCCAGACCGTTTTTTGGTTTCGTTTCTGTTTTGTTTACATCCAAGTTGGACTCATACGTTTACCGCTTACAGCAGGAGGCACGGCTGCCTTCGAATTTTCTGCAGCGTCGCAACGGATCGCTTAGCAATTGGAGAAAGCGTGTTTGCTGGCGAAGGAAAACGGCAGCCAGGAAATGCCGTTTCGACAGAACCGCCCCCTCCGTGACAATATCGCGTAACGGTGTAGGTTGTGCTGCAGGTCAGGCTAAAATGGGGGAACTGAGGTTATTTAAAGCCGTCGGTTCTTTCCGCGCTACTGATGAGAAGGATCATTCCCTCCCTTTCCTTCCTCACCCCAAGAAGTCAATCTAGGCCAGCTATTCCCCTAAACGATTTGCAGTTCCTTCCTTTTTTCCTGTGGCATTGTATGCCACAAACAGCCTGTTTCTAAATACATCCCTGCTCAGAGTCGACCAACGCTCATAAATGTCATTTTTGCCTACTTTGGGTAGGATTAACATTGGCCGTAATAACCCAATAGTTTTCCAAGTGGGACAACCAGTTGGCAAGAAAACACGGCTTTATTGGTGGGCCGCAGGTGTCTTTGTGTCGAAACGAATCTCCTTTCCCTGGGGACCAATAAGGCGAGGCAATATTTGAGAAACAGGACTGTCAGAATGAAATCGGGGCTCGCCCCTCGATTTGGGACCAGCATGGAGGGGCCTGGTGGAACAATTCTGGGAAGACAACTCGTGCAGTTTTACTCTGGTTCCAAACCTGAAAATTTCAGTTTGAGAAACAAATACGAGAACAATTATTTTATTAAAACTCTGACTGATGCATTGCGGGGATGTTATTTTCTCATTTTCGGTAGTTCTGGAAAAATCAACCCTCCGGCTGATGCGTAATAAACATTCCATCCTTGCCTGCGTTTCTCTGCTTCAAAATTCACTATTTAAAACTGGGCGTGGGCCGGGGTTACCTTGGGACTTTTTTTTGCACCCTCTTTAAGCCAGTGGCAGGGATGCGGGTGGTGCTGTGGTCTAAGCCACAGAGCCCAGGGCTTGCTGATCAGAAGGTCAGAGGTTCGAATCCCCGCAATGACGGGGTGAGCTCCCGTTCCTCGGTCCCTGCTCCTGCCAACCTAGCAGTTCGAAAGCACACCAGTGCAAGTAGATAAATAGGTACTGCTCTAGAAGGTAAACGGCGTTTCCGTGCGCAGCTCTGGTTCGCCAGAAGTGGCTTAGTCATGCTGGCCACATGACCCGGAAGCTGTACGCCGGCTTCCTCGGCCAGTAAAGCCACCTGCGTCCTTTTTATTACTCTTGCTATAAATATCCTCACTTCGCACCAAAATGATCTTATGATTGGGCAGTTAATCATTTTTTTTTGCATTTTTACTCCCACATCTCCAGCAGTTGTCTGGGGGTGGGTTGGACTAGATGACCCTTGAGTCGAGTCCCTAATGCGCAAAACACTCACAAGCACGCACACTTTCCATTCAACCCCCTGCGCGTTATTTAAAAAATTAAAAAATATACCCTGGCTGTGCTCGCCCCGTTCCCCCTAGGCTCAAAGCTTATTCTCCCAGCTTCAAAAGGTTTGCACTAATTACCCTAATGAGGTCAGGGGAGACCTAGGATTTCTGCCATTAAAAAAGACAGGAACGAAAAAGTGAGTGAGCGAGCGTTGGAAAGGGAGAGAGCAGTCTGATGGCTGCTTTTATTATATTTTTTAAAGCCACATCTGTCTGCGGAAAGATGGAGCCTGTCTGAATTTCTTCACGCCCCCTTTCGACCCCAAAGCTTCTGCTTTTAACCTTTTTTTAAACAAAAAAAACACACCAAACCATTGGCAAAAGGTATATACATCTCCGCCCCGAGAGAGCCAGACGCACGCTTCTTTCCTTCCGCCGCAGAATTTCCTTTCTCCCTGTCAAAAGCGCAAATCGAAACCACCCCACCCACGAAGGCGGTCAGAAATTAGTGTCAGGGTAATTGCGGAGGCTCCGCAAGGTTAATGCACCATTAGCAACTGGGTCCGGCGTAGCTAAAAGCCGGAAAGAGACAGGTTGTCAAAGGCTGGCTGGGAGATTAAAGAGCTGCCCTCTTCACGGCTGTATCCCCTAGTGGGTGCTCTTTAAATACCGTATTTTTTGCTCTAGAAGACTCACTTTCCCCCTCCTAAAAAGTAAGGGGAAATGTGTGTGCGTCTTACGGAGCGAATGCAGACTGCGCAGCTATCCCAGAAGCCAGAACAGCGAGAGGGATTGCTGCTTTCACTGCGTAGCGATCCCTCTTGCTGTTCTGGCTTCTGAGATTCAGAATATTTTTTTTCTTGTTTTCCTCCTCCAAAAACTAGGCGCGTCTTGTGGTCTGGTGTGTCTTATAGAGCGAAAAATACAGTGCTTTATGCCCACTTTATGCACCAACTACTACCAACTACGTTATGCACAGTCCGCTCCAGGTCTTGTTTTTGCGGACTGTATAGAGCTTCTCCATCTTTGGCTGCAGAGAATATAATCAATCTGATTTCGATGCTGCCCATCTGGTGATGTCCATGTGTAGAGTCGTCTCTTGTGTTGTTGGAAAAGCGTGTTTGTGATGACCAGCTTGTTCTCTTGGCAGAACTCTATTAGCCTTTGCCCTGCTTCGTTTTGATCTCCAAGGCCAAACTTGCCAGTTGTTCGTTTTATCTCTTGATTCCCTACTTTAGCATTCCAATCCCCTATAATGAGAAGAACATCCTTCTTTGGTGTCACTTCTATAAGGTGTTGTAAGTCTTCATAGAATTGGTCAATTTCAGTTTCTTCAGCACCAGTGGTTGGTGCATAAAGTGGGCATAAAGAACGAATTAAGTACGTAACCAGAGGTACCACTGTATTTAAAAATCTTGGAGATTTGTTTCCCCCAGCTCTTTGTGGCAGGGTTAGGTCCATTTTGGTTTTATTTATTTCCTAAAAAAAGCTCAACTTCCATCCTAAAAAAAAGGTCAACAACTTGGGTTGGCCTCCACGGCCCTTCACTTCATCAAATCTGTCCCTCTTTGAAAAATGTTTGGACACCACTGCCCTACATTTAAAAACCAGTGGCTTCTGCCAGGAACTATAGTTCACAGCGGGTGCTGGGAACCGTAGCGCCAGACGGGTGAGAAACTACAGTTCTCGTTATCTGCACCGTGGCTCTTAATTCAAGCCACTTCATTTCCACCGCACTTTCGCCTGCGAATATTCACACGTCGTTCTCCCCCCCCAACCCCCCCCGGCCGTATTTGATCCGCCGCTACCCAAAGCACAGCCCCAGGCAGAGAGATCCACAGCCTCCCGGTCGCCATAGGAACCAGAGCCTGCCGTTCTTTCGCACCCGGTCCCCGGGGGCCCCAGATCCTGCGGCGGTGTCGTAATGAGCCTGTGAAGTCGGAGCTTTGGGGGAAAAAATGCGCCCGCCCCCCCGGCCTCTAACACTTTTTCATCTCCCCCCGCAAAGTGGAATTGCACAAAGGTAAAGGTTATTAGAGTCAAATAACTTCCCGGCTGAGAGGCTAAACTGCGATTATATTCTGCTTTCTGCTTCAGCGCCTTTCTGGCCCAGAGACCCTCCAGCAAAATACCGTATTTTTTGCTCTATAAGACTCACTTTCCCCCTCCTAAAAAGTAAGGGGAAATGTGTGTGCGTCTTATGGGGCGAATGCAGGCTGCGCAGCTATCCCAGAAGCCAGAACAGCAATGCTTTCACTGCGTAGCGATCCCTCTTGCTGTTCTGGCTTCTGAGATTCAGAATATTTTTTTCCTTGTTTTCCTCCTCCAAAAACTAGGTGCGTCTTGTGGTCTGGTGTGTCTTATAGAGTGAAAAATATGGTAATTCAAAGGTGGGGGTCCCAGAAACACCGTCCACAAAAATCCTCTTTCCCCCAGTTTTAAATAAAGACCTTTTTTTTGGGGGGGGGGAGAGGAAATCTACCCTAGCGCTGCAAAAGGGGCGGGACGACTTTGAGCGCTATGCTGTAGCCCCTCCCCTCGCAGGACATGCCCCGCCCAGTGGAGGCGGAGCTTCTGTGGAATCAGGAAGCTGGTCAGATCCCTCCCAAATGAGGCCCCCAAGTCAGGATCTGACTGACTGAGGAATCGGGTAGAATCCTGCCTACACGCCTGGCTGTATATCTCCTCCATTCATAAGGACTAGAAACTTGGGTTTTTGTCTTTAAAGGAAAGTGGAGCGTCATGGCATTGGGCTGACTTAAGGACTGCAGGATGAGGCCAGAGGGGGACCCATTTGGGTCCGCATCCTGCTCTCACAACAGTGGCCAACGAGGTGCCCCAGTTGGAAGCCGGCCAGCAGGACACGAGTGCGAAAGATGCAGCTCTCCGTACTTTTGCAAGTGACCAGCAGGATCCAACCAAACGAACCAGTTTTGTATTTGATAGATGCTCTCCAGAAGGCAAATTAACTCTCCAGTCCTCACGGTTTGAATGCAAACTGTGGTAATGATCAGGAATATGGCAGAGAATGAATACTACAGTGGTACCTTGGGTTCTCAAACTTAATACGTTCCGGAAATTCCGTTCCAAAACCAAAGCGTTCCAAAACCAAGGCATAGAAAGGAATGCAAACGGATTAACCCGTTCCAGACTTTTAAAAACAACCCCTAAAACAGCAGGAGGAGAGTGCAAATTATGGTTTGAAGCTCAACATCAAAAAAACGAAGATCATGGCCACTGGTCCCATCACCTCCTGGCAAATAGAAGGGGAAGAAATGGAGGCAGTGAGAGATTTTACTTTCTTGGGCTCCATGATCACTGCAGATGGTGAGAGCAGTCACGAAATTAAAAGACGCCTGCTTCTTGGGAGGAAAGCAATGACAAACCTAGACAGCATCTTAAAAAGCAGAGACATCACCTTGCCAACAAAGGTCCGTATAGTTCAAGCTCTGGTTTTCCCAGTAGTGATGTATGGAAGTGAGAGCTGGACCATAAAGAAGACTGATCGCTGGAGAATGGATGCTTTTGAATTCTGGTGCTGGAGGAGACTCTTGAGAGTCCCATGGACTGCAAGAAGATCAAACCTCTCCATTCTGAAGGAAATCAGCCCTGAGTGCTCACTGGAAGGTCAGATCCTGAAGCTGAGGCTCCAAGACTTTGGTCACCGCATGAGAAGAGAAGACTCCCTGGAAAAGACCCTGATGATGGGAAGATGGAGGGCACAAGGAGAAGGGGACGACAGAGGACGAGATGGTGGGACAGTGTTCTCGAAGCTACCAGCATGAGTTTGACCAAACTGGGGGAGGCAGTGGAAGACAGGAGGGCCTGGCATACTCTGGACCAGGGGGTCACGAAGAGGCGGACACCACTAAACGACTCAACAACAACAACATTTATATCTGCTGATGGCTGGGGAGAAGGAAGGTTTTGTGGCCTTTGCAGCAGAAAAATCTCCTGCACCATATGGCAATTCTATAGGGTGCATTCTTCGGCGATCAGCCTTCTTTATGGTCCAGCTCTCACTTCCATACATCACTACTGGGAAAACCATAGCTTTTACTATACGGACCTTTGTTGGCAAGGTGATGTCTCTGCTTTTTAAGATGCTGTCTAGGTTTGCCATTGCTTTTCTCCCAAGAAGCAGGCGTCTTTTAATTTCGTGGCTGCTGTCACCATCTGCAGTGATCATGGAGCCCAAGAAAGTAAAATCTCTCACTGCCTTCATTTCTTCCCCTTCTATATGCCAGGAGGTGATGGGACCATTACCTCCCCTTACCCTATTTGATTTTCCCCTTACTCTCCCCTTACCCTATTTGATTTTCCCCTTACTCTCCCCTTACCCTATTTGATTTTCCACCCGCAGACGAGTAAGGGAATCAGGGGCACGTGATCCAGGAGGAAACACTCTATTCCAAACCCGACCCGTGAAAATATAACAAAGCCCCGCGGGATCGTAAGCAGCTCTTTGTCTAAGAACGTTGCTGTTATATTTAGAGAAGGAAAAACGGGCAGGTCCCTGGCGGACGCGTCAGGAATACAATATTTTCTGTTTAATGATTCCATTATTGCATATAATGTCGGGACTGTGAGGTTTAATGAAGGCCAGAGGGAGTTTTCTTCTTTTTCGGGCAATGTTTAAAATACGGTGTATTTTTTGGGTGTGTGGAAGGGATGTCGAAGGAAGGGTGGTGCTAGCAGGCCTCTGAATTTAAACGGAGCCGCAAATTTATTCCTGCAAAAAAAACAACCAGAAAAGAAAATAATAATCTTAAAATGAGAGATTATGAACAAATCAAACCCAAAGTGAGGGGCGCCTTGCTAGGCTGGGCCGATAGAAAGCTTTGAACCGAGCATGGGTAAAATGTTAGGCTTAGCCTTAATGAGGGTGAAAGAGGAGAGCGCAAAATATGGTCTGAAGCTCAACATCAAAAAAACGAAGATCATGGCCACTGGTCCCATCACCTCCTGGCAAATAGAAGGGGAAGAAATGGAGGCAGTGAGAGATTTTACTTTCTTGGGCTCCATGATCACTGCAGATGGTGACAGCAGTCATGAAATTAAAAGACGCCTGCTTCTTGGGAGAAAAGCAATGACAAACCTAGACAGCATCTTAAAAAGCAGGGACACCACCTTGCCAACAAAGGTCCGTATAGTTCAAGCTCTGGTTTTCCCAGTAGTGATGTATGGAAGTGAGAGCTGGACCATAAAGAAGGCTGATCGCCGAAGAATGGATGCTTTTGGATTCTGGTGCTGGAGGAGACTCTTGAGAGTCCCATGGACTGCGAGAAGATCAGACATATCCATTCTGAAGGAAATCAGCCCTGAGTGCTCACTGGAAGGACAGATCCTGAAGCTGAGGCTCCAAGACTTTGGCCACCTCATGAGAAGAGAAGACTCCCTGGAAAAGACCCTGATGTTGGGAAAGATGGAGAGCGCAAGGGGAAGGGGACGACAGAGGACGAGATGGTGGGACAGTGTTCTAGAAGCTACCAGCATGAGTTTGACCAAACTGCGGGAGTCAGTGGAAGACAGGAGTGCCTGGCGTGCTCTGGTCCAGGGGGTCACGAAGAGGCAGACACGACTAAACGACTAAACAACAAAATGCCAGGGCAATGGATGCGAGTTTTAGCTTTGTGCAATCTGCTGGCTGGTTTCTATACACACTTGCCCGCCTCCCTCTCTGCCCCGCTTCCGGGCAAGCGGGATCCGAGTTCGAGGAGACTGCAAAGTGCTCTGTATGTGCTTGAAATCTACAGTCTGCACGAGCAGGCTTCCTGATGAGGCCGTGCCTGCGGGAGACTATCTCCTGCAGAGCTCAGTGAGCGATTGGGTATCTAAGCATTTAAATCTTAGCATTTATATAGCTTTTTCCTCACCGCCACAAGATGCAGAGCTCCTCTTACACATTCTCTGATTGCAAAGTTTGCATGGATAGAATTGTAAAAAACGGAGAGGGGCGTTAGAGGACATCCGAACCCAACCCGCCATTCCACGCGGGAATCCTGCAAATTGCAGCGCCCCTGACAGGTGGGCTATGAGTCCTCAACTTAAATGCCCCCAGCGAAGGAAAACCATCGGACCCACAAGGCCAGTGGTACCTTGACACCTTGGGACTGTTGCAGGAAACCCCCCCAATCATTCAGTTTGTACAAACTCGACACACACACACACTCACACATGACATACGCAATGCTTCTGTTATAAATTCATAGAAAATGGGCCTAGTGGCCATGATCTTCATTTATTTGATGTTGAGCTTCAGACCATATCTTGCGCTTTCCTCTTTCACCCTCATTAAAAGGTTCTTTAATTCCTCCTCACTTTCTGCCATCAAGCTTGTGTCATCTATACACATATAAAAAGCCTTATATTGAGTCAGACCGTCGGTTCACCTAGCGCAGTGCTGTCTGCTCTGACCGGCAGCCTCTCTCCAGGGTTTCACACTCAGGAGTTCCTTCCCTCCAGCTCTCTCCAGAGTCGCTGTCAGGATAGAAACTGGGGGGAAGCATGTGCTCTACCGCTGAGCTACTTCCCTTCCCCAATGCCTCTGGAACTTCCTGCCACTGGATGCGTCCCCAAGAAGGCTTTGCAGATGGGAATGCAGATTGGAATGTGCCAGAAAAGCTTCCTTCGTAATGAGAGAAGCAGCAAATAAATGAACAGAAGGCCCACAACTATCCCCAGCCGCGAGTTTGGGATTTTTTAAAAAAATATGGGGGTTCACTTATTCACTTATTGGTTTGTTTCTAGGTTACATCAACAGAAGTCTAGTGTCCAGATCAAGTGAAGTCATCAGGAGGTTTGGGATGGGTCTTCATCTGTATGCAGATGACACCCAGCTCTACCTCTCTCTTAAATCAGAACCAGTGAAGGCGGTGAAGGTCCTGTGTGAGTGTCTGGAGGCGGTTGGAGGATGGATGGATGGATGGATGGATGACAGATTGAGGTTGAATCCTGACAAGACAGAAGGACTGTTTTTGGGGGACAAGGGGCGGGCGGGTGTAGGGGATTCCCTGGTCCTGAATGGGGTAACTGTGCCCCCGAAGGACCAGGTGCGCAGCCTGGGAGTCATTTTGGACTCACAGCTGTCCATGGAGGCACAGGTCAAATCTGTGTCCGGGGCGGCTGTCTACCCGCTCCATCTGGTACGCAGGATGAGACCCTCCCTGCCCACAGACTGTCTGGCCAGAGTGGTGCATGCTCTGGTTATCTCCTGCTTGGACTACTGCCATGCGCTCTACGTGGGGCTACCTTTGAAGGTGACTTGGAAACTGCAATTAATCCAGAATGCAGCAGCTAGACTGGGGACTGGGAGCGGCCGCCGAGACCATATAACACCGGTCTTGAAAGACCTACATTGGCTCCCAGGACGTTTCTGAGCACAATTCAAAGTGTTGCTGCTGACCTTTAAAGCCCTAAACAGCCCAGTATCCCTGAAGGAGCGTCTCCACCCCCATCGTCCAGCCCGGACACTGAGGTCCAGTGCTGAGAGCCTTCTGGCGGTTCCCTCATTGCGAGAAGTGAGGTTACAGGGAACCAGACAGAGGGCCTTCTCGGTAGTGGCGCCCGCCCTGTGGAACACCCTCCCATCAGATGTGAAGGAAATAAGTAGCTATCCTATCTTCAAAAGACATCTGAAGGCAGCCCTGTTTAGGGAAGTTTTTAATATTTAACGCTGTACTGTTTTTAACACTCGATTGGGAGCCGCCCAGAGTGGCTGGGGAAACTCAGCCAGATGGGTGGGGTATAAATAATACATTATTATTATTATTATTATTATTATTATTATTATTATTATTATTATCCCGCTCTATTCTGCCTTGGTCAGACCACACCTGGAATCCTGTGTCCAGTTCTGGGCACCACAGTTTCAGAAAGATATTGAGAACCAAGGTACCGCTGTAACCGCCTCCGAGGGGGGAATGAAGCGATGCCCGTTCTGCTGCCGCCTCCCAAGCCACGCAAAAGAAAAAAGGAGAGGGGAAAAAACACCCCGATCCTGTCAAGACGCTGCTTTAAAATACCGCCACTCATCTCCATCTGAGTTGTTTTCCGTTTGAGGGCTTGCCAGTCAAGCGCTGTCAGGCTGTCAGCTCGATTCGGCTGTTGCAATTCAAAGTGGATTAACTCGTCCGCTGCAGCTTCTTGCTGAGTGAGCAGGGACCATCCAGGTCTTATTTCCTCCCCCCCTCAAAAAAAAAATAAAATAAAAAATACCCACCTCCCAGGTTCTCGCAAACCTCCTTGCTTCACTCGGGTGCTTTTTCCATTTTACGTGGTTTACTCTTCCGCTCCGCTGACAAATCTTCAAGGGAGGTGTTGTTTGGGGGGGGGGGAGAGAGGTCTCACATCAGTTCCTCAAAAACAATATTAAAAAAACTCCCCAAAAACCTCTACTCTTCGGGGGTGGGAGGAGAGAGAGAAGTTCTGCTGCGGAAAAAAAAGTTTTACGCTACAACACCGCGCTGCAACTATGGGGTGAAGGTATTGTTTCTGTTTGTTGCTGTCTTGTGTATTTTTGTGTTCCTTTACTGTATTTATTTTTTCCAATTTGAACTATAAAATGGTAGTTTTCTTGAGTCAAAACGAGAGTACCCCTAAACAATTATTTTTTTTAGAAAAAAAAATCATGTGAGAATGACTGACTTGGAAGTTTGTTTGATTAATTCCCATTCTGCGCCTTCATCCAAGGACCACAGGGTGGTTTGCAAGATAGAAACACAAAAATACACAACACAGCAACAAACAGGAACAACCCTGAAAGACCTACATTGGCTCCCAGTACGTTTCCAAGCACAATTCAAAGTGTTGGGGCTGACCTTGAAAGCCCTAAACGGCCTCGGTCCAGAATACCTGAAGGAGCGTCTCCACCCCCATCATTCTACCCGGACACTGAGGGCCAGCTCCCGAGGGTCTTCTGGTGGTTCCCTCCCTGTGAGAAGTGAGGTTACAGGGAACTAGGCAGAGGGTCTTCTCGGTGGTGGCACCCACCCTGTGGAACGCCCTCCCGTCAGATGTCAAGGAAAAACAACTATCTGACTTTTAGAAGACCTCTGAAGGCAGCTCTGTTTAGGGACGTTTTTAATGTTTGCTCTTTTGTCATGTTTTTAATATTATTAATATTAATTTTAATATTATGTTGGGACAGGGGGTGGGCAGGTGTGGGGGTGTCCCTGATCCTGAATGGGGTAACCGTGCCCCCGAAGAACCAGGTGCGCAGCCTGGGAGTCATTTTGGACTCTCCGCTGTCTATGGAGGCGCAGGTCAGTTCTGCGTCCAGGGCAGCTCCATCTGGTACGCAGGATGAGACCCTCCCTGCCCGCAAACTGTCTGGCCAGAGTGGTGCATGCTCTGGTTATCTCCCGCTTGCACTACTGCCATGCGCTCTCTGTGGGGCTCCCTTTGAAGGTGACCCGGAAACTGCAATTAATCCAGAATGCGGCAGCCAGACTGGGGACTGGGAGTGGCCGCCGGGACCACATAACACCAGTCTTGAAAGACCTACATTGGCTCCCAGGACGTTTCCGAGCACAATTCAAAGTGTTGGTGCTGACCTTGAAAGCCCTAAACGGCCTCGGCCCAGTATCCCCAACGGAAGGTCTCCACCCCCATCGTCCATTCCAGACACTGACCTCTGGAATAACGCAACCTCCCACATCTTTTAACCACAGGGAGAGAGTTTTGTCATTATGAAGATACCATGGAAAAGCAAGTTGGAGACGAGCGGCGGATCCAGACTAAGTGCTTAATATAGGAGCCCCACTGCAAAAATAAAATCCCAGAAGAATATTTTTTAAGCGGAAGGGACATGACTGGGAAACTAGTGTCTTATTTTCAAGGAATCCAGGAGGGGTCAGTGTTGTATTAATCTATCCCGTGCTGGCGGAATTCTTTTCTTTAAAGAGTCTTTAAATGCTGAAATCAAGGGCAAACAAGAATTTTTGGGCTGGTGATTAACACACACACGCGCACACACCCTTCCAATTATAATAATGTTGTTGTTGTTGTTGAGTCGTTTAGTCGTGTCCGCCTCTTCGTGACCCCCTGGACCAGAGAACGCCAGGCCCTCCTGTCTTCCACTGCCTCCCGCAGTTTGGTCAAACTCATGCAGGTCTCTTTGAGAACACTGTCCCACCATCTCGTCCTCTGTCTTCCCTTTCTCCTTGCGCCCTCCATCTTTCCCAACATCAGGGTCTTTTCCAGGGAGGCTTCTCTTCTCCTGAGGTGGCCAAAGTCTTGGAGCCTCAGCTTCACAATCTGTCCTTCCTGTGAGCACTCAGGGCTGATTTCCTTCAGAATGGAGAGGTTTGATCTTCTCGCAGTCCATGGGTCTCTCAAGAGTCTCCTCCAGCACCAGAATTCAAAAGCATCCATTCTTCGGCCATCAGCCTTCTTGATGGTCCAGCTCTCACTTCCATACATCACTACTGGGAAAACCATAGCTTGAACTATACGGACACAACTAAACGACTAAACAACAACAACAAGGTTTGCTCCGTAAAAATCACATGCCCTGCCGGGAGAGCAGAGCCCAGGATGGAAAGTTGGCAACCCCAGATTCCTCCTGGTCCATTGCTTCTGCTATTTTGAACCCAGCCTACGACGCTCTGCATGTTCACCTGCAGCCGTTTAGGCTTCCAGTAAATTATTTTGTTTTGTTAAGGTTTAAGGTTGCTCGTAATGGTGATGAGGGATGGTTTTTGAAATTCTGCGGACAGCCTCTGAAGAGTCGGGGGCTTAAAGGGCTTGTAATGCTCTCCTGTTGTTAAAATTAATTAGGTCTCTTCTTCCAGGGCTAATCGCCGTGAAATGCTCGTAAACTCGCCGCCCTGGGCAGGATTTATTGAGGGCTTTTCTGAAAACTCTTCCTTTCTCTCCCTCTTTTTTCCCCTCCTCTCTCCTCAACGTACGCCCATTCCCCCTATCTCCACATCACCTCCCTAAAACACACTTCAAGTTTCTAGCCCTCAATTATTAAACTGTGGGGTTGCAGTTCTTTGCCCCATTTATCGAGCGGTGTTGCCCTCCTGCCACTAGGGGGCGGTGTCGCCCTACTGCCACTAGGGGGCAGCGCTGCCTGCAAAGCGAGAGGAAGTCGAGAAAACGCCCAGCTAGGCTGGACAGGAAGCTCCACCCTGACGACTCGCTGGTCAGGAGGAGAGGGGCGGGGCTAACGGGGCGGTATTGAGCATCATGCCAGCAGGGGGCGGGGTCAAAGGAAAAGTGGGTGGGGCAATAGTAGGGCCCTGTGAGAAGAGGATGCCCCACTTCCTTTAACCCCTTGGGCTCCTTCCCACAGAGGGCCTTCTCGGTGGTGGTGCCCGCCCATCAGATGTCAAGGCAATAAACAACTATCTGACTTTTAGAAGACATCCGAAGGCAGCCCTGTTTAGGGAAGCTTTTAATGTTTGATGCTTTATTGTATTTTTAATATTTTGTTGGAAGTAGCCCAGAGTGGCTGGGGAAAGCCAGCCAGATGGGCATGGTATAAATAAATAAATTATTATTATTATTATTATTATTATTATTATTATTATTATTATTATTATTATTACCGAATTGCTGGCGCATGCCCTTCTGGCTTGCCCTCTTTATAAAGACTTGGGGAATGAGATTATCACCCCTCTTTTATTGTCCATTCTGGGTCCCCCTGCCACTGCCCGGTGTCCTTTCTCTGGTCAGATCCAGGTGAGCAGGTGACAGCAAAGGTGGCAAGGTTTTTAGCTGGGGCAATCGGAATAAGATCCACTATGGATTCAAAACCCTAAAATGTATTTTGTATAATTGACTTTTTATTTCTGTTCTTTGTATATCGTATTGTTGTTTTATTGCTATGGTCAACGGCTGACGCAAACAAAGATTCATTCATTCATTACAGTGGTACCTCGGGTTAAGTACTTAATTCGTTCTGGAGGTCCGTTCTTAACCTGAAACTGTTCTTACCCTGAAGCACCACTTTAGCTAATGGGGCCTCCTGCTGCTGCCGCGCCGCCGGAGCACAATATCTGTTCTCATCCTGAAGCAAAGTTCTTAACTTGAAGCACTATTTCTGGCTTAGTGGAGTGTGTAATCTGAAGCGTATGTAACCTGAGGTACCACTGTATTCTTATTCTTATAGAGGAGGGGGAAAGGGATTCTGGGAAATATGGGTCCTCATTCTTCTTCCTCCTCCTCTCCATCTATCATAGCTAAGATCATTTTAGGATCGCAATAAACAATAGTGCCTCTGAGCATGTCTAGAGTGCACACACACAGCCTGGCATGCACAATACATTATCTTCCACCGATCTCTCTCTTTTAAAAGGAACCCAGACCCCAAGTCCAGCTTGTTTCAGGGTGAAGGATGAGGCACCTGAGAAGAATATCAGGCTCCTCGTAGCGATTGCCCAGCAGCCATCTCTGAAGAACGGACGCCAACTTGCTAGCAGCGAGATTCCAGACATTCCAGATGCCCAGTCTCCCTTCTTTTCAAAACAACAACCAAGTCTCTAGTCCCTATTAATTGCGGAGATGTAAATCGAAAGATATAGGGACGCAGGTGGGGCTGTGGGTTAAACCACAGAGCCTAGGGCTTGCCGATCAGAAGATCGGCAGTTCGAATCCCTGCGATGGACGGGGTGAGCTCCCGTTGCTCGGTCCCTGCTCCTGCCAACCTAGCAGTTCAAAAGCACGTCAAAGTGCAAGTAGATAAATAGGTGCCGCTCCGGCGGGAAGGTAAACAGCGTTTCCGTGCGCTGCTCTGGTTCGCCAGAAGCGGCTTAGTCCTGCTGGCCACATGACCCGGAAGCTGTACGCCGGCTCCCTCGGCCAGTAAAGCGAGATGAGCGCCGCAACCCCAGAGTCGGCCACGACTGGACCTAATGGTCAGGGGTCCGCCTCCTCCTCTCCCATCTGCGAACTCCTGTCACCAAGCCCTCCTCCAGGGCTGCTCAACCTGGCGCCCGTAGACCCGCCGCCCTCTCCCTCTCGGCTGCGGGCTTTCCGCCGGATCAGGTCCTTCCTAGGCCACGCCCCTATTTCCAGGCCACACCCTCTTGCGAGCACGACGTCGCACCTTCCTGGGAGCATCTTCGACGTCACCGAAACATGCCCTTGCATTCCTATCGCCTCTCAAGTGTGAAAACCTCTGGTTATTTCCCCCCGTGGTTGGAATTGCGCCAAGATCAGAGTGGCTCCACCCATAATGGTGCCTAGCCCCTCCCACCACCAGCTGGCGGCCCCCGGGAGATCACCCTCCAAGGGAAACCGGCCCTCGTGCCAGGAGAGGGCTCCACCAGTATCTCCAGAATCGTGTTAGCCTTGTAAATCCTGCCGTTTTCGACCTAGAATTTACCTCCAAATTGCTGCTTGCCATTTGTTTTATCTTCCTTCCTTACTACACTGTCCTGCCCCCCCTCCTTTGTTGGCAAGCCTCTCCCCCCCCCCGAAAGACCTGACCCCCTGCACCTCTGGCCGGCCCAAGCCGTCCCCTCCAGACGCAAACTCTTGACCGCAACTCCTTCAATCTCTGACCTCCTCCGTGACCCGCCACGTTCCCCGGCCACAGGACTTTGGCAACAGCTGCCAATCCGGCCTTAAATCTGCCACGGGCTTTCATGTTACGGAGAAGGCTTTCCAGACTAAAACACACACACACACACACACACACACACACACACACACACACACACACACCGGGGACATTTGTGAACTCCTGGCTTTTGCAAAACTGCAGCTTTCTCGACATCTCGCTCGCCGAACGGCCGGGCTTTCTTCCCTGGCATGTCTGATTTGGCATTTCCCTCCCAGTCCCCTTTTGTAAATATTTTTCTGTATCCCCATCTCGTTTCGCGATGTAAAACACAGAGAGAACCGTTCTAAAACTGAAAGACGCAAAGCAAGGCAACAGACCCATGAAGACAACTGTGCAGGGGTTAAAATAGCAAAGTCCGACTAGAGAATACAATCGTATTCCCAAACGCCTTGGTTCTCGTACTTTTTGCCTCCTGAATGCCGCAAACCAAGTGAGTGTTTCGGTTTGCGAACTTTTTTTGGAACCCGAACGTCCGATGGGGCTTCCGCGACTTCCGATTGGCTGGAGGAGCTTCCTGCAGCCAATCAGAAGCCGCGCTTTGGTTTCCGAACGTTTTGGAAGTCGAACGGACTTCCAGAACGGGTTCCGTTCGACTTACGAGGTACGACTGTATCAGCTTTGCTTTTATTATCTATCAGATCTAGCTCAAGATTCGCAAGGCTGAAGGTGAGGGTTGTCTTGAAAAAGATGGCTCTGTTGTATATTTATAATAAAAGAATGCCAAATCATATAAAAGATGCCTGGAAGGTCTAGTCCCAGTCAAAATCTCAAATTACCCGTGGTTTTCTCCGTTACAACTCTATTCCAGAGTGCATGTTATCAAGCACCCAGTCTCAGATATTTTCTATCAAGTTGCAATTCCATATTTGAGCTGCCAATATCATATATAATTCTTTCGACAATACATATTCATCAATGCCATCAAAAACGTTCAGTCACATTAATTTTAGACGCCAAATTTTGGACATTTGTGAATTCCCAGCTTTGCGAAATCGCAGCCTCCTCCCCTCTTACTTGGAAACCGCCAAACTTTGGCAAATCAGACCTGATTTGGCCTTTTCCGACTGAGATTTTTGCGGTTATGCCTGCGACCATCTTTCAGAGTGAGGCCTTCTCCCTACTGCCCTGTTCCATCTGTGGGGAGGAACCACCAATAAACACCTCCCCTCTGGATATTTATTCTTTAAAATGATGTTTGTGTGTCTGTGTGCGAGAGAGAAATCAGTCGTTTACTTGGCACCAAGGTTTGGAGCGACAGACAGGACACCCTGGTCCTGAATGGGGTGACTGTGCCCCCGAAGGACCAGGTGCGCAGCCTGGGGGTCATTTTGGACTCACAGCTGTCCATGGAGGTGCAGGTCAATTCTGTATCCGGGGCAGCTGTTTACCAGCTCCATCTGGTACGCAGGCTGAGACCCTCCCTGTCCGCAGACTGTCTCACCAGAGTGTTGCATGCTCTGGTTATCTCCTGCTTGGACTACTGCCATGCGCTCTACGTGGGGCTACCTTTGAAGGTGACGCGGAAACTACAACTAATCCAGAATGCGGCAGCCAGACTGGGGACTGGGACTGGCCACCAAGACCATATAACACCGGTCCTGAAAGACCTACATTGGCTCCCAGGACGTTTCCGAGCACAATTCAAAGTGTCGGTGCTGACCTTGAAAGCCCTAAATGGCCCAGTATGCCTGAAGGAGTGTCTCCACACCTATTGTCCAGCCCAGAAACTGAGGTCCAGCACCGAGGGCCTTCTGGCGGTTCCCTCCCTGCAAGAAGTGAGGTTACAGGGAACCAGACACAGGGCCTTCTCGGTGGTGGCGCCTGCCCTGTGGAACGCCTTCCCATCAGATGTCAAGGAAAGAAACAACTACCTGAATTTTAGAAGACATCTGAAGGCAGCCCTGTTTAGGGAAGTTTTTAATGTTTGATGTTTTCAATATTCTGTTGGGAGCCGCCCAGAGTGGCAGGGGAAACCCGGCCAAATGGGTGGGGTATAAATTATTATTATTATTATTAGGCACCAAGGTTTGGAGTGACATACATTGATCAGGAGGAATAAAGAGGAAATCCTTCCAGGGTAGGGCTGGGTCACCTGTCATCCCCTCCCCAGATCACCTGGGCTGACTCCCCTGCAAGGGGAAAAGGCAACAAAGAATTGACGTGGTAGAAGCTTACAAAACGATGCATGTGGAGAACAAAGGAAAAGTTTTTTTCTCCCTCTCTTGTAACATTAGAACTGGTGTCATCCGATGAAAAAGTCATAGAAGGTCCTCCTTCGCACAGCTGAACTGCGGAACTCACCGCTACAGGATAGCTTCAGAAGAGATTGGCGGAAGGGCCTGTTGGTGGCCACAAGACATAATGCCTGCGAAGTCAGAGGCTTCTGAACGCCAGTTGCTGGAGGGCAGAGGGGTCCTGTGTGCGAATCCTACTCACAGCAGCCCCTCCTGATGTTATTACGTCTACCTGGCATTCCCTTACCTGACGGTTTCCGTGCTGTGGCTCGGAAGGTATGCCAACGTTTCCCCAACCTCCCGGGGGCCACATTGTGGGCAACCTCCCGGGGGCCGGATGCCAATCGTGGGCGGGGCCAGAGGGGAAAAGTGGGCGTGTCATGCGATGCCATGTTCACCTTGCCGCAAGAGGCGAGCTTCGACTCGCAAATCCTCCCTCCAGGCAAACGGAGCGGTAAGCAGAATTAAAGGCCAGGCATAAAAACCCAAAGCGAGGACTGGAGAGGGGGCGTGGCCTACAGGAGAGTGCCGAGGGCCGTCCAGAGAGGCCTGGAGGGCCACATCTGGTCCCTGGTCCAGAGGTACTCCAGTCCTGGGCAAAATCAAAAATTGATGCATCAAAGTCCTTTCCAGTATGTCCCAGCCAGGTGATTGTGGAAGCCAATTTGCCTATGCAAAGATTTAAAAAACCCATTCCCCCTCCCTTTACATACATTAAAGGCAAAACCTTTCTAGCTTGCGAAAATAAAAATATAAATTTGCATATGCAAAGGACCAGCCCAGAAAGTGTGTTTTTCTCAATCCCCAAAAGTTAAAAAGTCAGGATGGCTTCTTTAGAAAGAGGTACCAGAATCAAATGACTTCCTCCGAAAATAATCTGACAGCAAAATGAGCTACCCCCCTTTCTCCGCAAAATTATCATCCCTTCCACGGTCATCTCCTCACACCCCTCCCTTTTTCTTCTCCTTTTTTTGTAACGAAAAGGTAATTTCCATCTCCGTAACCCCTTCCGGGACCTTTTCTTGGCTGCCCCCCCTTCCTCTAGTCGGATGCTTTTGCCAAAAAATATAAATATATATCCATCCGTTTTTCTTTGCTGTAAGGTCTGGAGAGGCGGGCGCCAGTAATGCGGGAAGCGATGAGTTTGATTCTCTAATCCTGCAATTGTCCCCCTCATCGGTCTTACATCTCTTTCCAAAGCTCTTCATAATAGATTTAATTTTTAAATAAATCTCCGGAAGGTTATTATCGGATATTTTGGCTTTTAATTAAAAACTATAAACTTGGAAGCTGGGGGTGTGAAGTGAGGGTGGGGGGAAAAAGAGAGGTTTTTGCAGGCTCTAGCAGACATGCGAAAACATCTCTTTCAAGCGAAATGGGGCCTTCTCCTCTGTGTTTTTTTTACTCCAGATGAGGATTTAACTCAGAACGTGCCTATATATCCTGCCGTTTTCATGCATGAAGTTGGAAATGGTTTAAGAGAGGGGTGGACACGGAGCGTTGCGGATTAGGCCGGTGTGTGTGTGTGAATTAGAAGCAGAAATGAAAGAGAAATGATAGCAAACAAGTAAACAAATAAATACAGCGGTCCCTTGGTTCTCAAACTTAATCCGTTCCGGAAATTCCGTTCCAAAACCAAAGCGTTCCAAAACCGAGGCACGCTTTCCCATAGAAAGGAATGCAAAGCGGATTAATCCGTTCCAGACAACTCCGAAAACAGCAATTCAACATGGATTTTACTCTCTAACGAGACCATCGATCCATAAAGTGAAAGAAATGATCAATGCGCTGTGCTATAAAATAAATAAGACAGTATTGTAACTGGTAAAAATTAAAATTATTATTATTTTCTTCCCTGCACCGATGATAGTCACTGTTTAGATGGGGGGCTTTTATCCATTTCTGCAGTCACACAATCAAAATCAATCAGTAGCTGAACTGGGTTCCACACAGTCGAAAAAAACAAATTAACTGAAAAAGCCTCAAAAGCAAAAATTCAAACTAAATAGCAAAAACAAAAGCACCAAACTTAATCTGTTCTGGAAGTCCGTTTGACTTCTGAAATGTTCGGAAACCAAGGCACAACTTCTGATTGGTGCAGGCGCCACGGAAACAATAGCCAACAGCCGCGTCGAACGTTCAGCTACTGAAAACGTTCAAAAACCAGAACACTTACGTTTGGGTTTTGGGTGTTTAAGAACCAAGGCGTTTGAGAACCAAGGTACTACTGTACTCCAGGCACACAGGGATGAATTTAAAGGAATGCCAAGCATTGGAGATGACTTTCAAAATCAGGACGAGAACAGGAGGGGGCCGAACCACAGAGTGGCTTGAATTGTTGGTTTTTAAAATTAAAAATCATCATTGTTTAAAATATAATTATTTCACCAGCAGGGAGCGCCTGGGAATTCGAAGAAACTGCGCCGAATTGCAATTTTCTTTTCAGTGGTGAAATATACTCGGAGTCGAGTGTGGATTTCATGCTCTTTATTCAGCTCATAGTGGTGAGGAATGAAAGTTCCTCCAAAATATCTGCTTTATATACATTATTTACACAATGGGCCGCACGTGATTGGCTTATTCTGGGATTCTCCTGTGGGCCAATCAGGTTGCGGATTCACTTCCACCTGGAGCTGGATTGGGTGGCTCCTGCGGACCAATCAGACTGCTGCATTGTTCTAGGACCAATCAGACTGCTGCATTCTGGATCCTATTGTTCTAGGACCAATCAGACTGCTGCATTCTGGATCCTATTCTTCTAGGACCAATCAGACTGCTGCATTCTGGATCCTATTGTTCTAGGACCAATCAGACTGCTGCATTCTGGATCCTATTCTTCTAGGACCAATCAGACTGCTGCATTCTGAATCCTATTGTTCTAGGACCAATCAGACTGCTGCATTCTGGATCCTATTGTTCTAGGACCAATCAGACTGCTGCATTCTGGATCCTATTGTTCTAGGACCAATCAGACTGCTGCATTCTGGATCCTATTGTTCTAGGACCAATCAGACTGCTGCATTCTGAATCCTATTGGTCTAGGACCAATCAGACTGGTCCTAGAACAATAGGATCCAGAATGCAGCAGTCTGATTGGTCCTAGAACAATAGGATTCAGAATGCAGCAATCAGACTGCTGCATTCTGAATCCTATTGTTCTAGGACCAATCAGACTGCTGCATTCTGAATCCTATTGGTCTAGGACCAATCAGACTGCTGCATTCTGGATCCTATTGTTCTAGGACCAATCAGACTGCTGCATTCTGGATCCTATTGTTCTAGGACCAATCAGACTGCTGCATTCTGGATCCTATTCTTCTAGGACCAATCAGACTGCTGCATTCTGAATCCTATTGTTCTAGGACCAATCAGACTGCTGCTTTTTGGATCCTATTGTTCTAGGACCAATCAGACTGCTGCATTCTGAATCCTATTGTTCTAGGACCAATCAGACTGCTGCTTTTTGGATCCTATTCAACTCAGTACATAACAAATGGGTAGTGTTATTTGTGAGTTTGGGGGGGGGGTTTCAATCCGGCCGCACCCCAAATCAGCCCCTTCCTCTTCCAGCTCAGGGAACCTCATTTGTAACCTCTATGCCAAATTGGGAGAAGGCATGTCGAAGCTGCGTTTGGGTCCGCCATCTTGATTCAAAATGGTGGCCTGCCTCCCTACGGCGCCAAAACGCGGCCGCCCTCCACTCAGGAAGAATTGGGATTTTGGACCCGTCACGCACAAAAGAAAAGGAGGAAAAAGGACGAAATCGTGCCCAAGTCACTTGCGGGATCCGTAACTGATTGAAGTCACAGCTCAATTTGTAGAAAAAGAGATGGCAGTGACCACAGGCAGCATGGTCAGAGGTCATGGATGATGGGCATTGTAGTCCAGGAAAATCTCAGGGTCTGGGACAAGCGCATGGCCTACCCGTTAGTTTGGGAGTCGTGCCTGCTTGGAAGAGGCCCCCTTTTGTTTTTTTGTTTTTTTACAATAATATTTATTGAAATTTTACAAACAATAAAAAAGTTTCAAAGTTTAAACATAAAGAATAAGAACAAAAAATAACCCTAATAGAAGAAAAAAGAACTACAAAGATACAAAAACAAAACACATGAAAAATGCAAAATAGAAAGCAGTTAGCAAAAAGAAAAAAGAAAAAAAGAACAAAAAAATTCAATATTTTCATATCTTATACTTCATTTACTAGTTTCCTGACCTCCTCACACCTCCCTTTTTGTATTCCAGTTCAGATATTTAATTCAGCAAGCCCTTACCCTCTATCATTTATCCTTGCTCAGCATTTTAGCCTATTATAAATATATATTTTCCACCATTATCAATCCATGTTTACATATTCTTGTTAATCTTTTTACCAAAACCGCTTATTTTCAATCCAACATCCCTTTAACATTCATTAATTTTACAGTATTTCTGCAAGTAGTCTTTAAATTTCTTCCAGTCTTCTTCCACCACCTGGAAGAGGCCCCCTTTTCGCCTGGAACCCCTCTGTTCTCTGATCCCAGTGTGTATTGTGCGGACACTCTGTACATGCTCAATGGCACCCTTATTCCCTTGTGTGCATATTGGCGATAGGGGCCGCAAGGGCTCGGTTCCTCTTCAGGCCACATCTTCTGAGGAAAGGAGGTTGTGGGGCTTAAACCGAACCTTCAGAGCAAGGCGGTAAGTGATGCCGTTAATGAGACATAAAGCGGGGGAGAAATAACGTCTGTTCTGTGACGAGGGGGGGAAACCTGGCAAAAAAATCTTATCCGTATCGCGCGAGTCAGCAGAACTGTCTCCCAACCGCACAGGGAAGGGGAGATGTGCTGACTCGTGAGGAAGAGGCTTGCGCATAGCTGTCAACTTACAGATTGGAAAAGAAGGGACCAGCAGCCTCGAAAATAAGGGATCAGCAGCCAAAATAAGGGATTTTCCGAGCCCTGGTATGTTCAACTTCTGAGCCCCTCCAAGCCAAAGGCAGAAAGGCCAGCCAGCAGCCAAACGAAGCCTCAAGCGGTGGTTCCCACAGCGCAGCAACCCGGCAAAGGGGATGCAGCAAGGAAAACCACCGTCACCTCTCCGCTGGGAAGCGCTGAGCAAAGGCGAGTCCCCAGGCAACACGGCCGATTTGATTGGCACAGGGCATGCAAGCTCCACCCCCCAGTCATTCTTAGGCTTCTTATTGGGTGAGCAACGCAGCCAAGCAACACAGTTGGAGCCTCCCTCCTCCCTGGCCGGCAGGGAGGGAGGGAGAGGAGCTGCTTCCTTTGAAACCCGGGAAATTTAAGGGACATCATCAGTACGGGACAGCAGTGGGACACGGTGCTGGGATAAGGGACTGTCCCGCCAAATAAGGGACGGTTGACAGCTATGGGCTCGCGTCATGCACTCGGTTTCCAAAACCAGAGTTGTTTTCACGCGTTCTCTCCCTCTCCTTCTGAGCTTGATGCCTCTCCTTTCCGCCAACGTCCTGCCCAAACGTAAGGGCTTTGCTGCCCCCCCCCTCAAAGGACTTGAGGCAGAGAGAGAGAGACCCCCAGGACCAGGGATGGGCAAATCTGCAAATTCCAGTCATTTCCCCCATTTCCATCCTTCCCGTCGCCACGTCAGTCAGCGAAGTCCAGTGGTGGATCGCCAAGGTTGAAAAAGGCAGGATTTAATAATAATGATAAGAATAATTTATTATTTATACCCCGCCCATCTGGCTGTTTCCCCAGCCACTCTGGGCAGCTCCCAATCAAGTATTAAAAACAATACAGCGTTAAATATTAAAAACTTCCCTGAACAGGGCTGCCTTCAGATGTCTTTTAAAGATAGGATAGCTGCTTATTTCCTTCACATCTGATGGGAGGGCGTTCCACAGGGCGGGCGCCACCACCGAGAAGGCCCTCTGCCTGGTTCCCTGTAACTTGGCTTCTTGTAGTGAGGGAACCGCCAGAAGGCCCTTGGAGCTGGACCTCAGTGTCTGGGCAGAACGATGGGGGTGGAGACGCTCTTTCAGATATACAGGACCAAGGCCGTTTAGGGCTTTCAAGGTCAGACCAACACTTTGAATTGTGCTCGGAAACGTCCTGGGAGCCAATGTAAATCTTTCAGGACTATATATAGAAATGAGCAAACCAGTGATATTTTAGGGAGCAGGCTAGCAGGCAGGGCCCATGACTTACATCCTAGGAGCCTTGTTGTTGTTGTTTAGTTGTGTCCGCCTCTTCGTGACCCCCTGGACCAGAGCACGCCAGGCCCTCCTGTCTTCCACTGCCTCCCGCAGTTTGGTCAAACTCATGCTGGTAGCTTCGAGAACACTGTCCCACCATCTCGTCCTCTGTCGTCCCCTTCTCCTTGTGCCCTCCATCTTTCCCAGCATCAGGGTCTTTTCCAGGGAGTCTTCTCTTCTCCTGAGGTGGCCAAAGTCTTGGAGCCTCAGCTTCAGGATCTATCCTTCCAGTGAGCACTCAGGGCTGATTTCCTTCCGAATGGAGAGGTTTGATCTTCTTGCCGTCCATGGGACTCTCAAGAGTCTCCTCCAGCACCAGAATTCAAAAGCATCCATTCTTCGGCGATCAGCCTTCTTGATGGTCCAGCTCTCACTTCCATACAACACAAAACACAAAACACTGTTGTATTTTATTTGTTTTTATTTTGGAAATGTACATCCAGGTTTTCCCCCTCTAATTTTTTTGGGGCCCCCAAGAGAGCGGGGCCCTAAACTATAGCTTGTTTAGCTTATACGTCAATCCGGCACTGGGCACCACCGAAATATTATTCTGCATTTGCAAACGGTGTGTTCATGCAGCTGTTCCTCCCTCTGTTTTGCAACTATCACCAGAGGCAGTGGCAAAGGCAAGCCCGTCTGAAGTGGTCTTCAGGTGTGGACAAGGTGAAGGTCCCTTACAAGGACGAAGGAACGCAATGGAGGAGGGTCTCTTCGTTCTCTGGGTTCGTTTCCGCCCGGCGGGGTGGACAGTGTCCCAGGAGAGCCCAAGAGCTTTTGAAGAACCGTGTCAAAGGAAATATTTTCTCTCTTCTTCCTCCCCGCTTTCCGCAACCTCCGAGGTGCAGAATTGTTTTGGTGTTGTGTTTTTTTTTGCGCCAGCCACCAGCAGCAAGAGCGCGTTCCTTTGCTCGTAGCTCCCCGCTGCGTCTCCAGGGAGCCTTCGCCAGCCGTCCTTGCAGAAAGGTTCCTCTCCCCTTCACAGCTCCTAGGTGCTTGCAGAGGCAACGTGAGGAGATGCCTCGCGCCAAGCACCTCAGCGCTGTCTGCACGGGCTGGCAGCAGCTGCAAAAGGTTTCAGGCAACTGGTGTTCGGCAGCGTTGCTGCTTAAGGAGGCGGTGCATAGCCATGGAGCTGTCTACCAGCTCCATCTGGTACGCAGGCTGAGACCCTCCCTGCCCGAGGACTGTAGGTGTGTGTGGGGACTCCCTGGTCCTGAATGAAGTGACCGTGCCCCTGAAGGACCAGGTGCGCAGCCTGGGACTCATTTTGGACCCACAGCTGTCCATGGGGGTGCAGGTCAATTCTTTGTCCAGGGCAGCTCCATCTGGTAAGCAGGCTGAGACCCTCCCTGCCCACAGACTGTCTCACCAGCATGGTGCATGCTCTAGTTATCTCCCACTTGGACTACTGCAATGCGCTCTCCGTGGGGCTACCTTTGAAGGTGTCCCGGAAACTGCAACTAATCCAGAATGTGGCAGCTAGACTGGTGACTGGGAGAGGCCGCCGAGACCACATAACCCTGGTCCTGAAAGACCTACATTGGCTCCTAGTGCGTTTCCGAGCACAATTCAAAGTGTTGGTTCTCACCTTTCAAGCCCTAAATGGCCCTGTATCCCTGAAGGAGCGTCTCCACCCCCATCGTTCTGCCCGGACACTGAGATCCAGCGCTGAGGGCCTTCTGGCGGTTCCCTCCTTGCGAGAAGTGAAGTTACAGGGAACCAGACAGAGGGCCTTCTCAGTAGTGGCGCCCACCCTGTGGAACACCCTCCCTTCAGATGTGAAGGAAATAAGTAGCTATCCTATCTTTAAAAGACATCCGAAGGCAGCCCTGTTCAGGGAAGTTTTTAATATTTAATGCTGTATTGTTTTTAATACTTGATTGGGAGCCGCCCAGAGTGGCTGGGGAAACCCAGCCAGATGGGCAGGCTGCAAAGAATAAATTATTATCGTTATCGTCATCGTCATTACCCTGGCTAGGAGCCATCGATAGTCCTCTACTCCACCATGAATCTGTCCAATTCTCTTAAAATCTGACTTGGGGGCTTTCACTGCCCCCTGCATAAAAGAGCCTACTTTCACTTATCCATCCTGAATCTTCCAACATTCAGCTTCGTTGGAGGTCAGAGCGAAAGACTTTCCTGCAAGGTCTCTCTAAGTGACCTTCATGTCCGAATGAGGTGATCTGAACCCGGGTCCTAGCCCCAGACTCTTAACCATTATGTCTTCTGTGGCTGTCTTTTGGCAGCGAGGTGAAGCCTGCCTCGAAAGCCAGGCTCCCCTTTCCTCTTTCTTTCACCAGCACAGCTCTTATTCTCAGGGTTGTGGATTCGAGTCCCGCGCTGGGCAAAAAGTCGCCCTCATTGCAGGAGGTTGGACTCGATGGCACCTGGGGGGTCCCTTCCAACTGTACGGTTTTGCCTTGATCCGCCACTGCCGGTTTCCTTATGGAAATCCCAGTACTCCGAAGTTTCGCTGCCCTGTCTCCTTCGCCTCTGTGCTTTCGGCAGCAGGGTCAACCACCCGGAAGACTTTAAGAGACTCTCGAAGGCTTTTCATCGCCCCCATCGGTTTGGGCAGATGGAGGGTGGGGCGGAGAAGAAAAAGGAATTTAATTTGCATCTACCCCCATAACCCAGAGATGCCGGATTACGGCACCCTTCCTCCGCCTTAGCCGGAGAGCTGTAATAGGGAGAACCTCGTCTCCAAACCGCAGAGACCCCGATTCCCCTTCCCTGATTGTTTTTCTCGGTAGGTAGCCTATATTACATTCGGACCACTGGCTGCAGCATGTTCCTTATGAATGTTGCACAGCGCGGCATGCAAAAGAGACCGAGGCCCGAAGCACATTTCCTATAAAATGCCCATTTATTTGTGATTCTTTGGCATTTATTTTCCCATCTATCCTCTGCCACTATCTGTGCGAATATTTCTGATTGTACGTATTCAAATACATAATCATTCCATTTTTCCTTCCATCCCAAAGCAATAACTGCCATTCCAGCAAGAATCATAATCTTGTACAACTCTTGCTTATTACTCTTTACTGTGTTATTTCCCAGTATTCCCGAAAATAACAAATCCCTATTAACTTCTATGTTTATTTGAAATAATCCAGAAATTACCTTTATATTCACTATATTCACATATGTGGTGGGAATGTAATCTGGTTAAGGAATATTGGCAAAAGATCTGCCGTGTCTTGCTGATGACAAGAGGATAAATTGAGCAAGCCCTTTGTAGCAATCCCAGACACCTCCCCCCTAATAATAATAAAATAATTTTATTTATATCCTGCCCTCCCCAGCCAAGACCGGGCTCAGAGCGGCTAACAACAGTAAAGGGGTTTCTTACCCCTAGCTAACAAATGGTAAAGGTTTGCGGCAAATGGCTCGTTTGTTAATGGGGAATATTTCGGACGGGGTGTTTCTGTCCGGAAGCCTAAAAGTAAAAACAGAACAAACTTCTAGACTACAGTCAAAGCATTTCCCCGGCTGGACCCCGGGACGGTTAAGTCCGGTCAAAGGCGACTACGGGGTTGCGGCGCTCATCTCGCTTTCGGGCCGAGGGAGCCGGCGTTTGTCCGCAGACATGAAGCCAGCAGGACTAAACCGCTTCTGGCACATGACGGAAACCAGAGCGCATGGAAACGCTGTTTACCTTCCTGCCGCATTGGTACCTATTTATCTACTTGCGTTGGTGTGCTTTCGAACTGTTAGGTTGGCAGGAGCAGGGACCGAGCAACGGGAGCTCACCCCGTCACGGAGATTCGAACCGCCGACTTTCTGATCAGCAAGCCCAAGAGGCTCAGTGGTTTAGACCACAGCGCCACCTGCTCCCCAAATTTCCCCTGCTACCAGGAAGTAACAAGAGAGGCGCTGATTGGATTCTTTAGGTTAAGGGGTAACCTTGGCTAACAACAGCCAAAGGACACTGTTCTGACCTGTTGCTGGAAGGCAGAAGAGAGAAATGGAAACCAGCTGATTCAACGGCTTCATGCTGCACCTTAGCTGTTCTTACTCTCCTATGAATGACTCGCCATGAAACCTGGTGGGGTATTGCTTTGTCTGTTTTTCAGTTGGGGTCCAGTCTTCGGGCAGGCATGTCCAACAGGTAGATCATGATCTACCAGTAGATCACTGGACGTCTGGGGCAGATCACCAGTAGGTCACCGGCTCCCCCCAAAGAAGCTCAACATCTTTGCCCTGCACCCCCGACAAAGGGGGTAGATCGCTACCAGTTTTTAACTCTGTGAGTAGATCGTAGTCTCTTGGGAGTTGGCCACCCCTGTCTCAGGGGAATCAGAAGCCCCACACCACATCCAGTGCCAGATGTAAAGGTAAAGGGACCCCTGACCATTAGGTCCAGTCATGGCCGACTTTGGGGTTGCGGCACTCATCTCGCTTTATTGGCCAAGGGAGCCAGTGTACAGCTTCCGGGTCATGTGGCCAGCAGGACTAAGCCGCTTCTGGCGAACCAGAGCAGCGCACGGAAATGCCATTTACCTTCCCGCCGGAGTGGTACCTATTTATCTACTTGCACTTTGATGTGCTTTTGAACTGCTAGGTTGGCAGGAGCAGGGACAGAGCAACGGGAGCTCACCCCGTCATTGCGGGGATTCGAACCGCCGACCTTCTGATCGGCAAGTCCTAGGCTCTGTGGTTTAACCCACAGTGCCACCCGCGTCCCATGTGTATGTATAGTATGTAACTAAAAAAAAACAACTAATAAAGATTACAAAGAGGTTGACCTCTTGCACGGCAGACCCATTCGATGTTATTATCTCTATTTTAAAATTTAAAATCTCGCCAACTCCTCATTGTAGCGGCCGACTTCAATGCACCACAGCTGTAGGTCCACGACCATTTGTGATATCAGCCAGTCTGGCACAGAGGATGCTAAACGGGTAGGAGTGGTCCCTGTGCGGTTTGGTCTATTTTTCATTCTCTCTCTCTCCCCCCCCCCCATCTTGCAGTGAAGACAAAAGGTTGAGGGAGAGGAGCTGGCTATAGGCAGGAATCGAGGCATCCCTAGTTAAAATGATTTATTGTTTGAAGATCACGGGTAGGAGGTTTTTATAAAATATGTAGGGTTACTAATGCTAACAGCGTCGAGGAAGGAGAACGGCCCGGTTGTATATTATTTTGGAGACAGCCAGCAAGGCTGGAGAGCTGCGGCTGTAAGAGTACCAAGTTTGTTTATGTCTTTGGGGCAACTCCAGGGACCGATAAATCAAAAGCACTTTTTGGGTGGAGTGGGGCGGAGGAAGAAATTAAGTCGCGTTCTCTGCCTGTCACGGCTAAGCCAAGGTTGTGCTGAACGAGAGAGGAGTCGAAAAGGAAGTGTTCCCGTCTATTCCATCACAGAACTTTCCCAGGCATTGGGGGTGAGCAAACAGGGAAAGCTCCCGGAGGACTGAAAAACAATACAATGGCTTTCCACACTTTTTGGGATGATTCGAGCGTCGGCGTCTCTGGAAGAAATGAATAATAGAGTGGATTTCAGATCTGACCAAGGACGGCTGCCTCGCAGCGCGATTCTGCGATGGGAAAGGGTGGATTCCGCGATGGATCTAAACCCAGCGAGGCCAACTTGCAGCTGGATTAAATTAAATTTGAATTATTTCTCATGATTCTGCTGAATTCAGATAGGGATTTCTGCTTAATTCAGCTATGGATATGAAGGGTATGGAAAAAAAATACATAGCAGAGGTCGCCAATGTGATGTTCATAGGCACTATAATTTTTATTTAACAAAAGTTTTATAGCGCTTATTATAATCCTAGAATTGTGGTTAGAAGAGACCCTGAGGTTCACCTAAGCAGGAATCTTTTGCCCAAACTTGGGAATCAAAAACACAGCCCTGAGAGGCTCTAGTGACTGAGCTATACAGCTCGATTGTAGGAAAACCCCCAAGCCGTTTGCAGAAATACAAACTAAAACTATTTTTTTTCCAAGTTAAACGCAGGCCTTGAAAAAAGTATCCGAAAGATTATTGCAATCGACAGCGGCTAAGAAGAAATGAAATGCGGATAATTGTTTACAAGTCGAGATAAGCTGAATTGCGTTCCACGCAGTCACAAAAACAAATGAACCGAAACAGCCTCAAGAAGAAAAACGCAAAATAAATAGCAAAAACAAAAGCGCCAAACTTAATCCGTTCCGGAAGTCCGTTTGACTTCTGAAATGTTCAGAAACCAAGGCGTGGCTTCTGATTGGCACAGGCGCCCCGGAAAGAATAGCCGACAGCCGCGTCGGACGTTCGGCTTCCGAAAAACGTTCGAAAACCGGAACACTTCTGGGTTTTCGGCGTTTGGGAAACAAGGCGTTTGAGAACCAAGGTACCACTGTATATGTGAATTCCGGAGGTGTGGAGGGGGAAGAAAGGATTTCGGTCTTTGGCAAGCAACGTGAAGCTTTTAGGAATTCATTCGAGGGACGAGTCTTCAGCCAATGAGGTTGCGGACGTGACATTATTAAAGGATTAGCAACTTGTCCCCACTCCTCAATGGGAGATAAGTGCCAGATTCAGAATTATGTTTTCAAACGGAAGACTGAAGGGGGGGGGGGTTGCGGGAACGGCAGAAAGAGACAGAGAGAGAGAAAAAGACAACATACCAAGGTGGTGCGGCCTTCAGAACATTATTAAGGGTAATTTGTCTGGGACGGTGGGCGAGCGAGCGAGGAAGCGGGGGGCAAGGGAAAAAAAAACCCCGATGCCAGCGGAGTCGCAGAAGCTGGGAGGATTAAAACTAAGACGAGGAGATTACGAGAGAGAAATATGAACTGTATTCAAAGTCAGTCCGGCGGGGAGGGGAAATTGCAAGGCAGGCAGAGCGGCCCGCGTCCAGAATGCGAACTGCGAGGATCGGAAGCGGCGCAGGCAGAAGGCGCGACGGCCCCCGCCATGCCACAGGGGGTGAAGGCCAGCCTGCTCACCACCCCCTTCTGCTCCATTTCAGACAAACGGCATGGGGGTGGCCTGGCTGGGGTAGCCGCAGGAATGGCCCCCGTCTCCCCGGGAAGAGAGATATTCTGTGACAGAGGCAGGGCCGTCTTTAGGAGATAATTAATTAATTAATTAATAATAATAATAATAATAATAATAATAATAATAATAATTTATTATTTATCCCCCGACCATCTGGCTGGGCTTCCCCAGCCACTCTGGGCGGCTTCCAAAAAAAAATTTAAACTACTGTAATACGTACATCAAACATTAAAAGCTTCCCTAAACAGGGCTGCCTTCAGATGTCTTCTAAAAGTTTGGTAGTTGTTGTTCTCTTTGACATCTGCTGGAAGGGCGTTCCACAGGGCGGGCGCCACCACCGAGAAGGCCCTCTGCCTGGTTCCCTGTAGCTTGGCTTCTCGCAATGAGAGAACCGCCAAAAAGCCCTCGGCGCTGGACCTCAGCGTCCGGGCAGAATGAAGGGGGCGATACCTTTGCCCCAAAGCAATGTGTACCCCCACACCCCACAGAACCAAGCCCTCCAGTCTGGATCTCATTTAACAGCATACTGGCCAAGTCCCCCCGCTCTCCCCTTGGTCGTGGGCGAAGGCAAAGCAGGAATATGACCACCACCACTCCGCCGCTACTTGGATTTGACCCCGGAGGACGACACAGGCGACATGCTATGATGTGAAATGGGACTCCGGCAAGGAAATTAAGTGGGGAATGATTCCCAAGACGCTACAAGGAGCTTGTCTCAATTGCATGTTTTAATCTGCGGCAAGGAGGCACCCCTGGTCTTTGTCGCTTTGCCAGAACGGTGATTTTGTGCAAATCCATTTTCTCCTTTCATGACTGAATAATCATCCTTATCGTTCGGGGGTCCTGGGGCATCTTTTTCTGTCGGCGGACCGAGCGCTCCTAATGGTTGCAAAGCGAGAAAATAAAAAAAACAGAGGGCTGCCCTCTCGACAAGAATACTAAAACGTGCGCTCCTTCGGAGAGCCCTCGCCTCCAACACAGTCTCTGCTGCCGAGGCTGGGCTGGGGGTCTGTCTCCTTAAGGGACATCCGAGGCCCCTACTCTTGCCCTCATGCCCAGCTCTACGTTGTTGTTGTGTTGAGTCTTTTAGTCGTGTCTGCCTCTTCGTGACCCCCTGGACCAGAGCATGCCAGGCACTCCTGTCTTCCACAGCCTCCCACAGTTTGGTCAAACTCATGCTGGTAGCTTCGAGAACACCGTCCAACCATCTCGTCCTCTGTCGTCCCCTTCTCCTTGTGCCCTCCATCTTTCCCAACATCAGGGTCTTTCCCAGGGAGTCTTCTCTTCTCATGAGGTGGCCAAAGTCTTGGAGCCTCAGCTTCAGGATCTGTCCTTCCAGTGAGCACTCAGGGCTGATTTCCTTCAGAATGGAGAGGTTTGATCTTCTTGCAGTCCATGGGACTCTCAAGAGTCTCCTCCAGCACCAGAATTCAAAAGCATCCATTCTTCGGCGATCAGCCTTCTTTATGGTAGCTCTATGTTAAAAATAAATAAATCCAAAGTCGGGTTTCTAGTCCACATGACTCACAGAGGCAGAAGGCAATGCATGGAGGCAGAATTCAACCTAGTTGCTCGCATGGCACTTGAGGAATCAGCTCCAATTAACCGTTCCAATTTTCTGTCCCTGTTTTCTGACATTGCGGGGTGCCTTATGGAAAAGTTGCTGGTGTGAGTGACAGAAGCCATGCTCTTCCCGCCCTCTAAAAAAATGTTTAGGGGTATTCTCACTTTGGGGACGCGGGTTAAACCACAGAGCCTAGGACTTACCCATCAGAAGGTCGGCGGTTCAAATCCCCGCGATGGGGTGAGCTCCCATTGCTCGGTCCCTGCTCCTGCCAACCTAGCAGTTCGAAAGCACGTCAAAGTGCAAGTAGATCAATAGGTACTGCTCTGGCGGGAAGGTAAACGGCGTTTCCGTGCGCTGCTCTGGTTTGCCAGAAGCGGCTTAGTCCTGCTGTCCACATGACCCGGAAGCTGTACGCCGGCTCCCTCGGCCAATAAAGTGAGATGAGCGCCGCAACCCCAGAGTTGGCCACGGCTGGACCTAACGGTCAGGGGTCCCTTTACCTTTTACTCTCATTTTGACTCAATAAAAGCACCCTTTTATAGTTCAAATCGGGGAAAATAAATACACTAAATGGGCAAAAGTACAAAGGTTCGCAAAATGTTTAGGGGCATGCGTCCCCGCAGAAAAAGAGAACTGGAGAGACGTCGTTCTTCAGGGGCCAGCCTTTCTGGAAACCACGGGAGGCGAGAAGGCTCTTGAGTTCGAATTCTGCTTGCAGGTTTTCCCACAGGCTGGCCCCTGTGTGAACAGGATGCTAGACTAGATAGGACATTGGCCAACACAGCAGGGTATCTTCTGTTCACATAAAAAAAATGGGCACAGAGAAAGAAGCCAGGAGGCCGAATGCCCCACAAGTTCCTCCAGTTTTTTTTGGGGAAATATAAGCAGCTTGACTCGCCCGGCATTATTCCATCTGCCGATCAATCGGGAAATAACCCCCCCCATCCCCTATTCCCTTCCCTCTGGTATTGATTGGTGGAGATGACTTTTTAGGATTCGGATAATGGAAATATGCACCGGGAGATGAAATCAAATGGAACAGCTAATACGGAGATCACTGATACGGAGAGGCAGGGGCCCTCATTTGCGGGAGAAGAAATCCTGTTATGATATTCTACATCTGCCCCAAATCCCATTTCAGCGTCTCTCGATCTCTTAATTCGCTGCCTCCCCTTTAGCTCCGCGGCTGGCCAGCATGTCTCTCTCTCTCTCTCTCCCTCTCTCTCCCATACACCTCACTGACTTTCCCCTTCTTTCTCAAAGCCTCAATGTCAATTTCTGTTTATTAACTCGGAACTTTGCACACAAGGAAACCCACCGCCGTGAAGGCGGCTTCAGACCTTTCTTCCGTGAGAGATTTGAGCGTTCAGCCGGTCAAGCACCCGAGAATTGGGGTGTGGGTGGGTGTTTCTTTGCCCCAGTTTGCGAAGGCTGCAGCAAGGGACCTCCTACGAAGGCAAGGAAAGCCTAGCTGCTGGATCGGGTCCAAGCAAGCCCATCTGGTCCAACGGCCTGTCCTCATAGTGGCCAAATACCCCATCAAACTTCGGCATCAAAATCTTCTTCTTCTCTGGCGATCCCTCGTAGCCGAGTAAGATTGTCTTCCAGGAACATGGTCTTAACAGTGAGTCCAGCCAATTCTGGACCCACACGTCCTTCCACAGTGGGGACATTGGTTTCTGGACGGGAGTTGATCCCGGTGGGGGTTTGCCAAGCGTGCCTTCCTCTTAGCACGTTTCTCCCTTGCATCCTGAGTTCGAGCGTCTTCAAAACCCACGACACCTTTGGTAAAGGTTGTTCTCCAACTGGAGCGCTCGCAGGCCAGTGTTTCCCAGTTGTCGGTGTTTATACTATATTTCTTAAGATTCGCCTTGAGAGAGTCTTTAAACCTCTTTTGTTGACCAACAGCTTTCCATTTTTAAGTTGGGAATAGAGTAGTTGCTTTGGAAGACGATAATCAGGCATCTACACATCATGGCCAGTCAACGAAGTTGATGTTGAAGAATCATTGCTTCAACGCTGGTGATCTTTGCTTCTTCCAGTACACTGGCATTAGTTCACCTGTCTTCCCAAGTGATGTGTAAAATTTTTTGGAGGCGTCGTCGATGGAATCTTTCGAGGAGTTGCAGATGAAGTTTATAGACTGCCCCTGCACCTGGAGGCTCCACGAGGATTATTTAAACAGGAACGTTTCAGATAAAACATGCCTAAACAACACACACACACAAACACCCTCTCCCGACAACAGCCAGGGTTAGAGAGAGGGGCCAGGAAGACTTCTTCTGTACCCCACAACCCAAAGTGGAAAAACATGAACATAAGTGTCAAGAAGGACACTGACAAACTGGAACGTGTCCAGAGGAGGGCAACCAAAATGGTCCAAGGCCTGGAAACGATGCCTTATGAGGAACGGCTAAGGGAGCTGGGCATGTTTAGCCTGGAGAAGAGGAGGTTAAGGGGTGATATGATAGCCATGTTCAAATATATAAAAGGATGTCACATAGAGGAGGGAGAAAGGTTGTTTTCTGCTGCTCCAGAGAAGCGGACACGGAGCAATGGATCCAAACTACAAGAAAGAAGATTCCACCTAAACATTAGGAAGAACTTCCTGACAGTAAGAGCTGTTCGACAGTGGAATTTGCTGCCCAGGAGTGTGGTGGAGTCTCCTGCTTTGGAGGTCTTTAAGCAGAGGCTTGACAACCAGATGTCAGGAGTGCTCTGATGGTGTTTCCTGCTTGGCAGGGGGTTGGACTCGATGGCCCTTGTGGTCTCTTCCAACTCTATGATTCTATGATTCATAAAAGTTTGCCCCATCAGGACGAAGGAGGCTCATCATCTCTTCCCAGTGGCCAAATGTCCTTGTTGTTGTTGTTTAGTCCTTTAGTCATGTCCGACTTTGTGACCCCAGGCACCAGAGCACGCCAGGCCCTCCTGTCTTCCATACATCACTGCTGGGAAAGTATTCAAACTTATCAACATACCGTATTTTTCGCTCTCTAAGACGCACCAGACCACAAGTTTTTGGAGGAGGAAAACAAGAAAAAAAATACTCTGAATCTCAGAAGCCAGAACAGCAAGAGGGATCGCTGTGCAGCGAAAGCAGCAATCCCTCTTGCTGTTCTGGCTTCTGGGATAGCTGCGCAGCCTGCATTCGCTCCATAAGACGCACACACATTTCCCCTTACTTTTTAGGAGGGAAAAAGTGAGCAAAAAATACGGTATATTTTTTCAAATTTATTTTATTCCCCATACACACCCACCCACCCACCCACCCACCCACCAGCTTCTTACCTCCAAGGAGATCAACGTGGCACAAGTAATTCTTTTTCCGCTCCCCCTCCTCCCATTTTAACCCCACAAGAACCCTGTGTGGTAGGCAGTCTCCCAAGGTGACCCAGCAAGCTTCATGGCTGAGCGGGGATTCGAACCCTGGTCTTTCCCCCAAGTCCTATTCTGACACCCAAACCCTCACACCACCACTGGCACACTGCTGGTGAAAATGAGGTCCAAAAATACTGGAATCTGCAAAAATATGTGCATCTTTGAGCCAGTGTACTGTAGTGTATGTACATTTTATGAATGAATGAATCAATGAATGATTTGGAAGGGGGGGCATACACATGAGCATCGCCTTGAGCCCCTTGCAGGAAATGTGGGGTGCAAATGCAACAGTTAATTACGGCAAGTAAATAATCTATTAGGTAAAGGTAAAGGACCCCTGGACGGTTAAGTCCAGTCAAAGGTGACTATGGGGTTACGGCGCTCATCTTGCGTTCAGGCTGAGGGAGCCGGTGTTTGTCTGCAGACAACTTTCCGGGTCATGTGGCCAGCAGGACTAAACCGCTTCTGGTGCAACGGGACACCGTGCTGGAAACCAGAGCGCACAGAAACGCCGTTTACCTTCCCGCCGCAGTGGTACCTATTTATCTACTTGCACTGGTGTGTTTTTGAACTGCTAGGTTGGCAGGAGCTGGGACAGAGCAACGGGAGCTCACCCCGTTGCGGGGATTCGAAACGCCGACCTTCTGATCAGCAAGCCCAAGAGGTTCAGTGGTTTAGACCACAGTGCCACCCGCATCCCTATAATCTATTAGAAGAGATACTCCGCAAAACACCGATGTTTGATCATCACCATTGTAGCAGGAACCCCCCCACCCCAATCATTCTGTTTGTACAAACTTCACACACTCACACTCACACATTACATACGCCACATTTCTGTTATAAATTCATAGAAAAATCAACCATACATCGGATTTGCACTGTTCCATTTTTATTTTACTCCATATGACAAGGACTATCAGAGGGGGGTGGCTTGGTTCTGGTCAGCCATAATCCCTTCACCATCCCAGCACATCCACAGGAGCCCTGCCCAGTTGCTATGCCAACCCTGATGATCCCAGACAGAAGACAATCAAGATCACAAAGAACTTGCATATGGGAGTGGATTCAGCATGGACTGAAACAAAGGACAATGATCAGATCTTCCCTCTGGGGGCAGGAAACTGCAAACTCCCCTTTGTCTCCTGGAAGTGACTCAGGGGCAGGGGGAAACGAGGAACCAGCCAGGTGACAGGACACTCAGGTTACCACCTCAACCCCTCCTCTCTGTAATGTATGCATGATGTTTCTGGGGGTGGGCTTGACCTAGAGGATGGGAATTTCAAAAGTCTTTATAAGGCCTTGCACACCATTTTTCTGGGTCCTTCCTCTCTCCTGCAAGTGAGGGGATCACCCTGTTGCAACAGTTCAATAAAGACCAAGCCTACAGGCTGCTGTTTTGCTCCAAGTTATCCTGGTTGGTGTCTTTGTTTTTGTCCAAGGGAGCCCTCGGATTTTTCCGGTAACACCATCAACCTGTTGATGTCAGAATGAGACAAACTGAACTTCTCACGAACAGAAACAGATGAACAAAAATTTTGATGGATGGGTGAATATTTCTATGCTGGTTTTCATTCAATGAATCCCAAAGCGGCTTACAAACAAGAAATAACCGGAACAAAACAAATAATCAGACAAAAGCTGGTACGTATTATCGTTTGTGGTGGGAAATGTGACTTGTTGCGAGATGTTTGGAACCGGGGGATTCCGACAGACAAGATAAATATTACTAAAGAAAGTTATCGCTCGTTGTCCGGAGTTAATGTTACATAATATGTTTGATGGCACCAATGTTGTCATAAGAATTGTTCTCCTGGGTGACCTTGGCAGCTCTGACGGTAATTGCGACACGGTGGAAAACAGCCCCAAATCTTACACTTAATGCTTAGTACCACTTACTCTGGCAAAGAGCTATAAAGGAGAAAATGAGGCATAATTTGAGTTTTCAACAAGGTCTAGAACTCCCAGGCACTTTTTACATGATTTGGCATTCCTATTATACATATAAGTCCCGGAGTGGCTGCCGGGACCACATAAAACCGGTCCTGAGAGATCTGCATTGGCTCCCAGGACGTTTCTGAGCACAATTTAAAGTTTTGGTGCTGACCTTTAAAGCCCTAAACAGCCTCGGTCCAGAATACCTGAAGGAGTGTCTCCACCTCCATCGTTCAACCTGGACACTGAGGTCCAGCACCGAGGGCCTTCTGGCGGTTCCCTCCCTGCGAGAAGCCAAGTTACAGGGAATCAGGCAGAGGGCCTTCTCGGTGGTGGCGCCCGCCCTGTGGAACACCCTCCCTTCAGATGTCAAGAAAATAAGCAGTTATCCTATTTTTAAAAGACATCTGAAGGCAGCCCTGTTTAGGGAAGTTTTTAATATTTAATGCTGTATTGTTTTTAACATGTGATTGGGAGACACCCAGAGTGGCTGGGGAAACGCAGCCAGATGGGCGGGGTATAAATAATAAATTATTATTATTATTATTACTCCAATATTCTGTACTTCGCTTATTTTGACACCTCTCTGTGCACCCCTTTTTACATGCAGGTTTTATAGCTCTGTTCTTCATTTTCCAATCTTTCACCCGTTGCCGTAACTGGTTGATACGCATTTTTAAAAAATCTACCAGCAACAACAACGAGAAGAAGAAAAAACTGTGTAACAACTGCAATCTGAGACCTTGAAATCTAGATTCCTGGTGCCTTGGTGTTAAAACGACCGTCCTTGTCGCACACGGCCTTATCCATTTGCACGTGGGTACCTGTAACACGCGCATGTGTGTGTGTGTCTGAAAGTGCACAGCACAAAGGAGCACGGCTGCCCCTGTTCCCCCCCCTGCCTGCGAGCCCCCCCCCAGCCTCTTTGTCAATTCACTTCACTTGCAGGCGCAAATGGGTTTAAACTACCTTAAGTGTTTCAGCGGGGAACAGCCTCTGGCTGCGTAACGATGTATTACCACAGCATTACGAGTGAAGGATCAATCGTAATCCCTCGGTTCAAAAATAGGATTATTTAAAATAAAACATGCCAAAACACACACACACACACACACACACACACACACACACACACACACGCCTCTCCTCCCCACCACAACCAGGGTTAGAGGAAGACTCCTTACGAAAGAAGGAATAACCTGTCGGATCGGGTCAGCGGAGGCCCATGCGGTCAGCGCCGCCTTATCACAGTGGCCAAAGGCCCCATAGAACCTAGGAAGTGAGGTAGACTGCCCCTGGACTGGAGGTTCCACTAATTCGGTGGGTGGAGCGTCGAATCATAGAATTGTGGGGCTGTAAGGAGTTCTGACCCAATTGATGCTTCTGAATTGTGGTGCTGGAGGAGACTCTTGAGAGTCCCATGGACTGCAAGAAGATCCAACCTCTCCCTTCTGAAGGAAATCAGCCCTGAGTGCTCACTGGAAGGACAGATCCTGAAGCTGAAGCTCCAAGACTTTGGCCACCTCATGAGAAGAGAAGACTCCCTGGAAAAGACCCTGATGTTGGGAAAGATGGAGGGCGCAAGGAGAAGGGGACGACAGAGGACGAGATGGTGGGACAGTGTTCTCGAAGCTACCAGCATGAGTTTGACCAAACTGCAGGAGGCAGTGGAAGATAGGAGTGCCTGGCGTGCTCTGGTCCAGGGGGTCACGAAGAGTCGGACACGACTAAACGACTAAACAACAACAAAGTTTTAATACCAGGAAAGAGATGATTGGGACTTTCCCTCGCTTCCTCCTAATGCAAGAACTGAACGACGGAGGGGACCGGCAAAAAAAACCTCTTTGAAATGACCAGGAAAACCAGGCATAGGCGAACTCCAGCCCTCCAGATGTTTGGGACTACAATTCCCATCATCCCGGACCACTGGTCCTGTTAGCTAGGGATGATGGGAGTTGTAGTCCCAAACATCTAGAGGGCCAGAGTTTGCCTGAGGAAGACGGAAGGCAGAGATGGCTGGATGAAGAGCGCCGCTTCATCGCGTGCAATGTGTCTCCTCCCTCATGTGGACTAGAAACCGCTCCCCGCAAAATGAAAACCACAAAGTCTCAGCCGCACGCCTCTCCGATCCCACAGATCATGCTGGGTGCCTGCTATGGCCGATGGCGAATAGCCCAGACTTTAAGACTACTTCCAGGAACAAAAGTAATTAAGTTATTACCAGGATAATTCCCCCTCCCCTCCAGCCCACTGCTTCTGAGCCTCCCCAGTTTTCTTCGCACCGCAGCCGGGAGACCACCGCTGGTCTCTGAGCAAATTAGCATTTCGAATTCCTTATTCCACCCCCCAAAACCCTCCCCCCTCTCCAAAAGTAAGAGACTGAAATCTCCGCTAGGCCCTAATAAGGACAGAGCTGTAGTTTAATTCGTAATTAAAGCTGGATGGAAACAGTTGTTCTTCGGAGTCCAGGGAGCTTGCCGCAGAGAGCCCCCGAGCCAATTTGAGGGAGAAAATAGTTTGGAAAACGTCTCCCGGACGCCTCCTGCCAAAATCCCTCGCCACAGAGCAGAGGCTAACAGGTGGCAGTCGGGGCAAAGTCCCCGAATCTCGCTCAGAATACAGTGGTACCTCGGGTTAAGTACTTAATTCGTTCCGGAGGTCCGTACTTAACCTGAAACTGTTCTTAACCTGAAGCACCACTTTAGCTAATGGGGCCTCCTGCTGCTGCCGCGCCGCCGGAGCACGATTTCTGTTCTCATCCTGAAGCAAAGTGCTTAACCTGAAGCACTATTTCTGGGTTAGCAGTCTGTAACCTGAAGCGTATGTAACCTGAAGCGTATGTAACCTGAGGTACCACTGCATCCGGCTTCCTTGGGTAACAGGTTTGATCCCTGAATTGGACTGTCTCGCCAGAGTGGTGCATGCTCTGGTTATCTCCCGCTTGGACTACTGCAATGCGCTCTACGTGGGGCTACCTTTGAAGGTGACCCGGAAACTGCAACTAATCCAGAATGCGGCAGCTAGACTGGTGACTGGGAGCGGACGCCGAAATCATATAACACCGGTTCTGAGAGATCTGCATTGGCTCCCAGTACGTTTCCGAGCACAATTCAAAGTGTTGGTGCTGAGCTTTAAAGCCCTAAACGGCCCAGTATACCTGAAGGAGCCTCTCCACCCCCATCGTTCAGCCCGGACACTGAGGTCCAGCTCCGAGGGCCTTCTGGCGGTTCCCTCGCTGCGAGAAGCCAAGATACAAGGAACCAGGCAAAGGGCCTTCTCGGTGGTGGCACCCTCCCTGTGGAATGCCCTCCCACCAGATGTCAAAGAGAACAACAACTACCAGACTTTTAGAAGACATCTGAAGGCAGCCCTGTTTAGGGAAGCGTTTAATGTTTGGTGTATTACAGTATTTTAATATTTTTTTTTGAAGCTGCCCAGAGTGGCTGGGGAAGCCCAGCCAGATGGGCGGGGTATAAATAATAAATTCTTCTTCCTCTTCCTCTTCCTCTTCCTCTTCCTCTTCCTCTTCTTCCTCTTCTTCCTTGGTTCCCAACCAAACCACAATCCTCCTTCCTTGGTTCCCAAACCACAATTATTTTATTATTAATTATTATTATTATTACCAAACAACAACAACCTCTCTCCCCACACGCCCAAACACAGAGAGAAAACGTGGCAGAATATTTAGAAACAGAAGCGTTTAAAAAAACACGTGGATTTGCAACGAAATAAGTGTGCGGATCTCAACCCTCTTCATTGTAAAGACCCCCCCCGCCATTTAAAAGCCCCCCTTTTAAAAGCTCCCAGCACTGCTGACATATCGGCAATTAACTAATTGAGAAGCCCGAATGGTGCTCGAAAGAGACAAAGGCTTTTGCCGGATCAATAAGGTTTGCTGTTATGTTCTGCAAAGTGCTTCATTTATTTTATTTCCTCGGTGGGGCTGGGGGGCAAATCTGTGCTTTTAGCAGCCAAGGCAAAGGCGGGAGTCACAAATGCTCAGTTTATTTCCCTGCAAAACACACACACACACACACACACACACACACACACACACACACAAACACACACCTATAACCATCGCCTTGGATTTCCCAGGATCGGTGATAAAACAATGGACTCTCCCTGCCCCAAGGTATGTTTTGAGCACGGGTGGAAATAAGTAGAACCCTTCTGTTCGGGTTCCTGTGCTGGAAAAATGACCCCCTCTCCCCCCGAAATAATAGAATTGTAGAGTCGGAAGGGTGTATTGCGAGGGATAACCAACCTCGTAACCAACATGTTTAAGTTTAATTAATGCACGAAGAAAGTGAGGAGGAATTGAAGAACCTTTTATTGAGGGTGAAAGAGGAGAGCGCCAAATATGGTCCGAAGCTCAACATCAAAAAAACAAAGATGATGGCCACTGGTCCCATCAACTCCTGGCAAATAGAAGGGGAAGAAATGGAGGCAGTGAGAGATTTTACTTTCTTGGGCTCCATGATCACTGCAGATGGTGACAGCAGCCACGAAATTAAAAGACGACTGCTCCTTGGGAGAAAAGCGATGACAAACCTAGACAGCATCTTAAAAAGCAGAGACATCACCTTGCCAACAAAGGTCCGTATAGTTAAAGCTATGGTTTTCCCAGTAGTGATGTATGGAAGTGAGAGCTGGACCACAAAGAAGGCTGATCGCTGGAGAATGGATGCTTTTGAATTCTGGTGCTGGAGGAGACTCTTGAGAGTCCCATGGACTGCAAGAAGATCCAACCTCTCCATTCTGAAGGAAATCAGCCCTGAGTGCTCACTGGAAGGACAGATCCTGAAGCTGAGGCTCCAAGACTTTGGCCACCTCAGGAGAAGAGAAGACTCCCTGGAAAAGACCCTGATGTTGGGAAAGATGGAGGGCACAAGGAGAAGGGGACGACAGAGGATGAGATGGTGGGACAGTGTTTTCAAGGCTACCAGCATGAGTTTAACTAAACTGCGGGAGGCAGTGGAAGACAGGAGGGCCTGGCATGCCCTGGTCCAGGAGGTCACCAAGAGTCGGACACGACTAAATGACTAAACAACAACAACAACAAATGCATGAAGGGGTTAATACCACAGAGTAAGCTGTCCTGCCTGGTTTAGCTATGTCACTTCCCTTCCCTGGGGGGGGGGGATAGGTAATCCAGCCTATTGTTCCCACCTCACCCCCCAGTCTACCTGAGAAGCTCAGCATGCAAAGTCTACTCCAACTCCTCTCACCATCCACTCTCAAGTTCCTAGGAAACCCAGCCATGTTTTACTGCCCGTGCAACTTTTCTCAACGCTGTATGGAAAAGCACATGAACCTGGCCTTTGGAGAGTTTGTAAGTAAAAACGTATTTAACTTAGCAAGCGTGTGGTCTTTTCCGACTCTGCGGGAACATTTTTGGAACTCCCTTGGAAGGCATATTTGAGCAGCTTATATTTCCACGCTTCGCTTTGCTGCGTATTTTGTAATTTTTAATCTCAGCTGGGGTTCTCTCACCCAAGAGCACTTGCCCCAAAATTGGATTTGGGCGGACAGGATTTATTTATTTTTTTTGCACCAAGATATGGTATGGAGATCAGGACCGGATTTAGGTTTGATGAGGCCCTAAGCTACTGAATGGGGCCCTTTCTATGTCCAGCTGTCCTTTGTCAACCACAAATCGTTGCTGTTTTTGTGTGTGGAATGTATGCTATATGGTAATTGATAGACCTAACAGATATCTCAAGCCATTTGCCCATGTTGCCCTGCAACCAGTCCATGCAGAATGTAGGCACCCTATATATAGAAAGGAGCAAACCAGGGATATTTTAGGGAACAGGCTAGCAGGCGGGGCCCATGACTGACATCACAGGAGCCTACACAACACAAAACACTGTTGCTGTGTGTAGGTTTTATTTTGTTTTTTATCTTATATTTCGGAAATGTACATCCAGGTTTTTTCCCTTTAATTTTTTTGGGGGCCCTTAAGAGAGTGGGGCCCTAAACTATAGCTTGTTTAAAGGTAAAGGGACCCCTGACCATTAGGTCCAGTCGTGACTGACTCTGGGGTTGCGGCGCTCATCTCTCTTTATTGGCCGAGGGAGCCGGCGTACAGCTTCCGGGTCATGTGGCCAGCATGGCGAACCAGAGCAGAGCACGGAAACGCCGTTTACCTTCCCGCCGGAGCGGTACCTATTTATCTACTTGCACTTTGACGTGCTTTCGAACTGCTAGGTTGGCAGGAGCAGGGAGCGAGCAACGGGAGCTCACCCCGTCGTCGCGGGGATTCGAACCGCCGACCTTCTGATCGGCAAGTCCTAGGCTCTGTGGTTTAACCCACAGCGCCACCCGCGTCCCTATAGCTTATACATAAATCTGGCCCTGGTGGAGATGTGAGGCTGGAGGCCACATTACTTGCGATTAGCTGCAAGCTTGTAAGAATGGGATTCTGGCACACTTTGCAGATCTCTTTCTCTGTGGCCCAATGGCCTCCCTTTAGCTCCTCTCTTCTCCTTTCTGCGCACCATTCTGGGAGTTTTCCTGACCATCTGGAGCAGATTTTGGGGAGATGCTGGGGAAGAGGGAGCCCCTAACACAACTGGTAAGTCTGGAAGCCAGAGAGAGGCAAGCCATGCCTCACTCATGCGTTTTTCCAGAGGCGTCCTCTTCGTCTCACCTGTCTTGTTTTTCAGCAGTTAAGAACCGTCTCGTGTCCATCGCGATCATTTTCTGGTCTGCGTGGCTTATGGCTCAAAATTATTGTCTTTCCGGCACGCAGTGAATACTTTCCTCTATCAACAGGCTTTCTAAGTGGAAGGTTTTTTTAATTCTAAATCCCAGTCAGTACATGCTCAGGATTTGAAACTGTTTTTATGCGTGCAACTCTCCCCTCCTCCCCCCCCCCAACCCCCTGTTTTTATGGACGTAAATGTTATTCTGGCTGGCTGGCTTTATAGGCAGTAAGTCTCCCTGTGCTTTTCATGTTGTTGTTGTTTAGTCGTTTAGTCGTGTCTGACTCTTCTTGACCCCCTGGACCAGAGCACGCCAGGCACTCCTGTCTTCCACTGCCTCCCGCAGTTTGGTCAAACTCATGTTTGTAGCTTCGAGAACACTGTCCCACCATCTCGTCCTCTGTCGTCCCCTTCTCCTTGTGCCCTCCATCTTTCCCAACATCAGGGTCTTTTCCAGGGAGTCCTCTCTTCTCAGGAGGTGGCCAAAGTCTTGGAGCCTCAGCTTCAGGATCTGTCCTTCCAGTGAGCACTCAGGGCTGATTTCCTTCAGAGTGGAGTGGTTTGATCTTCTTGCAGTCCATGGGACTCTCAAGAGTCTCCTCCAGCACCAGAATTCAAAAGCATCCATTCTTCAGCGATCAGCCTTCTTGATGGTCCAGCTCTCACTTCCATTCATCACTACTGGGAAAACCATGGCTTTAACTATACGGACCTTTGTCGGCAAGGTGATGTCTCTGCTTCAGTAGCCGGCCATTTCTTAGGAAATGAATGGAGTGTTCATTCCTTTATTGTAAATGGAACCTTGCACTGCAAGCCTTTACATGTTTGTTCAGACGCGGGTGGCACTGTGGTCTAAACCACTGAGCCTCTTGGGCTTGCCGATCGGAAGGTCGGCGGTTCGAATCCCCATGATGGAGTGAGTTCCCGTTGCTCGGTCCCTGCTCCTGCCAACTTAGCAGTTCGAAAGCACGCCAGGGCAAGCAGATAAATAGGTACCGCTCCAGCGGGAAGGTAAACAGTGTTTCCGTGTGCTGTGGTTTCCGTCACAGTGTCCCGTTGCGCCAGAAGCGGTTCAGTCCTGTTGGCCACATGACCCGGAAAGCTGTTTGCGGACAAACGCCGGCTCCCTCGGCCTGAAAGCGAGATGAGCGCCGCAACCCCATAGCTGCCTTTGACTGGACTTAACCGTCCAGGGGTCCTTTACCTCTACCTTTTACATGTTTAGTTGGGGACGGCAGTTACTTTAATTTGGGTCATAGCTGTCAATGTTTCCCTTTTTTTAAGGGAAATTCCCTTATTCCGAATAGGATTCCTCGCAAGAAAATGGAAGAGTTGACAGCTATGATTTGAGTACAACGGTAAACTGTTTTTTATTGTTGCTATCGTTACTGGTTTTATTGATTTATTGGTTGTTTTGTTGCTTGTGTAGGAAACCTTGTTTTTTTAACGTTTGACGTTGTGTTTTGATTGTTGCAAGCCGCCCAGAGTGGCTGGGGAAACCCAGCCAGATGGGCGGGATATAAATTTAAAAATATTATGTTCTTCTGAGAAACGTTGGAGTGTCTCAGCAAGCGCTCTACCCACTAGGCTCTACATCTCTCCCTATACCTGCCCTAGATGTGACGTCAACCTCTCTTTCTCAGCCTGCCAACCCCAGAAGAAGGGAAAACGTCTTCTGGAAGAACCTGCCAGAAACAGGCACTCGGATACGTGGCGATGATAATAAACTGTCCTCTTCAGACCCAGGCAGGATTTTACCCCCCTCGTTTCCCCGTGTCTTCCTTGCCCTCTACATCTGCTATGAACATATGCTAATAGGTGGCCTTTTGCTCCCCCCTCCCTTTCTCCTTCCCCAATTGTTTTTGTGGCTTCCCAGGCAGCCAAAAGCCCATCTTGCCCCCTCAACACGACTGATTGAATATCAAACATCTATTTATCTCACTACAGAGGGAAAGAGCCATTGATGCGGCGAGTTGTTTAGGGAGGGAGAGGGGCGAACAGAAAGGAAGCAATATTCTCTTTTCCCCCCATCTCTCTTTCTCTCTCTCCTTCCTCCCTCCGTCCCCCAACACCCTAACAAACTCACTGATCTCATCACGACTTGATTGGGTGGAAAAGGGAGGAAAAAACCCTCTTAGGCAAAAAAGGAAGGAAAACAGAAAGCTTGAGCTTTGTCTGCCAAAAGCCATCTCTCCACGCTTAAAAGCGTCCAATGTTGTGTGCCACTGTTTTTTTGGAGAGGTCTCTGAAAAAGGCTCTGCCAAACCCACCCCTTTCCTTTTCCTGCCGCCAAATTTCTCCCCAGAATTTTGGACCTCCCAATCTCCACCTCTGCTTCTCCATGCTGAAAATCGAGATTGGCCAACTCCTCATTTTGAATTTCTGATTTTAAGGAGCAAAATAATTCATCCTCTTCTGGTTCTCTATGGTGGAAAGTGACCGTTCCCTCGCTCCGTTTTGAATTTCCGGTTCTGAATGACCTAAAAGCAGCCCACTAGATCACGCCGACGGCCTATTTTAGTCCAGCATCTTGTTCTGCCAGGGACGCAGGTGGCGCTGTGGGTTAAACCACAGAGCCTAGGGTTTGCTGATCAGAAGGTTGGCAGCTCGAATCCCCACAATGACGGGGTGAGCTCCCGTTGCTCGGTCCCTGCTCCTGCCAACCTAGCAGTTCGAAAGCACACCAGTGCAAGTAGATAAAGAGGTACCGCTCCAGCGGGAAGGTAAACGGCGTTTCCGTGCGCTGCTCTGGTTCGCCAGAAGCGGCTTAGTCCTGCTGGCCACATGACCCGGAAGCTGTACACCGGCTCCCTTGGCCAATAAAGCGAGATGAGCGCTGCAACCCCAGAGTCGGTCACGACTGGACCTAATGGTCAGGGGTCCCTTTACCTTTTATCCTGTTCAGACAGGGGCCAAGCAGATGTCTGCCAGGCCAAAGGCAGAAGAGAATGATGCTAAGACTTCCCTTGATCTGGAAACCAGACTTTTGTTGGTGCAGCCTAGAATTGTAGAGTTGGAACGGACCTCGCGGTTCATCTGGTCCATGGGTAGGCAAACTAAGGCCCGGAGGCCTGATCCAGCCAAATGGCCTTCTCAATCCGGCCCACGGATGGTCCGGGAACCAGCGTGTTTTGACATGAGTAGAATGTGCCCTTTTATTTAAAATGCACCTCTGGGTTATTTGTGGGGCATAGGAATAAATTCATCCCCCCTCCAAAAAGATATAGTCCAGCCCCCGAAAAGGTCTGAAAATTTAGGTTTGATGAGGCCCTAAGCTGCTGAAGGTAATGGGGCCCTTTCTATGTCCAGCTGTCCTTTGTCAGCAACAAATTGTCGCTGTTTCTTGTGTTGAATCTATGGTATATGGTCATTGATGGATCTCATAGGTATCTCAAGCCATTTGCGCATGTGGCCATGCAGTCCATGCAGAATGTAGGCACCCTATATATAGAAAGGAGCAAACCAGTGATATTTTAGGGAGCAGGCTAGCAGGCGGGGCCCATGACTTGCATCACAGGAGCCTACACAACACAAAACACTGTTGCTGTATGTAGGTTTTATTTCATTTTTTTTTATCTTATATTTTGGAAAGGTACATCTAGTTTTTTTCCTCTTTAAATTTTTTGGGGGCTCCCTAGAGAGTGGGGCCCTAAACTATAGCTTGTTTAAAGATCAAGGGACCCCTGACCGTTAGGTCCAGTCGTGGCCAACTCTGGGATTGCGGCGCTCATCTCGCTTTACTGGCCGAGGGAGCCGGCGTACAGCTTCCGGGTCATGTGGCCAGCACGACTAAGCCGCTTCTGGCGAACCAGAGCAGCGCACGGAAACACCGTTTACCTTCCCGCTGGAGTGGTACCTATTGATCTACTTGCACTTTGACGTGCAGGAGCAGGGACCGAGCAACGGGAGCTCACCCCATCATTGCGGGGATTCGAACCGCCACCTTCTGATGGGCAAGTCCTAGGCTCTGTGGTTTAACCCACAGCGCCAACCGCTTGTTTAGCTTATACGTAAATCCGGCACTGGCCGCCACAGCTCTCGGCTTACCCTACCTCGCAAGGTTGTTGTGGGGATGAATTGAAGGGGGCCTAGACCCTTAAGTTCTTTGGAGAGAAAAGGTGCGATAGAAAAACACAACGAACAAGCAAAGCTTCTGTCGAAACACGTTAAGCTTTCTGGGTGCAAACTTGCAAAAGGATTACGACCTTCGAGCCATTGATAAAGTCTGAGAGCAATAAAACGTAACAGGCTCCCTCCCTGTTCTCCCCTCTCCCCCGAGGTTCGGCCGCCACTGCTCCAGCCTCCCCCCCCCCCGATATGTATTTTGCAATTTTCTCCTTTATTGATTTTCAATCATAAGCCGAGCAAAACAAGGCAGGTCTCCGGATAAGCGCCTAACAGCCGGTCAGCGGAAAACTAATCGTGGCAATTAGCAATGAGCTGAGACAGGGTCCGTTAATGAGAGGGGGAAGGCTTGCATCGGGATGAGTCAATTACCTCCTTACTTCCTCGCCACTACCGATTCTTCACTCCCATCTTCCTGGCCTGGCCAGCCAGACTTCCCTCGTGGTCCGAGAACAATTAGATAACGCAGCTACAGAGTCCTTATTGTGCCTCATGTGTTTCCTCTGTTAGTGAGACTGCCAGCTACAATTCTAGCTGGATTCCTGCTTTGTTGGAAGTGGGTTGGAATGGATGACCTTTGGGGGACCCCTCCAACTCCCCAATTCTACTACACTATGTGAAGAGTGGTACCTCGGGTTAAGTACTTAATTCGTTCCGGAGGTCCGTTCTTAACCTGAAACTGTTCTTAACCTGAAGCACCACTTTAGCTAATGGGGCCTCCTGCTGCCACCGCGCCGCCGGACCACGATTTCTGTTCTCATCCTGAAGCACAGTTCTTAACCCGAGGTACTATCTCTGGGTTAGAGGAGTCTGTAACCTGAAGCGTATGTAACCTGAGGTACCACTGTATTAGTTTAACATATCATTTCCAACAATAATTAAACATACTTTTACATCTTACCCAATTTTTTTGACTTCCATCAATCTCGCCTGAAAAATTTCCAGTCTCATCTCTTAGTATACATTTCTTACTTTCCCTGTTACATTTAAGTCTCATAGCTGATGTCTCTATTCTTTTTCTACTTTGTAACGTTTCACATATTTCTCCTTACAAAACTTCTTGTAATCCCGCTAGCGTAATTTGTTGATTACCGTTGCTCTTCAAATAGTTCATATGCTTCTTCCAATCTTCTGTGAATCTCTGGTCCCGCAAGTTTCGAATCCTTCCAGTCATTTTATCCAGTTCTGCATAGTCCATTAATTTTATCTGCCATTCTTCTTGCGTCGGAATTTCTTCTTGCTTCCATTTCTCGGCGAAGGGTTCAAGATCAGCCCCTTCTCTTTGCTCCTTCCACCAGAACGTCTGGATCATTGCGGTTCACCTCCTGATAAACGCAATATTCTTGACATGTAAGACATCTCTCTATTTAGGCTGCTAGTGGTGCAAGCTTTTTCTCCTCTCTCTCTCAAACATAACATGCGGACGTCCCATGAAGCTGAATATTGAGAGATTCAGGAAAGTCCTGTGTTAACCTGTGGAACTCATTTCCACAAGAGGCAGCGATGGCTACTAACCTGGGCGGCTTTAAAGGCACCACTGGGTGCGATGTGGGGCTTCTGATTCCCCTGAGACAGGGGTGGCCAACTCCCAAGAAACTGCAATCTACTCAGAGATAAAAACTGGCAGCGATCCACCCCCTTTTTGGGAGGTGCAGGGCAAAGATGTTGAGCTTATTTTAGGAAGGAAAGTCCTGTTTTTTGGGGGGGTGCAGGGCAAAGATAGGGACACAGGTGGTGCTGTGGGTTAAACCACAGAGCCTAGGACTTGCCGATCAGAAGGTCGGCGGTTCGAATCCCCACAACGGGGTGAGCTCCCGTTGCTCAGTCCCTGCTCCTGCCAACCTAGCAGTTCAAAAGCACACCAGTGCAAGTAGATAAAGAGGTACCACTCCGGCGGGAAGGTAAATGGCATTTCCGTGCGCTGCTCTGGTTCGCCAGAAGCGGCTCAGTCCTGCTGGCCACATGACCTGTACGCCGCCTCCCTCGGCCAATAAAGCGAGATGAGCGCCGCAACCCCAGAGTCGGCCACGACTGGACCGAACGGTCAGGGGTACCTTTACCTTTACTTTTTAGGGCAAAGATGTTGAGCTTCTTCGGGGGGGGGGGCGCGGTGACCTATTGGTGGTCTGCCCCAGACGTCCAGTGATCTAGCGGTAGATCACGATCTACTTGTTGGACATGCCTGCCCCAAGACAAATTCTATCGTGGTGTCTCCGTCAATTCCTCTCCCCCATCCATTGCTGTGCTGCTTTCCACCTTTCTTCTACAGGCATGTTTTGCCGGCAGATGAAAACAGGAGGTTTCTCTCCCTCCTGGCCCCCCCCCCGCCCTGCCATGGATCTGTGTGATGGATGAGTCCGTTCAAAAATTTTTCAATTTTGCTTTATTAAAGACAGGTGGGAAAGCTCTAGGGCTGGGGTTTGCTGCAACAGGAAGGCCAACAGACCAGGATCTCCAGAGGTAGAAATAGTCTCCTGACTATAGTCTTCTCTCTCTCTCTCTCTCTCTCTCTCTCTCTCTCTCTCTCTCTCTCTATCTCTCTCTCTCTCTCTCTCTCTGTCTCTCTCTCTCTCTCTCTCTCTCTCTCTCTCTCTCTGTCTCTCTGTCTGTCTCTCTCTCTCTCTCTCTGTCTCTCTCTCTGTCTCTCTCTCTGTCTCTCTCTCTCTCTCACACACACACACACAATGCAAAGTTTATAAAATTTGGAGAAAATGGGCAGGGAAGGAATCTGGCAATGTTGGGTTTTGTGGGGATACCTGTGGCCCCCTGTTTAAGGATAAATTGCTCTGTTTGCATGGGTTAACACAACACGAGGGGTTTGCGGCACGAAACGAGCAAAAAACTTTGGAGGGGATTCGAAATTTAGGGGCGAGGCCACAAGAAGCGAAGCATTCCTACAATGAACAACTTTTGCATCTCTGTATGTGGGATTGCAATGGGCAAAAGTCTTCTCTCTAGCCAAGGTTCGCCGCTAAACGCTACTCGTTCTGCATTCTGGAGAGGATTTCAATAGCCCTAAATGGCCTTTATCCCTGAAAGAGGGTCTCCATTCCCATCGTCCAGCCGGGACACTGAGGTCCAGCTCCGAGGGCCTTCTGGCGGTTCCCTCCCTGCGAGAAGTGAGGTTACAGGGAACCAGGCAGAGGGCCTTCTCGGTGGTGGCGCCTGCCCTGTGGAACGCCCTCCCGTCAGATGTCAAGGAAATAAACAACTACCTGACTTTTAGGAGACATCTGAAGGCAGCTGTCATGGTCTGGTTCACAGGCGATCAAAGTTCCGGCTGGGGACGTCGAGACCGGGAGCAAGGTGGTGGGGTGGGAGCAGGAACGGGGGTCCAGAAGCCAGGAGTCAGGAAGCCAAGGGTCTGAGGACCAAGGATCAAGAGTCAAGGAGTCAAACACAGCAAGGCAGGGAACATGTTGCTGTGGCAAAGAGCCGAAGGGAAATGCTGACCTTCTATCCCTTCCCAGCTCTTGCCACCAGGTGCTGTGAGTTACCAATCGGCCTCACCTGTGCGGCTGCACCTTGCCTCTCCAGAACAAACTTAGGAAGGCCCCAGTCCTGCAAAGTCCTACTGGTCCCAGGGCCTGGCTCCTGCACGCACTCCTGACAGCAGCCCTGGGTAGGGATGTTTTTAACGTTTGAAGTTTTATCATGTTTTTAATATTCTGTTGGGACGCGGGTGGCGCTGCGGGTTAAACCACAGAGCCTAGGACTTGCCGATCAGAAGGTTGGCGGTTCGAATCCCCGCAATGACGGGGTGAGCTCCCGTTGCTCGGTCCCTGCTCCTGCCAACCTAGCAGTTCGAAAGCACCTCAAAGTGCAAGTAGATAAATAGGTACCACTCCAGTGGGAAGGTAAACGGCATTTCCGTGCGCTGCTCTGGTTCGCCAGAAGCGGCTTAGTCCTGCTGGCCACATGACCCGGAAGCTGTACGCCGGCTCCCTCGGCCAGTAAAGCGAGATGAGCGCCGCAACCCCAGAGTCGGACACGGCTGGACCTAATGGTCAGGGGTCCCTTTACCTTTAATATTCTGTTGGGAGCCGCCCAGAGTAGGTGGGGAAACCCAGCCAGATGGGCTGGGTATAAGTAATATATTATTATTATTATTATTATTATTATTATTATTATTATTATTATTATTATCCCTGCAATTTCCTGCATATTCCTTCTTCTCTCCATTCTCAAAGGAGCACCACGGGCGAGTATATTGTATTTATTTTGCTTTGTGAAGCTTCTCATGTCTTCCCCAATCCGGATCATCTCTTTGACGAGACAATAGCGCCTTTCATGTCGGAACGCCAGGCCCCGTCGACGCCCAGCTTTTCCGTATGACAATCCATCATCCGCCGACTCTCGTGACGGCCGCTAAGCTCTTTCCCTCCACTGCGTAAAGAGTTTAATCCCAGCTTTCTTTGACAGCTAATCCCAAAATTTTAATCGTTGTTGTCCTAAAGGGGGTGAGATGAATTTTCTTTGGGGAGGGGGGGAGAGGAGGAATGAATTACCTGGAAAGGAGTTGAACATTTTAAAGAGGGACCCCCCCCCAATTTTTTTGGCAGGTGTTGACTTCGCAGGGGTTAAGGATCATCCTCAAAGTGGGCTTTTTATGCCATTTTAATAGCTCGTTTAATGAATTAAGAAAGCGAAAGAGAGGGGAAGGCACTCCCAGCTACTTAGAGACAACTTTCCACTAGACGTTCGCGACTTTCTCTTCCTTGTGTTTCATAGAATTGTGGAGTTAGAAGGGGACGTAGGGTCATCTATCCCAACCCCGTGCAACTTGAACGGTCATGACTCGATCTCGTGTCCCATTTTATTTGTTTAGTTATTTGTTTTGTACGCCCTGCTTGATAAGCCGCAGAGCAGCTTACAAAAAGGAATCAAGCAATAAAACAACCATTGGGAAACCCACAGCTAAAGACAGCTGTTTCAAAATTATTTTTTACAAATACAGTGGTACCTTGGTTCTCAGACGGATTGGTACTCAAACACCTTGGTTCCCAAACACCGAAAACCCAGAAGTAAGCGTCCTGGTTTTCAAACGTTTTTTGGAAACTGAGCGTCCAATGCGGCTGTCGGCTATTGTTTCTGGCGCACCTGCGCCAATCAGAAGCTGTGCCTTGGTTTTCGAACATTTCGGAAGTCAAACGGACTTCTGGAACGGATTGAGTTTGGCGCTTTTGTTTTTGCTATTTATTGTGTTTTTTTTGTTTATGTGGCTTTTTCGGTTAATTTGTTTTCGTGACTCTCATCAGTGCAGGTAAGAGAAGAAAATATTTTTATTTTTATCATCTACGATACTGCCTTATTTATTTTATAGTACAGTACATTGATTGTTGCTTTCATTTTATGGGTCAGTGGTCTCGTTAGATAGTAAAATTCATGTTCAAGGGCTGCTTTAGGGGTTGTTTTTAAAAGTCTGGAACTGATTAATCTGTTTTGCATTCCTTTCTAGGGGAAAGCGCGCCTTGGTTTTGGAACGCTTTGGTTTTGGAACAGACTTCCAGAACGGATTAAGTTTGAGAACCAAGGTACCACTGTAATTAAAAACAACGATGAGCTCAGACCCAGATTCAAATACATGGTCCAGGGGGTCACCAAGAGGCGGACACGACTAAACGACTAAACAACAACAACATTCCTGCTCCAAAAGAGCTTGTGGGCACAGGGACGCGGACTTATAAAAAATATTGGGGGGGCCCGGGAAAGCTCATGAATAATAAATAAGCTCATGAATATGCAAATAAAGTGGCTCCGGCCCTAAAAAGGGCAAGCCACGCCCCCCCAGCCAGCCGATTGGCTGGCTGGGAGGTGTGGCCAGTCGGGATTCCCCTGTTCTCGCGGGATTTCCGGCAGTGCCTTGGCAGTGGCGGTGGTGCTGCGAAGCAGCGAGGCAGGAGCCCCCGCCCCCGGGGATTCCCTAATCTCGCGGGGGACGGCCGGGGCTCTCCGATTAGGGCGCGCGGCTGGCTGGCTGGCTGGCGAAGGAGCAGGTGGGGAGGAGGCGGGGGACGGCGGCGGCGCTCTGCTGGAAGGGCGCCCGAGATTATTGGGGGGCTGAGCCCCCCCAAAAATTTTTTTGAGGGGGCTCGAGCCCCCTCAGGCCCCATGGAGTCGGCGCCTATGTGTGGGCACCAGGTTAGGGAATGCTTAAGGGGCATTCTTGAGCCGAGTCTGCCGCTACGAGTCTGCCGCAGGCTGTGAGATCTTGTCTCTGCCACACACCCCCCACCAGCAATAAGGCTGGTGACCAAGATCTCGTGGCCCTCCGTGCCTTATCATTTAATAACTTGCTGTCAGCTGGGGGAAACCTCTCAAAATCCTTCCCGGCTGCATCTCTTCGTCGATTTCGGAGTCCTGAATTCCCCGCTCGGGTTTCCTGGAGGGGGCTGCTTCCGTCGTTTCTGTCACCCCCAGCCACCCCCCTGCAACTCATTTTCATTCTGAATTTTTGCACCATTTTTGCTCCGCTGCCCTCATTGCGGGGTTCCTACCTGCAGAAGGTGGGGAGAGACTAAGACGCCAATTTCGTTTCAGCTGCGATTTCTGCACTGCAGGGACTTGGGGTGCGTGATCTTTCCAGCTCCACAAGTCTAGGATTCTAGGGACAGCAAAATGAGCTAAATCATTGATTGATTGATTGATTGATTGATTGATTGATTATTGGCACCCCGCCTTTCCTGCTAGGTGCTCAAGGTGGCGTTCATGATTCACCCCCTTCTCTCACATTTAATTAATCAATTATAGGGAATCTACACACTGCTTAAGGGACGCAGGTGGCGCTGTGGGTTAAACCACAAAGCCTAGGACTTGCCGATCAGAAGTTCGGCAGTTCGAATCCCCGCGATGGGGTGAGCTCCCGTTGCTCGGTCCCTGCTTTACCTTTAAGGAGTCTCAAAGCGGCTAACATTCGCCTTTCCCTTCCTCCCCCACAACAAACACTCTGGGAAACTGGGATGGGTGATTTTTCCTGCCCCTGGTTTTAGGAAGTGCAAGTTTGCAAACTGAGCCGAATTTATTCCCATCTATTGCTCTCTCTCTCTCTCTCTCTCTCTCTCTCTCTCACACACACACACACACACACACACACACACACAAACTTGCAATTCTTGGCACGCTAGCTGCTCTAATTCTTCTGCTCCTTCTCTTTAAAGAGCCAAGTGAAATTAGCCGATGTGGCCAAACTTCGCAGACCCAACTCAGCCGCGAGATGCCACCTTAATGAACGGCTCATTGTCTCTGGCTCTGCTAATTAGGCCCATATCCCCCACATTCAAATGATGGAAACGAGTCGTGTGCGCTCACGTAAACATTTTTAAAATGTATTTTTTGAAAAGCACTTGGGGGGCAGCGGCGGTGGAGAAGAATTGAAAAGGCAGCCTTCCCCCGTGGTTTTCTTTTTTTTAAAAAAAAGGAAAAGGGAAAAAACCAAAACTATAAAACCCAAAGAATTCCACCAGGAAGGATTTGGCAGACAATGAGCCTGCTCTGTGGAACTCAAGTCTTTAACTCTTGCCAACTGTAGCACAATCCTAATCGCAGCATTTTATTATTTCCTCCTCCCCGTCGCCCCCCATTTTGGGGGGGGCTGAGACCCGGCAAGAGGTTTGGAGCTGTTTCAAGCCGACTATTAAAATTCCTTAAGCATCATTAAGAATAAGACAAAGAGAAAAGGAAGGCACTGGGGGCCAGAGGAGACCCAAAAACTCGCCAGCGGTTTTTTAGAGGAGGGCATCGCGGAGCCCAGGGACGCGGGTGGCGCTGTGGGTTAAACCACAGAGCCTAGGGCTTGCTGATCAGAAGGTGAGCGGTTCGAATCCCCGCAATGACGGGGTGAGCTCCCGTTGCTCAGTCCCTGCTCCTGCCAACCTAGCAGTTCAAAAGCACATCAAAGTGCAAGTAGATAAATAGGTACCGCTCCAGTGGGAAGGTAAACGGTGTTTCCGTGCGCTGCTCTGGTTCGCCAGAAGCGGGTTAGTCCTGCTGGCCACATGACCCGGAAGCTGTACGCAGGCTCCCTCGGCCAGTAAAGCGAGATGAGTGCCGCAACCCCAGAGTCAGCCACGACTGGACCTAATGGTCAGGGGTCCCTTTACCTTTACCTACTTCAATGTTTGGGGCATCTCTTCTGCTTAGAGTCCCTCCCGCCTAAGGATTTATCCCATTTGTGAGAAATCAATCTTTTAGAGTGGCAGCGCCTGAACTTTGGAACTCCACGCCTATTGATGTCCGGCAGGCAACTTGACTGTACCTTTTTTTGGTTTGTGTGTCTGCTAAAAACATTTTTGTTTAGGCAAGCTTCTCCAGATGTGTAAAATACCGATTTGCATTGTAATCTGGCTTCTAGTTTATCTCTGTTTTTTATTTCTTGGGAGGGAATGTTGCTTTTATCCAGTTTTAACAATGAGTACATTTCTTTGTTTCTTTTGCAAAGCACTTCCAAAATTTTTTTTGGTTTTTAAACATATATATATATATATATATATATATATATATATATATATATATGGTATATACACACACACACACACACACACACACACACACACACACATATATATATATATATATAAAATGGGACGTGGGTGGCGCTGTGGGTTAAACCACAGAGCCTAGGACTTGCCGATCAGAAGGTCGGCGGTTCGAATCCCCGTGACGGGGTGAGCTCCCATTGCTCAGTCCCTGCTCCTGCCAACCTAGCAGTTCGAAAGCACTTCAAAGTGCAAGTAGATCAATAGGTACCACTCCAGCGGGAAGGTAAATGGCGTTTCCGTGCGCTGCTCTGGTTCGCCAGAAGCGGCTTAGTCCTGCTGGCCACATGACCCGGAAGCTGTACGCCGGCTCCCTCAGCCAATAAAGCGAGATGAGCGCTGCAACCCCAGAGTCAGCCACAACTGGACCTAAAGGTCAGGGGTCCCTTTACCTTTTTATATATATATATAATTTATATATATATATATAATTTGTCATATATATATATATATATATATATATATATATATATATATATATGAGACAAATTAATGCAAACTGGATCAGATTTCTCTCTCCCACCCCCACAAAACTGGAGTTGAAGAGGAGAGCGCCATATGATGATCACAGAACTGAACCCTGGTTAGGCGACCCGGAGAAATCCGCCGCTGTGTTTTGCAAAGGCGCAGTGTCCGAAACAAAGCTTCCAGAAACCGTCTGTCGTTTTTCGAGTTTTTATTATAAAAAAATACAGAATCCAAATAAGGTCGTGGGGATTTCTTTTCTCTTTTTGTGTGTGTGTGTGAGAAGGGTTGTGTGGGGGAAAGAATTTTTTTGTTTTTACCATCAGCACAACGTTCGGGATGGAAGGCGGTGTGTGGACAAAACTGGGAGAAGTCGAGTTCCGCGAGACAGAGAAAATGATTTAAGAAACTCTCTCCCCTTCTTCCTTCATTCCCATCTCTTCCCAGACGGGAAAAGGAAAAGGCTGGTTTCTGCCACGACGACGACAAAGAAAACTTTTGATCTGATTTTTTCTTAAAACAAAGAATAGTAAAGATGGGTTTGATTTTTTAAAAAAGGAATGATTACTGTATTTTTTGCTCTATAAGACTCACTTTTCCCCTCCTCAAAAGTAAGGGGAAATGTGTGTGCGTCTTATGGAGCGAATGCAGGCTGCACAGCTATCCCAGAAGCCAGAACAGCAAGAGGGATTGCTGCTTTCGCCGCGCAGCGATCCCTCTTGCTCTTCTGGCTTCTGGGATTCAGAATATTTTTTTGTTTTCTTGTTTTCCTCCTCCAAAAACTAGGTGCGTCTTGTGGTCTGGTGCGTCTTATAGAGCGAAAAATACGGTGCTTTCAGATTTCCCTTGGTTCTCCACCATGGCCCGTCATACACAACGTAACACATTTGCATTAGTATAATATATATAATTCTATATATATATGTATATAAAACCAAAGGTCAAAGGCCAGGCTGCGAGACTGCAGCTCAGCCCGACCCTGGCGGAAGTGGCGGGCACACTGTTGCTTTATTACATTTAAATAGTGCCTCCCCCCCCCAAGGAGAGATCAAGGTGGACGACATTGTTCTACCCTCACAACAACCCTGTGAGGTAAGTTCAGGCCGCCAGATGTTGACTGTACCCCAATTGCCTCGGATTGCACCCAGTGAGCTTAATGGGGATTCGAACCCTGCTCTCTCGCAGGCCCCTTTCCCCCAACGTGCGAACCATTACGCTGCCCCACTTTGGGCAACGCCGCCTCCGCTGCTCCAGACGTTCTGAACTATAACTCCCACAGCCTCCGGTGCTCCTGGCGGGAGTCGTAGCACAGAAAAATCCACAGGGTGCCGAGTCGGGAGGACTGGCATGAGCTGGCCAAGAGGAAAGGAGTCGAGGCTGTGTTGGGGGCACAGGGACACAGCCAGGATTTGACCCCGATTCCTAATTCCTTGAATGAAAAACCGGGGGGCTTTCGCTGCGATCCGCAGAAATGCCGCTTCGATTTCGAGAACCGCCGGCCTTCTAAGGAGTCCAACATTCTCTTGTCGCTGGGATTCCCTTTTTAACACCCTAGGTCTTTTTCTCTCTTTCAAGGAATCAGAATTCCTCCCTCTCATTTCCCGGGCTTGAGTTCGGGAGCCGACATTTCCGGCGGAAGAGGCTGACGGATCAGGCCGATGGACTGGCAACCTGTACTACAGAAACTGCAACTAATCCAGAATGTGGCAGCTGGACTGGGGACTGGGAGCGGCCGCCGGGACCACATAACACCGGTCCTGAAAGACCTACATTGGCTCCCAGGACGTTTCCGAGCACAATTCAAAGCATTGGTGCTGACCTTTCAAGCCCTAAACTGCCCAGTAGACCTGAAGGAGCGTCTCCACCCCGGACACCGGGGTCCAGCTCCGAGGGCCTTCTGGCGGTTCCCTCATTGCGAGAAGCAAAGCTACAGGAAACCAGGCAGAGGGCCTTCTCGGTGGTGGCACCCTCTCTGTGGAACGCCCTCCCGTCAGATGTCAAAGAGAAAAACAACTATCTGACTTTTAGAAGACATCTGAAGGCAGCCCTGTTCAGGGAAGTTTTTAATGTGTGACATTTTAATGTATTTTTAATCTTTGTTGGAAGCCGCCCAGAGTGGCTGGGGAGACCCAGCCAGATGGGCGGGGTACAAATAATAAATTATTATTATTATTATTATTCTCACCATGGCGAAACAGGCAAGCGGGACCTGAGCGATAGAGCAACGCTCTCCCCTTGTGTGGTTTCCAGAAAGAGGGCATAGCCATTGTGGCTACTAGCCGTCGACAGCCCACTCGCCCTCCACGATCTCATCTCATCCCCTTTCAAAGCCGTCCAGGTTGGGTCGCCGCCATTGCCTCATGTGGCAGGCAGTTCCGCAGGTTAACTGTGCGTTGTGCGAAGGAGGGCTTTCTTTCACCAGGCCTGGGGAAGGGCTCTAGCTGGGTGCCAGATCACCTGCTTGGCATGCAGAGCATCCCTGTTTCAATCTCTCGGAAGCCCCTGGAAGAGACCCCTGCCTGAGACTGGGGAGAGATGCTGCCAGTCCGTGCAGGCAGTAACGAACTCGAGGGCCCATTGCTCTGGCTCAGCTTCTTCCGCTCCTAATCAAACCCAATTTTCTTCCTGTTTGAAAGCATCTGCGCAGCCTGGTGGTCATTTTGGACTCACTGCTGTCCATGGAGGCTCAGGTCAAATCTGTGTCCAGGGCAGCTGTTTACCAGCTCCATCTGGTATGCAGGATGAGACCCTTCCTGCCTATGCACTGTCTGGCCAGAGTGGTGCATGCTCTGGTTATCTCCTGCTTGGACTACTGCAATGCGCTCTACGTGGGGCTACCTTTGAAGGTGACCTGGAAACTACAACTAATCCAGAACGCGGCAGCTAGACTGGTGACTGGGGGCGGCCGCCGAGACCACATAACACCAGTCCTGAAAGACCTACATTGGCTCACAGGACGTTTCTGATCACAATTCAAAGTGTTGGTGCTGACCTTGAAAGCCCTAAATGGCCTCGGTCCAGTATACCTGAAGGAGCGTCTCCACCCCCATCGTTCTGCCTGGACACTGAGGTCCAGCTCCGAGGGCCTTCTGGCGGTTCCCTCACTGCAAGAAGCCAAGTTACAGGGAACCAGGCAGAGGGCCTTCTCGGTGGTGGCCCCCTCCCTGTGGAACGCCCTCCCCCCAGATGTCAAAGAGAACAACAACTACCAGAATTTTAGAAGACATCTGAAGGCAGCCCTGTTTAGGGAAGCTTTTAATGTTTGATGTATCACAGTATTTTAATATTTTTTGGGAAGACGCCCAGAGTGGCTGGGGAAGCCCAGCCAGATGGGCGGGGTATAAATATTATTATTATTATTATTATTATTATTATTATTATTATTATTATTATTATTATTATTATTATTATTATCTCTTTTTTCCAGACTCATGAGGAGTAGACACTCATTTTACTTTTAAGGGGAAGGCTGTAGCCCCAGCCTGAAACTCTGGACTGCTGCTGCCAGTCCGTGTGGGCTGACTCAGTGTTAAGGCACCTCCCTGTTTTCCTTGCCCTGCGAGAAACTGGAACGGACAGTTCCTTGGGGTAGATCTACTGAAACCAACAGAGATCTCTAACTTAAAGTCCGTTTGTTTTCCATAAGTAAAAGCAGAAGATTCGATGTGCATCTTCTGTAGTTGTAATTTTGCCGTATTATGGGGAAATCTTAATAAATAAAAACGTTCAGAAAAGGTCTGTTAGTTTCAATGGGTCAACTCGAGTATATGGCCACGATCCGCTCTTTTCCATCCTGCAGTTTCACCTTAAAACTACGAAGCCTCTTTGGAGAACACCTGGAGGAAAACCAGTGAGACGTTTTCTCTCGCTGTATCAAAAATCTGGCCGCCTCCCCCTATTTATTTTTTAAAAGGAGAACACGGCGGTTCAAATAAGAACCTGGTTTTTTTTATAAATGCATTGTGTGTGTGTTTGTGTGTGTCGATTTGCTTCCAAGAAACGCAACTCTGCATGGTTTACAAAGGAATGAATGAGGAAGATGCGAAGGCGGGAGCAGGTCATTTGAAAAACATTTTTTGATCGTCGAGAGATTATTGCAGGTTTTTTTTTTTAAAAAAAGAAAGAATTTTAGGTTTCTATTTTTAAAAATTAAAAAAAAAACACACAACCAACCGACAACATTTTCCCCACCCTCCCCAAGGAAATTAAAACTTAAAATAATAACGGAAAAACCCGTCCATCAAAACCATTCATTCTCGGCAAAGAGGCGTTAAAAAATAATAATAATTCATAATAATAATTCATAATCACAGTATTACGCCTGGTGGCAATATGTACAGCTGTTCCGAACAAGTCCCTTGGCTCAGAGAAAGACAGAATTGGAGTTGGGGTGGGGGTTCGTATTTGCTGTTTTGCAGGGTCCCCGTCGGCCCCCGCCTGGCGAGAATGGAAAAAAAGATATCCATCGAAAAATGATTAAGCACCAGGGAGGCAGTCTTGAGAGACGAAGTATTCTTGCTACAGTTCCGTGATGGGGTGGAGAATCCTGTTTCTTTTTTCGGTGGGGGGGTTAAGGAGGGAGGAGGAACCAAGAATTTGGGTAATATTTTAGGGATCAAAAACCTCGTTTCCTTTCCTTAGCCGTTAAAGTAGACCAGTAGATTTGTCCCTTCCTGACCTCCCGACAGCAGCAACGGAAACAAGGGTCATTCTGGGATTTTTGTGCTATTCTCAGGTATGACACACCTGGGGTCAAGCGAGGAGAGCCCGGGGGCCTGCACAGCCCCCCGGAAATTGGAGTGTGGTCCTTTCACCTCTTCCCCCAGCCCCCAAATTGGCTGCCCCTTGGCTGCGCCGCCCAGAAGCAAGATGAGGGGCCCAAAATCCACAGCGCTGGGAATTTAGCGGGGAAGGACAGATGGGCATGCTAGAGGGTGTTTACTGTATTTTTGGCTCTATAAGACTCACTTTTCCCCTCCTAAAAACTAAGGGGAAATGTGTGTGTGTCTTATGGAGCGAATGCAGGCTGCGTAGCTATCCCAGAAGCCAGAACAGCGAGAGGGATTGCTGCTTTCGCTGCGCAGCGATCCCTCTTGCTGTTCTGACTTCTGAGATTCAGAATATTTTTCTCCTTGTTTTCCTCCTCCAAAAACTAGGTGCGTCTTGTGGTCTGGTGCGTCTTACAGAGCGAAAAATACGGTAGATTGTGATCTACTGGTAGATCACTGGACGTCTGTGGTGGTAGATCACTGGCTCCCCCCCAAAAAAAGAATCTCAACAACTTCTTTGGCTGCCCTAAAAAAGGCGCAACAAGTTTGACTTGAACCCCAGGAAAATGGGCCTTCCTCCGTCCTAAGAAAAACTCAACAACAACTTTGACTTGAACCCCACAAAAGGGGGTAGATCACTGCTAGTTTTTAACTCTGTGACTAGATCGCTGTCTTTTGGGAGCTGGCAACCCCTGATCTACAGTTAAGAGTCTCACAAGGTATAGATGTCAACATTAACCTGCCATCCTTTACTGAAATTTAGCACCAATTTGAACTGCAGCAGTCGTTCCGGGACTTTAATTGTTTGTGATTGTTTTTTGTTGTTGTATATATGTGTGTATATATATGTGTATGTGTGTGTGTGTGTACATACATACGTACACCCACCCCCCTTGGTTCTCAAATGCCAAAAACCCAGAAGTAAGTGTTCCGGATTTCGAACGATTTTTGGAAGCCAAACGTGGTTCCCTGCCAAGCTACAAATCTTCCTTTCTCACCCTCTTGCATGAGACAAGGCACTGGGTCGGCTTAGCGTCCCAAAACCCTTATTGTAAATAGAAAGAAACCATGAATAAATAGCCCCTTTTCTCCTTTACCAATGGGACCACTTTTACTCTTTTTGGAGTGATGTTTGAATTAACAGTTGGCGTTCGGTACTTCCTGCTTCCCAGCTTTAACTCTCCTATATAAACCCAATTTTATGTCTTTAAAACCCAATACAGTCAAACCTCCGTTGTTGGACGTAATCCGTTCTAGAAGCCCATTCGGCTCCCAAAACGTTCAACAACCGAGGCACAGCTTCCGATTGGTTGCAAGAGCTTCCTGCACTCAAACGGCAGCCGCGTCGGACATTTGGCTTCCAAAAAACAGAGCATTTACCGTATTTTTCGCCCTATAGGGCGCACTGGCCCATAGGGCGCACCTCGTTTTTTGGGGGGGAAATAAAAGAAAAAATATTTTTCCCCCCCGCAGCCCCCAGAACAGGCTGCTATCCGCAAGCCTTGCGAGCCCGGCGGGAACTCCCACAGGCTCGCAAGGCTTGCGGAGAGCTTCCTGAAGCCTGGAGAGCGAGAGGGGTCGGTGCGCACCGACCCCTCTCCCTCTCCAGGCTTCAGCGAAAGCCTGCATTCACCCCATAGGACGCACACACATTTCCCCTTCATTTTTGGAGGGGAAAAAGTGCGTCCTATAGGGCGAAAAATACGGTACTTCCGGGTTTTCGGCGTTCGGGAGTTGAAACGTTCCGAAACGGAGCCGTTCAGGAACCAAGATCTGACCGTGTAGACTTCCTTTCCTAAGTGCTATCAGGGCTGCTCTTGACACCAGCTGGGCTCAATTTTGGGGGGTGGTTCTTACTCAAATCCACATTGGATGCCCACCGTTGGATTTTTGGAGCGTGGTCTTCCCTCTGGGGGATTTTGACCGGAGGGCCACGGGCAATTTTTTCTGGACGATGCAGGCAAGTGCAGGGCTGCCGACCCCAAACACCCCACTGCTTAGAGTTGGGCTCTCTGTGACCCTGGTGTCTGTTGCCAAACGCCTGCGGATGATGCCCCAAGCAGCCTGTTTAGGGTGGCGATGGACACACAGACAAGACAACCTCCGTCGCTCACCCAGTTGCGTCATACGTAGTTGGCCGTACCATGCGCTGGTCTCCTCCCTGCCTTCCCCCAACTCCTCGCGGGGTTTAAAAGCAACCCTCCCACGGTGCTACAAACCCCTTGCCCAGCCACCGTGCCAAGTCCAGAGTCCTCCTCTTTGGAGCGACGGGCAGAACATCTCCTCTCCTGTAGACCGGCGACGTCTTACGCAACATGCGAGGCGTTGGTTTTACCTGCTGGGTCCGCATAGCAGTGGGTCCGCTGCACCAACAATAGTTAACAGAAACAGGGGGTGGGCGGTGGGTCTAAAGCGAAGGCTGATTTGGGCAGAGCTAGTCCTCTGTGTGGTTCGGGGGGCTGGTGGTGGCCTTTGGCTCCTAGGCCCCCCAATCCTAGCTGCCTGGTGTGTGCGTTTTGCGAGTCAGGAAATCTGGCCCCCGCGGCCGAACGGGCTGCCCGCCTTTGTCCAAGGGGTCACAGAGAGGAAGGGGGGGGGAACAGAAGGGCAATAGGTGAGGCACCCGTTCCTCACGGCGATGTCTCTTTCGGTTCCAGTTGCAGAAAAAAGACCGGCACAAAGAAACCAAAGCTGGGAGGAAGGAACAGAGGGGGGTTCAAGGAAGGAGACTATATTTGGTCTAGAAATGTTGAAAAGCAAAACCCCATGGGGTGGGGAGGGAAAACAGGGACCCCCCCAACGGGGTTGTATCCCGGCCAGACGAAAATGGTCCGCAGAGCGTCTTGGAAGCACAGAACCTGCTTGCCTCCCGCCACAAGCTTTCAGAAACCGGTCTCTTGCCTTCTCCGTCCAGCTCTCTCACTGATCCTTCTGCCGCCCCAGATCTGATGGGGTGTAGCGGGGGTCCGGTTGTGAACCGTAACAGTGGCTTGACCTGGGAAATGGAGGCAGGGTCCGTCCACCTGGCTGTCTTAGCTGCCCTGATCCACAAGCTCGTCTGTGGCTGAGACCGCAGTTCAGAGATCCATTGACTACACACCCTTCCCTCCCCACACAAAACTGAACAAAGTCATCGCCGCGAGTTCTCTCTTCATTCTTCGTTCACGCCTTCTCTCTCTCTCTCTCACGCTTTCAATCCTCCCCCCCTCATTTCCCCCCCCAGCGGCTGCTGAAAAGAGCTCCAGTTTTCTTCCTCTTCTGTCCTCACCTAGCAGGGCTAGGAAGTCAGGATAGTCCAGAAAACCGGGACCACCACCACCACGAAGAAAGTCTCAGGGACCCGGAAGCTGTGGCAGGAGTTATTGCTGGTGAATATCGGCTCTGGGGACTCGTAGAGAGAATCGTCTGCGAGGAAACAAAAGAGGGGGTATAAGAAGGGAAAGAGGGGGGTGAATGATGTACCGCTGGGTATTTGACTCCGAGCAAATAAGCGAAAATGTTCGGGGCAAGGTCAAATGTTGGTTGGAAATGTAAGGAGAAGGAAGGCACCTTTCTCCACATGTGGTGGAACTGTAAAGCGATAAAGGAATTCTGGGAGATGATATATAATGAGTTGGGGAAAAAATGTTTAAAATAACCTTTGTTTAAAAAAAGAAAGAAGGCTTTTTGTTAGGAATTGCTGGTGCAGAGATACCGAAAGAACTGAAAAGACTGTTTATGTACGCTACGTAACAGCTGCAAGGATGTTGCTCACCTAGAGTTGGAAAGGTGACTAGATGAGGGCGGACTGGCAGATGAAACTATTGGACTACACAGAGATGGCATGATTAACTGGGGAAATCAGAAATCAGGAGGATCAAAACTTCAACAGAGAAAACCATAATGAGGTGGAAGGAAGTCAACGATACAATAAATTGGAAAGGGATTCAACCCAAGACGGATGATATAATGTACAAAAAACACTGGTATAGGTTTGAAGTATATTAAGTAATACTTATCAATAGATAGGCATTTTTATTGTCAAATCTTTTCATTTGATTTGATTTGATCAAATTGCACAACCCTTCCTACGCCCCTGGTGACTGGGAGTGGCCGCCGAGACCATATAACACCGGCCCTGAAAGACCTACGTTGGCTCCCAGTACGTCTCTGAGCACAATTCAAAGCGTTGGTGCTGACCTTTAAAGCCCTAAACGGCCCAGTATACCTGAAGGAGCGTCTCCACCCCGGACACCGGGGTCCAGCTCCGAGGGCCTTCTGGCAGTTCCCTCCATGCGAGAAGCGAGGTTACAGGGAACCAGGCGGAGGGCCTTCTTGGTGGTGGCGCCCGCCCTGTGGAACGCCATCCCATCCGATGTCAAGGAAATAAACAACTATCTGACTTTTAGAAGACATCTGAAGGCAGCCCTGTTTAGGAAAGTTTTTAATGTTTGATCGTGTTTTTAATATTCTGTTGGGAGCCGCCCAGAGTGGCTGGGAAAACCCAGCCGGATGGGCGGGGTATAAATATTATTATTGTTGTTGTTATTGAGGAGGCAGATGAAGAAGGACCTCAAATCGCTGTTTGTGGCACTCCCTACCTGATGTGGGAGGAAATTCATAGTTTAACAATGCACCCTGCAAAGAATGACTTCCTTTTGCGCGGTGCTTTTGGGAGGCAGCGATGCTTCTGAATACTACCGTATTTTTTGCTCTATAAGACTCACCTTTTCCCCTCCTAAATAGTAAGGGGAAATGTGTGTGCGTCTTACGGAGCGAATGCAGGCTGCGCAGCTATCCCAGAAGCCAGAACAGCAAGAGGGATTGCTGCTTTCACTGCGCAGCGATCCCTCTTGCTGTTCTGGCTTCTGAGATTCAGAATATTTTGTTTGTTTGTTTTCCTCCTCCAAAAACTAGGTGCGTCTTGTGGTCTGGTGCGTCTTATAGAGCGAAAAATACGGTACTTGCTGGAGAGATTCCCGAAGGAGGGGAGATATCCTGTTGCGCTCAGGGCATCCGGCCAGCCACTGTGAGAACAGAACGCTGGACTAGAGAGGTCTCCCTTTGGCCTCACCCAGCAGCTGGGCTCCTCGCTGGACTGTGCATTTCTGCAACCCGGCTCCGTCTTCATCTCGCCGTTTCCTGGCCCCAGCCCAGCCGCCCAGGTTGCCAGCTTCCTCTCGTGGGCAGTGTGGGTGTGCAGAAAGGAAGAGGGTCGCGACCCAGAGGGAAAGGGCAGCGTGTTGACAAGCTCGCAAGCCGCCCTCTGGCTGCCTCTCCCAGGCAAGAGTCCATTTCAAAATAAACGGGAGGCATTTTCATTTATTTTTTTGCTCAATGGACCCCGGCCAGCCGGCGGAGCTTTGCCAAGATCTCCCAGTGCCAAGGACGCCTCGTGGCGGCTGGTGGCCTTGCCTGTTTGGTTTCTTGGAGGATGGATGGCGGCTAACAGATTGAGGTTGAATCCTGACAAGACAGAAGTACTGTTTTGGGGGGACAGGGGGTGGGTGGGGGACTCCCTGGTCCTGAATGGGGTCACTGTGCCCCTGAAGGACCAGTGTGCAGCCTGGGAGTCATTTTGGACTCACAGCTGTCCATGGAGGTGCAGGTCAATTCTGTGTCCAGGGCAGCTCCATCTGGTACGCAGGATGAGACCCTACCTGCCCGCGGACTGTCTGGCCAGAGTGGTGCATGCTCTGGTTATCTCCCGCTTGGACTACTGCAACGCGCTCTACGTGGGGCTACCTTTGAAGGTGACCCGGAAACTGCAATTAATCCAGAATGCGGCAGCTAGACTGGTGACTGGGAGCGGCTGCCGGGACCACATAATACCGGTCCTGAGAGATCTGCATTGGCTCCCAATACGTTTCCGACCACAATTCAAAGTGTTGGTGCTCACCTTTCAAGCCCTAAATGGCCCAGTATACCTGAAGGAGCGTCTCCACCCCCATCGTTCAGCCCGGACACTGAGGTCCAGCTCCGAGGGCCTTCTGGCGGTTCCCTCCCTGCAAGAAGTGAGGTTACAGGGAACCAGACAGAGGGCCTTCTCGGTAGTGGCGTCCGCCCTGTGGAACACCCTTCAGATGTGAAGGAAATAAGCAGCTATCTTCTCTTTCAAATATATCTGAAGGCAGCCCTGTTTAGGGAAGCTTTTAATATTTAATGCTGTATTGTTTTTAACACTTGATTGGGAGCCGCCCAGAGTGGCTGGGGAAACTCAGCCAGATGGGCAGGGTATAAATAAATAATAATAATAATAATTATTCTTGGCCCTGCCTGCGGCCGAGGGGTCAAAGGGCGGCTTCTTCTTACCCGTCCGATAATCCCGCCTGCAAAAGGCGCCTCGTCAGCCGGCGGCACAGAAGCGCGTCGGCTAAATGACTGCGAGTGCCGTTCCCGACGCCGTTCCCCCGGCTTGTCTCGTCTTTTAAAGTTTACGACGGGATTAAGGGTGGTTTTTGCAGGATCATAGCCAGGGGAGGAGGGGAGTGGAGAAAGCGAGGGACAACAATATCCACAGATGCCAATCCCCCCCTTTGTGTTCTGCGTCCGGCTCTGCCGCCGCCGCCCCCTTCCCAGTCCAGGATTATTACGAGCAAAACGCTTGTCGTAATCACAGAAGAGGGAAGGATGTGCAGGGAGCATAAATAGCTCAGTTGGTAGAGCATAGAATGACAGAATTGTAGAGTTGGAAGGTGCTCCAATGGCCCTTGGTTTGAGTCCAGCCCCTCCAGAGCAGGAGAAGCCAAGCCGGGTCCATCTTCCCTGTGACAGCCCTTAAGATATCAGAAGATGGCTATCATATCTCTTCACAGTTACAGGTAGGTAGCCGTGTTGGTCTGCCATAGTCAAAATAAAAAAATTCCTTCCAGTAGCACCTTAAAGACCAACTAAGTTAGTTCTTGGTATGAGCTTTCGTGTGTATGCACACTTCTTCAGATACACTGAAACAGAAGTTGCCAGATCCTTCTATATAGTGAGAAGGTGGGGAGGGGTATTACTCAGAGGGGTGGTGGGAATCGGAGATTGGCAGATAGCTGAGATGAGCCTGTTGACGACTCTTAAGGACTGTAATAGGTCTTCCAGGAAAAGGCAAGGGGTGAGAAGGTGAGAAATGGCTTAGTCATGTATAATGAGATAAGAATCCATCTCAGCTATCTGCCAATCTCCCATTCCCTCCACCCTTCTGAGTAATACCCCTCCCCACCTTCTCACTATATAGAAGGATCTGGCAACTTCTGTTTCAGTGTATCTGAAGAAGTGTGCATGCACACGAAAGCTCATACCAAGAACTAACTTAGTTGGTCTTTAAGGTGCTACTGGAAGGAATTTTTATATCTCTTCACAGTCTCCCCCTTTCCACACTCAGCTCTTTCGACCGTCCCTCATATGGCTTGGCTTCTAGACCCTTGATCATCTTGGTCGCCTTCCTCTGGACACCTTCCAGCTTGCTGGCATCCTCACCATCCTCACCAGGCTCTTAATCTCAGGGTTGTGGGTTCAAGCTCCACATTGGGTGAAAGATTCCTGCATTCCAGGGGGGTTGGGCTGGATGACCCTCAGTGTCCCTTCCAACTTTCCAATTCTATGACTCTATGAACCTGGGACCTTCAGCAAAACAAGACAGACCGCTGCGAAGCTATGCGGCGAAGGTCCTGTGTGAGTGTCTGGAGGCGGTTGGAGGATGGATGGTGGTTAACAGATTGAGGTTGAATCCTGACAAGACAGAAGGACTGTTTTTGGGGGGACAGGGGGCGGGCGGGTGTGGGGGACTCCCTGGTCCTGAATGGGGTCACTGTGCCCCTGAAGGACCAGGTGCGCAGCCTGGGGGTCATTTTGGACTCACAGCTGTCCATGGAGGTACAGGTCAATTCTGTGTCCAGGGCAGCTCCATCTGGTACGCAGGATGAGACCCTCCCTGCCCGCAGACTGTCTCACCAGAGTGGTCCATGCTCTGGTTATCTCCCGCTTGGACTACTGCCATGCGCTATGTGGGGCTACCTTTGAAGGAAACTACAACTAATCCAGAATGCGGCAGCTAGACTGGTGACTGGGAGCGGCCACCAAGACCATATAACACCGGTCTTGAAAGACCTACATTGGCTTCCGGGATGTTTCTGAGCACAATTCAAAGTGTTGGTGCTGACCTTTCAAGCCCTTAAAAGCCCCAGCCCAGTATACCTGAAGGAGCGTTTCCACCCCCATCGTTCTTCCCGGACACTGAGGTCCAGCGCCGAGGGCCTTCTGGCAGTTCCCTCCCTGCAAGAAGTGAGGTTACAGAGAACCAGGCAGAGGGCCTTCTCGGTGGCGCCCGCCCTGTGGAATGCCCTCCCATCAGATGTCAAGGAAATAAATCTGACATTTAGAAGACATCTGAAGGCAGCCCTGTTTAGGGAAGTTTTTAATGTCTGATGTTTTATCGTGTTTTTAATATTCTGTTGGGAGCCACCCAGAGTGGCTGGGGAAACCCAGCCAGATGGGCAGGGTATAATAATAATGACAATAAGAATTATATACTATTACTAACTTCCAATGGGATGTATTCCTTCATAAACGGGTTCCAGGCAGCAGCCGTTCAGTGAGGTCCTACGCAGGTCTACATCAAGGTATGTCCCACTAAGATCATTGCAGCTTATGCCCAGATAGATTGGAGTCCTACAGAACATTTGGTTCCCTACAGCGACGACCCCATATCTCAGCCTGTCCGAACCTGGTGTCCTCCGGATTTTTGGGACTATAGCCCCATCAGCCCCAGTCAGCGCAGCTGTCAGAAAACCGCTTTGCAACAAGGTGCCAATTAGTGAAACTGCATGCAATTAGATGTAGCTTAGGATAAATTTGCAGAAAAACACTGGCTTTTTATGGGGGGGGGGGTTCACAAACTGATGTGGCGACTGAGATTTAAGGGTGGGGGGGGGAATGAGAAACTGACATGCCTAACAGCCTATAACCACCTGGGTTTTTAAAATATTTTTTTTAAAAGCCATTTATTCTTACATTAGCAAAGCGTTCTTGTTTTCTTTAAAAGCTGCCTCAATCACACACACATGAAACAAGGGAAGGGAAAAACAAGCCCTTACAATATCCCTTTAGACTCTGACATTTCTCACTCTTTTCTACCTGCTCCCTGGGAAGAGCGCTGGCCAAATACTAATTATACGTTAACAGGAGGAGAAAATTATTAATTTGTGTTTTCTTTTTTCTCCAAAACAGCTGCGCCTATTTGATTCGGGGGAAGTGGGGGAGAAACTCCCCTGTACAGAGAGCTGGAGGCTGGTCTTTTTACGAAAAAGAAAAGAGGGAAGGAAAAACAAAAAAACCCCTAAAATAATTTGCTCTCTTTTTTCCCCCCTCTGCGAAAACAAAAGCAGCCCTGTGGGGGTATGTACCAAGCAGGCATCAATCTAGATTTATTTTATTTCCTTCTTTCTTCCAGCCCCCAAAGCAGAACCGAAGATAATTTGCTGGAGATCTGAGTGCTGCTCGTGTGCTATTTTCTCGGGCCAAAAGCACCCCCTGCGCCTGGCATTTCACCCGTCGCCAAGAAAGCCAGCGGTTGAAGTGGGTTTAGAAAGAGTGGGGTGAAGGTCGGTGCAGACGGGGTCGGGGTCTAATAGACCTTTCACTGGTTTGATCTCACGGGGAAAACATGCGGAAGGAAAGGTTTGATCTTCCAGTTTCCCTGGAAAAGGTTTTGCATTGTCGCCATTGCTATAACATACAGTGGGACCTTGGTTCTCAAACGCCTTATTTCTCAAATGCCTTGGTTCTCAAACGCCTTGGTTCCCAAACGCCGAAAACCCGGAAGCAAGTGTTCCGGTTTTCGAACGTTTTTCGGAAGCCGAACGTCCGGGGCGGCTGTCGGCTATTGTTTCCGGGGCGCCTGCACCAATCAGAAGCCGTGCCTTGGTTTTCGATCATTGCAGAAGTCAAACGGGCTTCTGGAACAGATTAAGTTTGGTGCTTTTGTTTTTGCGATTTATTTTGCATTATTGTGGCTTTTTCCGTTAATTTGTTTTTGTGACTATCATCAGCGCAGGTAAGACTTTTTATCTTTTAAATCTACAACACTGTCTTACTTATTTTATAGTACAGTACAGTGGTGCCTCGCAAGACGAAATTAATTCGTTCCGCAAGTTTTTTCTTCTTGCGAGTTTTTCGCCTTGCGAAGCACGGTTTCCCATAGGAATGCATTGAAAATCAATCAATGCGTTCCTATGGAGACCGTCGGGGGACAGAGGGGAAGCGCGCTGTCCCGGGACCTGTTTAAAATCCCCTCTTTTGAAGCAAGGGGCGGAGGGGAGAAGATCGCTTCTTGACGTTGCCGCCCCTTGGTTCAAAAGGGGTCCGGCGAGAAAGGGGAAGGCCCCTCTGTCCCCGGAGATTGCGGGGCTGGCAACGGGGAGAAGTGATCTTCTCCCCGCCGCCCCTTGTTTCAAAAGAGGTCCGGGGACAGCGGGGAAGATGCGCTGCGCTTCCCTGCTATCCCCGGAGCTTGCGGGGCAAGCTTCGTTTTGCGGGAAATGCGTCTTGCGAAGTGGCTAAGAAAACGAAAAACTCCTTCGTCTAGCGAGTTTTTCGTCTTCCGAGGCGTTCGTCTTGCGGGGTACCACTGTACATTGATCATTGCTTTCATTTTACAGATCAACAGTCTCGATAGATAGTAAAATTCTTGTTCAATTGCTGTTTCAGGGGTTGTTTTAAAAAGTCTGGAACGGATTAATCCGTTTTGCATTGCTTTCTATGGGAAAGTGTGCCTTGGTTTTGGAACGCTTTGGTTTTGGAATGGACTTCCAGAACGGATTAAGCTTGAGAACCAAGGGACCACTGTACAGCAACAACAGCACAAACCAGACCAGATATTCAGGGGATACAGTGCGAGTCAGCCAGGTGATACAGCAGCAAAAAAGGCTAACGCTGTTCTAGGCTGCATCAAACAGAAATCTAGTGTCCAGATCAAGGGAAGTCATAGGTAAAGGTAAAGGGACCCCTGAACATTAGGTCCAGCTGTGGCCGACTCTGGGGTTGCGGCGCTCATCTTGCTTTATTGGCCGAGGGAGCCGGCGTACAGCTTCCGGGTCATGTGGCCAGCAGGACTGAGCCGCTTCTGGCGAACCAGAGCAGCGCACGGAAACGCCGTTTACCTTCCCGCCTGAGCAGTACCTATTTATCTACTTGCACTTTGACATGCTTTCGAACTGCTAGGTTGGCAGGAGCAGGGACCAAGCAACGGGAGCTCACCCCGTCACGGGGATTCGAACCGCCGGCCTTCTGATCGGCAAGCCCTAGGCTCTGTGGTTTAACCCACAGCGCCACCCGCGTCCCTAAGGGAAGTCATAGTCCCACTCTATTCTGCCTTGGTCAGACCACACCTGGAGTCCTGTGCCCAGTTCTGGGTGCCACAATTTAAGGAGGAGATTGACAAGCCGGAAGGTGTGCAGAGGAAGAGATGATCAAGGGTCTGGAAGCCAAGCCTGATGAAGAACGGTCGAAGGAGCTGGGTATCTTTAGAGACCGAGAGGGGATATGATGGCCATCTTCCAATAGGCTGCCACATGGAAGATGGAGCGAGCTCTGGAGGAAAAGACCCGAACCGATGGATTCAAGTTACAACAAAGGGCCTTCCGACTTTGTTGTTGTTGTTTAGTTGTTTAGTCGTGTCCACCTCTTCGTGACCCCCTGGACCAGAGCACGCCAGGCCCTCCTGTCTTCCACTGCCTCCCGCAGTTTGGTCAAACTCTTCCATTCTTTTGGTCGACGGACTCAGAGTGCCTCTGAGCGCGTGCAGAGTTCCTGCCGCCAAGAAGAATGAAGGCGGTTTTTTGTTTTAACTGCATCAGTCACTGGTGGGAGAACCCTGACTCAGGGGCCGGATGCGGGCCTCCAAGCCGCTTTATACGGCCCTCGGGACCCTCTTCAAATCCTGGGGACCAGTCACTGTCTCTCAGCCAAACCTAAATTGATTGCATTACATTTATGCCCTCCCTTTGTTCCTCCAAGGAGACCCACGGGGTCTACATGGATCCCCCCTTTTAACCCCTACAACAACCCTGCGAGGTGTTGTTGTTGTTGAGTCGTTTAGTCGTGTCTGCCTCTTCGTGACCCCCTGGACCACAGCACACCAGGCCCTCCTGTCTTCCACTGCCTCCCACAGTTTGGTCAAACTCATGCTGGTCGCTTCGAGAACACTGTCCCACCATCTCTCCCTCTGTTGTCCCCTTCTCCTTGCGCCCTCCATCTTTCCCAACATCAGGGTCTTTTCCAGGGAGTCTTCTCTTCTCCTGAGGTGGCCAAAGTCTTGGAGCCTCAGCTTTCCAACTAAACATCAGGAATAACTTTCTGACAGTAAGAGCTAGTGGAACGTTGTCCCTCGGGAGGTTGTGGACTCGCCTTCCCTGGTGGTTTTCAAGCAGAGGTTGGATGGCCCTCTTTCGTGGATGCTTTAGCTGAGATTCCTGCACTGCAGGGGGTTGGACTAGATGACTCAAGAGGTCCCTTCCAACTCTACAATTCTCAGAAAGTGCTCACGTCCTCTCCAAAACATAGGGGAGAGTTTTGCTGAGTGAGTTTCTTGTCTGCTTCACAGCTCCCTCAGCAGAGAGAGACGGTATATAAAGTACATTAATAATAATAATAATAATAATAATAATAATAATAATAATAATAATAATAATAATTTATTATTTAAACCCCACCCATCTGACTGGGACTCCCCAGCCACTCTGGGTGGCTTCCAACAGAATATTAAAATACAATAACCTAATAAACATTAAAAGCTTCCCTAAACAGGGCTGCCTTCAGATGTCTTCTAAAAATCTGGTAGCTATTTTTCTCTTTGACATCTGGTGGGAGGGCGTTCCACAGGGCGGGTGCCACCACCGAGAAGGCCCTCTGCCTGGTTCCCTGTAACTTGGCTTCTCACAGGGAGGGGATAAAATAATAATTGACGAAACCCTGCGTTCCTTAACTGCGTCGCCTCCCCCCACCCCGCTAAAAAAACATGCGCTCTGAAAAGTGTTTTCTCTCAAATGGTGAGTTTCAGAATGTATATCGACATGGTTTCTGAGCCACGAATCCTGTCCTGGCTGGGATTCGCAGAGACCCGATCCCTGAATCGTGAATCCCAGATGGGTATGTGTTTGTGTGCAAATTTGCACCCTGGGATTTGCCGAAATGGCACCCTGGAACCTGCAGGGGATCTTTCCGGTGTCCTGAGATGTCACTTACTTGTTGGCCGGACGTAAACCTTCAGCTTTAAGCAGGGCTTGTCGACCAAGTTCGGAGGCGTCGCCGCTGCAAGAAACAAAAGGGGAGGAGAGGACAGGAGAGACAGAACGTCGTCACCCAAAAAAATTCCATATGTGTCCTACATAAAGTTTCAATTTTACACATTTCCAAAAAGGGCAGATTTATAGGGTTATTTCTGAAGCCCCTGTTCTTAAATCCCTGCTCTGTTTCAGAACCCTATAGCCCCAAATGACACCAACGTTGTCGTGGTTTGGCTTCCGTCGTGAATTTTGCAGCATGAACACAGTGCAATGGGGCCAATTGTTTCCCTTCCACACTCTTTTTCATTTTGCTCAAATAGCCCATGTTTCAGGGCAGGCTGCCCTCGCTGGGCGATTCGTGTAGGGCTGTCTCCGACAGAGGCCCTACTCAAGAGTCAGCCGCTTTAAATTCCTGGACCCAAGGTAGCCATTTCCAGTAAGTTCCCTTTTCATCCCTGAACAGAGACAGCCTTGCCGTTACAATCCATGGATTGGTAACTTTGAGGCTGGACTATTGTAATGTACATTTGGTGCCCTCGGACCTGGTTCAGACGCCCTGGCTGGGGCGGGAGCCAGACTGCACCTACTACCGAGTCGTGTTCAAGATCCTTGCATTGATGTGCAAAAGGGATGCGGGTGGCGCTGTGGGTTAAACCACAGAGCCTAGGACTTGCCGATCAGAAGGTTGGCGGTTCAAATCCCCGTGACGGGGTGAGCGTCCATTGCTCCATCCCTGCTCCTGCCAACCTAGCAGTACGAAAGCACGTCAAAGTGCAAGTAGATAAATAGGTACCGCTCCGGCGGGAAGGTAAATGGTGTTTCCGTGCGCTGCTCTGGTTTGCCAGAAGCGGCTTAGTCCTGCTGGCCACAAGACCCAGAAGCTATACGCCGGCTCCCTCGGCCAGTAAAGCGAGATGAGCGCCGCAACTGCTTTCGAACTGCTAGGTGGGCAGGAGCAGGGACCGAGCAACGGGAGCTCAGCCCGTTGCGGGGATTTGAACCGCCAACCTTCTGATCGGCAAGTTCTAGGCTCTGTGGTTTAACCTACAGCGCCACCCGCGTCCCACACCCTATATATAGAAATGAGCAAACCAATGATATTTTAGGAGCAGGCTAGCAGGCGGGGCCCATGACTTACATCCTAGGAGCTTACACAATACAAAACACTGTTGCAGGATGTAGGTTTTATTTTATTTGTTTTTTATGTTTTGGAAATGTAAATCCAGTTTTTCCCCTTTAATTTTTTTGGGGTGCCCCGAAGAGAGTGGGGCCCTGAGCTATAGCTTGTTTAGCTTATACAGTGGTACCTCAGGTTACAGACGCTTCAGGTTACAGACTCCGCTAACCCAGAAATAGTAGCTCAGGTTAAGAACTTTGCTTCAGGACGAGAACAGAAATCGCGCGGCGGCAGCGGAAGGCCCCATTAGCTAAAGTGGTGCTTCAGGTTAAGAACAGTTTCAGGTTAAGAACGGACCTCCGGAATGAATTAAGTTCTTAACCCGAGGTACCACTGTATGTAATTCTGGCACTGCCAATATATCCTTTCCTGATACCCTTAACATAGGAGCACCGGAAGAGCTTGGCTTCTGGGCCGAGGCTGAGTCCAGTATCCTACTCTCACAGCAGCCTACCAGATGTATCTCCCCCCCCCATGGGAAAGACCTCGCGCCAATTGCCGTTTGACCCACAGATGTTGCCCAGCTCCTGCTAAGAAGCTTAGCCATCTCCGAGGTGCTTCCTCCGTTTCTTTAGCCGGGCGATTTGGGGAGGGGGGCATACCCCGCGCACAAAAGACCCCGCTTTTAATACCGCATCTTTGATCAAACTGATGTCAAAAGTTTTCTGACCCCCAAGCGGGGTGCTTTTCTCCGCCGTACATCCTTGGACATGTTCGGATTTCCCCCAATAAAAACCTGACAAGGCAAATGATACGCTTTCGACAGCGCTCTGCAGATAAGTCGGGAGAGGCGGGCGAAGAGAGGAGGAGGAGGAGGAGGCTGGGTCGGTTTGAGAGAAAGAGCAAAAAAGTTTGCAATTAAAAGCGCAGGGTGGTGGGTGGGAACTCTCCGAGGCATGAAATTGGCCCGGATTAGGATGGACAGTTCGGCTGAGTGGCGGAAAGAAAAGGTGCATTTGAAAAGCACTTTTAGGGAGGCCGTGACTTGACAAGGTGGATTTGCCGTCTGTCCCTGAAACAGATCGGCCTTGACAGTCCCGACTTGGGAGCCAGGCGGGGGACATCCTGTTTGAAGAAAAGGCCTTTGCTCGGAAGGGTCACCGAAAATTCGTGTTAACACCACGTTCAGACACCGATTTAAGAGCATTGCTTATCCGGGAAACTGTAGATTCAAGCGTTGGCCTCAGCTCATCTGCATCTATCCTTAACGCTCCTTCTGAATGGAGAGGCGTTAAAGAAGAATCAGATTTTTAAAATAGTTACAGGTGAAACTCGAAAAATTAGAATATTGTGAGAAAGTTCATTGATTTGAGGAATTCAACTTGAAAGGTGAAACTAATATATGATATAGACTCGTGACATGCAAAGCGAGATATGTCAAGCCTTGATTTGTTCTACAGGTGAAACTCGAAAAATTAGAATATCATGGAAAAGTTCGTTGATTTCAGGAATTCAACTGGAAAGGTGAAACTAATATATGAGACAGACTCATGACATGCAAAGCGAGATATGTCAAGCCTTGATTTGTGATCATTGCCATGATCATGGCGTACAGCTGGTGAAAACCCCAAATTAACCATCTTAGAAAATTAGAATATTCAAGGAAATCAGCAAACAAGGGTTGCAAATTGAGCAAGATTGGACCTCTGAGAAGTAGAAGCACGTCGCACTTTGCATGTCATGAGTCGATCTCATAGTTTCACCATTCAAGTTGAATTCCTGAAATCAACGACCTTTCCCACGATATTCTAATTTTTCGAGTTTCACCTGTATATCGCGAAGAACTGCATTAGCAAAACCCACCAGGAACCTGACCTCGCGTATCTTGAAAGTTTCCTTCTTGGAGTTCACAACAGGACTCAAAAACGCTTAATTTAAATTCGCTCTGTCCTGCTTTATTTCATTTCATTGGATAATGTGTTCAACGTGGTTCTGGGTTTTATTTGAAACTTATCTAGAATCATAAAATCGCAGAGTTGGAAGGGACCCAACTCTCCGCAACGCAGGAATATGCTGCTCTGGATTGTAAAAATACAGACAAACACCAAAGCGGTTTACAAAAAAAGATAAAACAATAATTATTCAGGTTGAAATAACAATAAGCTTTTTTAAAAAAACAGATTAAAACTCACATTGAAGATTTGATCAAATAAAGAGACTTATCCACCTCTTGCAACCAGGAGGATGAAAACAAGTGAGCTGGGAATTCTCGGGAATTCTCTTTTGAAAGGATATATTTGCTGCGAGGCTTGGATACCGTTTGGGTTTTTGCAATATCTTTCTATTTACAGATACACACATTAAGTGCTTGGATGGGGATCTAATGATTGGGGTTTCTCAATTATTATTTTTTTTAAAAGGACAAGATAATATTTTCACCAGAGCAAACAACATGTAGGTTTTGTGCTTTCTAGACAACGTTTTCAAGTTTCTAAACCGGTCCTTCTGTTCGCAACCCGTATCTTTGTCCAGGAATTAACACAGAGCGGTGTGTGGATTTTCTGAACCAGGAAAATGCAGGATTCGCGTGCCATTCCCCCACTTCTATGCCTGCTAAAATCACATATGTTTGGAAGGGGGGAAACAGTGTGACGTTTGATGCAAAAAAGCAGTCAGGAAGCAATAAAGAAAAAATATGATTCTTTCAGAAACTGCACAGCTGTTTTTTCAACACAAGCACTATCTACTTTGGTGGGGTTTTTTTTAATGGAGCAAAACTTTAAATAAAAAAATTGTGTGTGTGTTTTGATATGCATTGGCTAAAGTCCTGTTTGTTTTCATATCTGAGCTTTTTGCCACTTTGGGGGCTTTATTTTTTGCAGTGGAGCTGGACAAAGAGGGAACACTGGGAAAACTACTTGGCATTTCCGTCCCTCTAAAATCACCACAGATGCTGTGTCCATCTGGGGCAGTTTGGGGCGGGGTGAGGAATGGCAGGTCCCCCTTTTTAAAAAGCTCGTGGCCCCACTTTGCCGCTGGGAAGCGATGGGGAGAAGCGTTCCCTCCCTCGTGATGAGGAATTATGAGAAAATAGAAATGGCGGCGGCCGAAATATGAGTGTGGACACCATTTTGCACCCTGTCGTTATTCTCTTTTTAGGGCTGGCTCCCTGGTTTGAGGGGACGCGGGTGGTGCTGTGGGTTAAACCACAGAGCCTAGGACTTGCTGATCAGGAAGTCAGCGGTTCTAATCCCCGCAATGACGGGGTGAGCTCCCGTTGCTCAGTCACTGCTCCTGCTAACCTAGCAGTTCGAAAGCATGTCAAAGTGCAAGTAGATAAATAGGTACCGCTCCGGCGGGAAGGTAAATGGCGTTTCCGTGCGCTGTTCTGGTTCGCCAGAAGCGGCTTCGTTATGCTGGCCACATGACCCAGTTCCCTCGGCCAATAAAGCGTGATGAGCGCTGCTACCCCAGAGTCGGCCATGAGTGGACCTAATGGTCGGGGTCCCTTGACCTTTTACCCTGGTTTGAGAAGGCCGGGCGCAAATGGCGGGCTCCCTTCCGAAGAATGCTGGGTAGCCATTTATTTCCCACAATGCCCTGGTGCATGGCAAGGCCAAAGGAATTGTGTGGGGAGTCTCCCCTCTGTTTGGGGACCCCTCGGGGCGCCGGCACCCTCTCCACTGCCCAAGGCCTCCGAGTGCCATTATTACGAATAAAACAAAAAGAAATGGGGAAGGTACTTTCATGCACAAGGGATGCGGGTGGCGCTGTGGGTTAAACCACAGAGCCTAGGACTTGCCGATCGGAAGGTTGGCGGTTCGAATCCCCGCAATGACGGGGTGAGCTCCCGTTGCTCGGTCCCTGCTCCTGCCAACCTAGCAGTTCGAAAGCACATCAAAGTGCAAGTAGATCAATAGGTACCACTCCGGCGGGAAGGTAAACGGCGTTTCCGTGCACTGCTCTGGTTCGCCAGAAGCGGCTCAGTCATGCTGGCCACATGATCCGGAAGCTGTACGCCGGCTCCCTCGGCCAGTAAAGCGAGATGGGCGCCGCAACCCCAGAGTCAGCCACGACTGGACCTAATGGTCAGGGGTCCCTTTACCTTACTTTCATGCACATATGGTGGGACTGTGTGAGGATACAAGAATTCTGGGATATAATATACAACAAACTCAAAAAGATCTTTAAATTCTCCTTCCAAAAAAACCCAGAAGCCTTTATGTCCACTGAAATCCAAAAAACAACAACTTTAGAACCATCTTTATGTATGCAACTATGGCAGCTAGAATTTTAGTAGCAAAATATTGGAGAGGTGACTGAATTCCTACAAAGCTTGACTGGCAGGTGAAGATGATAGAATACTTGAAACATACAAAAATGATTGCGAGAACAAGAGGAAACTCAAACCAGAAAGTGTGTAAAGAATGGATAACATTTAAAGAATATCTAAAACAACATTGTGAAAATGCAAATCTCCTGTCAGGTCTAGACTGAATCTTGAATATTAAGGAAAACTACAAATGCAGGAAATTTTCTGGGTATGTAACAGATATAACAGGAAATGCGTAAAGGTTAAGAATATGTAGAAAGCACAGTGAGGTGAACCGGAAGTCAAAAGTGTGTGTGATGTTAGATGATGTGTTGTTAGTTAATGTTCAGTCGTCATAGAGGTATTCTCTTTGTGTTTTATATGTAAATTGTTTTGCAATAAAGTTTAAAAAAGAATAAAACACAAGAACACAGTGGTACCTCGGGTTACATATGCTTCAGGTTACATAGGCTTCAGGTTACGGACTCCGCTAGCCCAGAAATAGTGCTTCAGGTTAAGAACTTTGCTTCAGGATGAGAACAGAAATCGTGCTCCGGCGGCGCGGCAGCAGCAGCAGGAGGCCCCATTAGCTAAAGCGGTGCTTCAGGTTAAGAACAGTTTCGGGTTAAGTACGGCCCTCCAGAACGAATTAAGTACTTAACCTGAGGTACCAGTGTGTATGTGTGTGTGTTTAAATATTCAAAGAATTAAAGCCAGCAGTAAACTAAAAACACGCTGGCATTTTGTCGAAACAAAAAATGTTTTTAGCAGGTGCGAAAGAGTTCATCGCAGGTTCCTGGCCCGGGTCAAGTGGCAGGGAGTTCCAAAGCTTACATCGGTTTCTTGCAGAAGCAGAACAGGGATTTATGCGGCAGTGCCAGGTTCAGGGTAGTTCCAAAAGTTCTTAAGATCTCTGGGAGATTCTGTCTGTGGTGCTACGCTTTGCTTGCTCGGTTTTTAAAAACCACTTTTTTGATTTAAATGCGTGTCGGCCCGATCTCCTCAGGGGGATGACGGCAGGGCGTAAAGAGTATTCTGAATAAATGGAAATAGCTGCGTCCTTAAAGGATGTCAGGGAAAGACCTCGTTTCTGAACAGAGGGCCGGTTTCTGCCGAGCTGACATTCCATGGCAGCCCTGTTCCCAGGGGATTTCAATATTGTTCCCAGAGGCTTGCTGAGATATTGATGGCAACAATGTCGAGGGCTTCATTTTAATTCCCCTCCCCGCCTCCCTCTCTTCCCATCGCTTCTCATCTACACGCTCCCAACCCCGGGGGGGCTCAGAGGAGCGATATTGTCTCCCGGACAAGAAAACCCGACAATGGAGCGCTGATGTCACCTTTTGTCGGCTGGAGAGAGAGCGCTCCTCAATGGGGAGCCATTGAGGAGCGGAGAATGCCCTCGTTTGCATAGCCACACCCCCTCCATCTGCATATCCTGCCACGGGGAGAGGGGCACCCATCTCCCGGAGCGAGGCCCGAGTGCGAAAGGCGTCCAAGAGAAACCTTCAAATAAAGGGGGAAACAAAACGGGCAGTGATTCCTTATTTATGGCTGGCTGGCTGAAACCCTCTCCCAGGATAAAAGGTAAAGGGACCCCTGACCATTAGGTCCAGTCGTGGCCGACTCTGGGGTTGCGGCGCTCATCTCGCTTTATTGGCCGAGGGAGCCGGCGTACAGCTTCCGGGTCATGTGGCCAGCAGGACTAAGCCGCTTCTGGCGAACCAGAGCAGCGCACAGAAATGCCGTTTACCTTCCCGCAGGAGTGGTACCTATTTATCTACTTGCGCTGGTGTGCTTTCAAACTGCTAGGTTGGCAGGAGCAGGGACTGAGCAACGGGAGCTCACCCCGTCATTGCGGGGATTCGAACCGCCGACCTTCTGATCAGCAAGTCCTAGGCTCTGTGGTTTAACCCACAGTGCCACCCGTGTCTCCCAGGATTATATTTTGCAAATAAACCCCCGAACCGTTCTCCGTGAAGCCCTTTCCCTCCTGTGCTCAGACCTGCAGGCATCTTTCGATCACATAGGGCTTTTTTGGAGGTTGGAAAGCTGTGTGTGTGAAGGACTTTGCTTCCACCCACCCCCTAAAAAGTTCTTGTTTTTCTCAGGGTTGCCATACGCCTGGAATTTTCCGGAATACAGCTGTTGGAAGCAGTGTCTGGGCTGAAAAATGTCTAGGAAAATCTAGACGTATGGCAACCCATTGTGGCAGCGCTGCTTTTGGCTCAAAAACCCCTTCTTTTGCTTTTGTGAATTTGCAATATTGTGGGCAGGAAAGCTCAGTGACTTTGCCCCCCCCCAAAGCAAAAATCTAAACAACTTTTCTTCCTCTGATCATAGCTAATAGTCATTGCTAGCTTCCTCCTGTGAATTGCCTAATCGTCTTTTAAAGCGGTTCAAGTCAGTGGCCGTTGCCGCCTGCTGTGGAGGTGAGTTCCACAGTTTAACTCTGCGCCACGTGAAGAAGTTCTTTCTTTTTTAGCTGCCCTGAATCTTCCAACGTCATCGGATGTTCCCCGAGTTCTAGTACAGTGGTACCTTGGGTTACATACGCTTCAGGTTACAGACTCCGCTAACCCAGAAATAGTGCTTCAGGTTAAGAACTTTGCTTCAGGATGAGAACAGAAATCGTGATCTGGTGGCGCGGCAGCAGCAGGAAGCCCCATTAGCTAAAGTGGTGCTTCAGGTTAAGAACAGTTTCAGGTTAAGTACGGACCTCTGGAACGAATTAAGTACTTAACCTGAGGTACCACTGTATTAAGGTCCATATAGTAAAAGCTATGGTTTTCCCAGTCGTGATGTATGGAAGTGAGAGCTGGACCATCAAGAAGGCTGATGGCCGAAGAATGGATGCTTTTGAATTGTGGCACTGGAGGAGACTCTTGAGAGTCCCATGGACTGCAAGAAGATCCAACCTCTCCATTCTGAAGGAAATCAGCCCTGAGTGCTCACTGGAAGGACAGATCCTGAAGCTGAGGCTCCAAGACTTTGGCCACCTCATGAGAAGAGAAGACTCCCTGGAAAAGACCCTGTTGTTGGGAAAGATGGAGGGCAGAAGGAGAAGGGGACGACGGAAGACGAGATGGTGGGACAGTGTTCTTGAAGCTACCAGCATGAGTTTGACCAAAGTGTGGGAGGCAGTGGAAGACAGGAGTACCTGGCGTGCTCTGGTCCAGGGGGTCACAAAGAGGCGGACATGACTAAACGACTAAACAACAACAACAACCACTGTATTGCGAGAGATTGGGGGGGGGGCGATATTTTCTCTGCTCACTTCCTCCACCTACCGCATCGTGCATTTTGCAATACTTTCCTCGCGTCGCCTCTCGCTTGCCTTTTCTCTGGACTAAAAAGTCCCGCTTGCTGCAACCTGACCATTCGGACTGCAGGAGGCCTTGGTGCGCTGAGCTCCGAATCTCCTCTATTAGCATGCAATAGGATTATCCATATGCCGGATTTATTTAAATTGGGGGCGGGCTTCCTTTTGGAAACCGCTCTGGGTGCGAGGAGCTGGCGTGAGGGCCAAGCCCGCATTTCCAACACAAATAACTCACGGATCCTTAGTCTGCATAGGGAGGGAGGGAGAGAAAAGAAAAAAGGGATAAATGGATTTTCCCCCTGTTGCATTCCTTTATTCTTTCGGAATTTCTGGCTTAATTTCCAAACCTAATTCCAGCCCGGTGCCCCCGCCCCCAGCAACGTTACATTGGCCAACTGATTAAACATTGCAGTTAGACTGAGGGCTGGCGGGGAAGCAAGAATCAAGGTCTCCCCGCACACGAGCAGGCAATTTTTACGAACACGCCTGTGCCTTCCTTGCCAAAGAAGGCATTCTTTTGGTCAACAGACTCAGAGTGCCTCTGAGCGCGGGCAGAGTTCCTGCCGCCAAGAAGAATGAAGGTGCACTTTTTTGTTTTAACTACATCAGTCACTGGTGGGAGAACCCTGGCTCAGGGGCCGGATGCGGGCCTCCAAGCCGCTTTATACGGCCCTCGGGACCCTCTTCAAATCCTGGGGACCAGTCAATGTCTCTCAGCCAAACCTAAATTGATTGCATTACATTTATGCCCTCCCTTTGTTCCTCCAAGGAGACCCAGGGAGTCTACATGGTTCCCCCCTTTTAACCTCTACAACAACCCTGCGAGGTGTTGTTGTTGTTGAGTCGTTTAGTCGTGTCCGCCTCTTGGTGACCCCCTGGACCAGAGCACGCCAGGCCCTCCTGTCTTCCACTGCCTCCCCCAGTTTGGTCCAACTCATGCTGGCAGCTTCGAGAACACTGTCCCACCATCTCATCCTCCGTCGTCCCCTTCTCCTTGCGCCCTCCATCTTTCCCAACATCAGGGTCTTTTCCAGGGAGTCTTCTCTTCTCCTGAGGTGGTCAAAATATTGGAGCCTCAGCTTCAGGATCTGTCCTTCCAGTCAGCACTCAGGGCTGATTTCCTTCAGAATGGAGAGGTTTGATCTTCTTGCAGTCCATGGGACTCTCAAGAGTCTCCTCCAGCACCAGAATTCAAAAGCATCCATTCTTCGGCAATCAGCCTTCTTGATGGTCCAGCTCTCACTTCCATACATCACTAGTGGGGAAATCATAGCTTTATTTACCTAACCCTGCAAGATAGGTTCGGCTAAGAGGTAGTGACTGGCTCTACCCAAAAGGTGATCCGGTGAGCTTTGTGGCTAACCCACCTCACAGGGTTGTTGTGAGGCTAAAATGGGGGAGAACTACTTACAGTGCTGTGAAGGTTTTGGGGGGAAAGGTGGCATATAAAATATAATAAAGAAAAGATAAACCTGTACAAGCATCACCCTTCTCCCTAGCCCACGGCTCTTATCCCAAGGCCACGGCCCGTACTGGTCCAGCAGGAGTGAAGTTTTTGCCTTGCTGAGATGTGCCCTTGGGAAAATACCAAAGACCTGGGAAGAGGCATACATTACTTTAATTCCAAAGCAAGAGGTAGATAGATTGGAAGTGAAAAATCACAGATCAATTTCATTATTAAATTGTGATTATAAAATATTTGAAAATATTTTAGCCAGGAGAATGAAAGGTCTACTATTGGAAATAATCCATCAAGATCAAACAGGATCTCTCCCAGGTCGACAAATGAAAGAAAATACTAGAAATATAATAAACATCATTGAGTAGCATTGATGTTTATTGATGCGGAAAAAGCTTTTGACAGTGTTTCATGGGCCTTTATGTTGAAGGCCCTAGACGAACTTTGGAATGACATTTGTAAGAGGCATAGAGGCTATCTATTCTAAGCAAAAGGCAAGGTTGATAATTAATAATATTATTAGAGGTAAAGGTAAAGGGACCCCCCCAACCATTAGGTCCAGTCGTGGCCGACTCTGGGGTTGCGGCGCTCATCTCGCTTTATTGGCCGAGGGAGCCGGTGTACAGCTTCCGGGTCATGTGGCCAGCAGGACTAAGCCGCTTCTGGCGAACCAGAGCAGCGCATGGAAACGCTGTTTGTCTTCCCGCCGGAGGGAAGACTATTTATCTACTTGCACTTTGACGTGCTTTCGAACTGCTAGGTGGGCAGGAGCAAGGACCGAGCAACGGGAGCTCACCCCGTCGCGGGGATTTGAACTGCCAACCTTCCGATCTGCAAGCTCAGTGGTTTTAGACCACAGCTATAGGGTCATTTATAGACCTAATAGGTATCTAAAGCTATTTGCACATGTTGCCATGCAACCAGTCCATGAAGAATGTAGGCACCCTATATATAGAAAGGAGCAAACCAGGGATATTTTAGGGAGCAGGCTAGCAGGTGGGGCCCATGACATCTATCATAGGAGCCGACACAACACAAAACACTGTTGCTGCATGTAGGTTTTATTTTATTTGTTTTTATCTTATATTTTGTAAATGTACATCCATGGTTTTTTTCTCCCTTTAATTTTTTTTGGGGCCCCCAAGAGAGTGGGGCCCTAAACTATAGCTTGTTTAGTTTATACGTAAATCTAGCACATGGGACGCGGGTGGCGCTGTGGGTTAAACCACAGAGCCTAGGACTTGCCGATCAGAAGGTCGCTGGTTCGAATCCCCACGACGGGGTGAACTCCCATTGCTCGGTCCCTGCTCCTGCCAACCTAGCAGTTCGAAAGCACGTCAAAGTGCAAGTAGATAAATAGGTACTGCTCCAGCGGGAAGGTAAATGGCATTTCTGTACGCTGCTCTGGTTTGCTAGAAGCGGCTTCGTCCTGCTGGCCACATGACCCGGAAGCTGTACGCCGGCTCCCTTGGCCAGTAAAGTGAGATGAGCGCCACAACCCCAGAGTCGGCCACGACTGGACCTAATGGTCAGGGGTCCCTTTACCTTTACTTAAATCTGGCACTGTCCATCACCCACCCCGGTCCTCCAGTTCTGGGTAGGTCTCTCTCTCTAACCCCCTCCTCCAGCCCCTCTGAAAAGCCGAAAAGCGACCCCCTTGTGGCCCCCAAAACTGTTGTTTAACCTTGACCTAGAACTGTTGAGCATAGCCAGGACTCTCATCTAGATTCCTGGAAGGTTAATAGAATTCCAATTTGCAAGCTGCAGAAGGAGGTAGTGTTCGTTCTTTCATGTCTGCTAAATACACTGCCCTCAAAGAAACATAATTTGTAATGTTCCACATGACATGAATTCTAACCGGCTTTCGCCGTGATGAGTTTCACTATTTACTCCTGTGTAATCTTTCCCTAACGACATTAAAAAGAGAGAGTGAGAGGGACACACAGAGAGAGAGAGAGCGTGTCGTAGTAAATGTAGTTATTTTGCAAGTGACATTTTACACAGGGAGAAGGGGGGAGCGGACCGCGCGCGACGAGAGAAAATGGTAATTTAATATAGATAAAAGGAGCAAATTAAGGAAGTTGAAAAACAGATGCTTTAGAGTAGGAGAGGAAGAAAATATTGAGAAAGATAAATTCCGCCTGCCCGCTTCCAGACCGAGGGAAAGAGAGAGGGCTTGCTATCGTGAAGTGCTTTGGGGTCGTGGATTTTAATTAATAATGTTATTATTATTTTAACATTTCTTTATTGATTGCAGCGAGGGGGGGAACGCAGACAACTTTCTGGTTCAAGAGATGGCTCGGGAGCGTGTGATGTTAAGTTTCCCCTTTCCGCGGCGCTGACCTTGAAACTGACATCGCAAAGGGGCCCGATCTCTTTCCTTGCCGGGGGCCCGGTCCAAGCCGTGCGGTTGCAAGACGGAGATCTGCATGGACCTCTCGAGGTGAGGGAAATCGCAACACACGCAAAGAGACACACCGCCTCTCCGGCTGCTATTGGCTTAGCTGCTCTGATGTCACAGAAGGCCTGTGTTACGCGAGAGCCCTGCCAAAGGAGAGGCCCAACTAGTCCAGCGTCGTGACCCAGCGGCCGTTGAAAGCCTTGCCCAACCTGCTTTTAAAGCCGTCCAAGTGGGTGGCCATGCCTGCCTCTTGTGGCAGGGAGTTCCGCAGTTGAAATCTGAGCTGCGTGAAGAAGGACTTCCTTCTTTCTGCCTTGAAATCCAATGTTCGGCTTAGTTCCAATGTTCCAATAAACGGCCTCTGCCCAGTATACGTGAAGGAGCGTCTCCACCCCCATCGTTCTGCCCGGACGCTGAGGTCCAGCTCCGAGGGCCTTCTGGCGTTTCCCTCATTGCGAGAAGCAAAGCTACAGAGAACCAGGCAGAGGGCCTTCTCGGTGGTGGCGCCCGCCCTGTGAAACGCCCTCCCTTCAGATGTCAAAGAGTTAACAACTACCTGACATTCAGAAGACATCTTAAGGCAGCCCTGTTCAGCGAAGCTTTTAATGTGTGACACCTTAGTGTATTTTTGGTCTTTGTGGAAGCAGCCCAGAGTGGCTGGGGAAACCGCCCAGAGTGGCTGGGCGGGGTATAATAATAATAATAATAATAATAATAATAATAATAATAATAATAATAATAATAATTTTTATTTATATCCCGCCCTCCCCAGCCGAAGCCGGGCTCAGAGCGGTTAACATCAAATGTATAACCCATTAACATAAAATCAGAGAATCAGTTAAAATACATCCTCAAATCAGATCAGGATCAGAATAATAAATTATAAATAATAATAATAATAATAATAATAATAATTATTATTATTATTATTATTATTATTATTATTATTATTATTATTATTATTAGGCATCCACGAGTTCTCGCGTTCTGCTTCTTCCACGCCAGGAATAATTTCATATCATTTCCCCTGGACCTTCACTCAGGGGCGTAGCAAGGGGGTGTGCGGTAGGTACGGTCTGCCCCGGGTGTCCCCACTAAGGGGGTGACAAAATGGCGGGCAGCACTCACTGCGGGGCCTTCAGCACACCCAAGCTACGTGTCTCGGGCGCCCAGAGGCCCCATGCTGTCTGCCCGCTGCCTCCCCCCTAGCATAGCTGCCAACTATGGCTTCCTTCACCGCTGCCTTCCCTTGCCACTTCCCTGAACTGAAAATCCCTTGATGGTTTTGGTTGCCCTCGTCTTCACCTCTCTTAACCGTTATTGGCTTAGCTGCTCTGATGTCACAGCAGGCTACCGGCAAGGAAAATCACAACCCCTCCAGCCTTTATTGGCTTAGCTGACGCCACAGTAGGCCTGCGTTAAGCGCTGTTACATCCTCTCTGACTGTTACTAGCTTAGCAGCTGTGATGTCAAGCACGCCTGTGTCGGGAGGGGGGGAAAAGATGGCTTCCTTGGCTCCTATTGGCTTAGCTGCTCTGATGTCACAGCAGTGCAAGGAGGAGAAACCACAGGCCCCCCAGCTCGCCCCGTCGTGGGGATTCGAACCGCCGACCTTCCGATCCACAATGTGCTGGGCCCGGGGGTTAACCCGAGCAACGCGGTCCAGGTCCGGTCCCGAATCAAAGGATTCCACAAGGAGTCAGTCCAACAGGGCCAAGGAAGGAAACCAGACTAGGTCAGGCACAGGGTTCCAGCAAGCAGCAATGTTGCTCCCGCAACCTGGGGCGAAGTCCGGCTGCCTTTAATCTTTGACGGGGTAACGGCCGGTCCTGATCCCCCAGTGACTCACCTCCCTGTTTCGCCCGAAGGCGAGCACTCATCCTGCGAGTACTCAGGTCTCTCCTTCTCTCAGACCTGAGTCTCTGCAGCTCGGGAGACGTCGGTGGGTTACTAGACCCAGGGGCTGCCTCAGTTTCCCCTGACGCAACCGGTAGTGGAGCAGCTGTAAGTGATGGCCCAGCTGGAGGCAACGAGGTCATCCCCACATCTGGAGCCAGGGCAGGATCAGGCCCCTGACTCGGCCCAGCTGGTGTTTGTTGCAGGGGAACCTGTCCAGACTGGGACTCTTCAGGATCAGGCCCCAGACTCTGTTCAAATGCTGCCTGAGGCAGAGGATCTGGTGCGGACCGAGACTCATCCGGTTCCGAGTCCGAGCCCGAGTGTGATGGCCTGGGATTCGGACTCTGAGGCTGAACCTGAGGGGTCCCATCCTGCACAGGAGTCCCCGCCTCCAGAACCAACTGAGCCTGAAGGGTCCTCACCTGTGCTGGGTCCTCAGGTGAGTCTGCTCTGGCTCCTGAGGTGATGGAGGACCCGTTGCCTGCAGGTGCTCCACTCTCAGCCCCGTCAGGGGAAGCTGAGGTTGCCTCTGGGTCCGGTAACCCTCCAGCCTCTCCTGAGCTGCAGAGGCTCAGGGCAGAGAGGCGGAGGGAACTAAGTTCCTGCAGGAGGAGTGCTCGCCTCCAGGCCAGGATAGGAAAGTCACCAGAGGATCGGGGCCGCCCTATGCCTCGGGGGAGATAAAAGCCAGCCAGCCCCAGTCCCAGGTTGCGGGAGCGACGTTGTTGGTAGCCAGTTTCTGCCTGAACCCTGTCCTGCCGGATCTCCTGACCTCGCCCAACTCCCTGCCTTGGACCCAGTTTCAGCTTTGATGGACGGCCTCAATACTGTACCCTCGACCTCGGACTGGACTCAGACCATGCCTCACGGAAACCCACGGGCCCAGCACACCGAGTCCCAGGCCATCACACACAAGCCCAAGAGTCAAAATAAAAAAATTCCTTCCAGTAGCACCTTAAAGACCAACTAAGTTAGTTCTTGGTATGAGTGTATCTGAAGAAGTGTGCATGCACACGAAAGCTCATACCAAGAACTAACTTAGTTGTTCTTTAAGGTGCTACTGGAAGGAATTTTTTTATTTTGACTATGGCAGACCAACACGGCTACCTATCTGTAACTAAGCCCAAGAGTGTGCTGGTCCTGGGGGGCAGGTTACCGTGAGGCGTCGTCAAAGTCCGGTCCTGGCCGAGGGTCTGGAGACTGTCCACCAAGGGGGAAGCGGGGTCCAAAGCAAGAAGCCGGGCGTGGTCGGGAACTCTGGAAAAACAGGTCTGGGTGCTGGCAAAAACAGGTTTCCAACGACGTTGCTCCCGCAACCTGGGACCGGGCTGACTGGCCTTTATCTCCTCTGAGGCCAGGGGCGGTCCCGGCCCCCAGGTGACCCGCCTCTCCTGGCCTTAAGGCGAGCACTCCTCCTGGGAGAAACCAGTTCCCTTCGCCTCTCTGCCCTGAGCCTCTGCAGTTCAGGAGAGGCTGGAGGGTTACTGGACCCAGGGGGAGACTCACCTTCACCTGACAGGGCTGGGAGAGGAGCACCTGCAGGCAATGGGTCCTCAATCACCTCTGGAGCCAGGACGGATTCATCTGGTGTCTGCTCCTGAGGATCCGGCACAGGTGTGGGGCCTTCAGATCCAAGGCCCTGCCCCAGCTCAGCCGGCCCTGGAGGCGGGGACTCCTGTGCAGGCTGGGATTCCTCGGGTTCAGCCTCTGAATCGGATTCCCAGGCCATCACAAAGAGGCTCGGTGGTTTAGACCACAGCGCCAACCGCGTCCCAAACTCCCCAGGTACAGCGAGTCACCAGGAGCCTTTTCACGGCCAGGTTTCTTGCCCTTGCCATTTTCAGGCACGCTCCCTTTCCTTCCTTACCAGAAAAGAAAATGAAGATAAATGAAGACCCCTCAATCAGGGGCTTTCTTAATGGGTGGTCCGGGAAGCTAATTTCCAACGTTTGATTATTTTTCCTCCCTGGTAGCCGAGCCGGGCCACAGGTCCCGGCGGGAGGGCTGAGTTCAAATCATTTACAAGCTGAAACATGGTCTGGGAACAAAACCATCTTTAGCGCTGCTGTCCCGCCACCCTTCCCTCCCCCAGCTGCCACGATGGGCGTGATTGCAAGGGGGGAAACGGATGAGTTGCAAAGGGCCTCTCTCTCTCTCTCTCATATCAGTTTATTTTCATTATTATCTGTGGAATGTGGCCCCGCCAGCTGGGTCTTTGGGTGTTCGGTGTTCCCGAGCCGCCGCCGGAGGTTAAATAGAGTCACGCCGGCTAATTAAACCGGTCCCTGAGATTGCTTTGGTTTAGGATCGACGGTGCAATCAGGACGCTTAAATTGGCTACGTCGTCGCTTCCGATTTTGCTGTCTTTTCGAAACGCAGCTCGGAGGAAGAGCTCGGGGAATGTAAGGAGAGAGGCCTGGTGGATCGGGCCCGTCCAGCATGGGTGGCCAACAAGAGACCCCCAAGGGGAGCTCACAAGCATGTTCTGAGCCACAGAAGAACTCTCTCCCCCTGTGGTTTGTAGCAAATGACATTCAAAAGCATTCACAGCTGTCCATGGAGGTGCAGGTCAGTTCTGTGTCCAGGGCAGCTCCATCTGGTACGCAGGATGAGACCCTCCCTGCCCACAGACTGGCTGGCCAGAGTGGTGCATGCTCTGGTTATCTCCCGCTTGGACTACTGCAATGCACTCTCCGTGGGGCTGCCTTTGAAGGTGACCCGGAAACTACAACTAATCCAGAATGCGGCAGCTAGACTGGGGACTGGGAACGGCCGCCAGGACCATATAACACCAGTCCTGAAAGACCTTCATTAGCTCCCAGGACATTTCCACGCACAATTCAAAGTGTTGGTGATGAACTTTCAAGCCTTAAATGGACAGGGGGCAGGTGTGGGGGACTCCCTGGTCCTGAATGGGGTGACTGTGCCCCCAAAGGACCAGGTGCGCAGCCTGGGGGTCATTTTGGACTCACAGCTGTCCATGGAGGTGCAGGTCAATTCTGTGTCCAGGGCAGCTGTCTACCAGGTCCATCTAGTACGCAGGATGAGACCCTCCCTGCCCACAGACTGTCTGGCCAGAGTGGTGCATGCTCTGGTTGTCTCCCGCTTGGACTACTACCAGGCGCTCTATGTGGGGCTGACCTGGAAAGTGCAACTAATCCAGAATGCAGCTGCCAGACTGGGGACTGGGAGCGGCTGCCAAGACCATATAACACCGGTCCTGAAAGACCTAGATAAAGGGACCCCTGACCGTTAGGTCCAGTCGTGGCCGACTCTGGGGTTGCGGCGCTCATCTCGCTTTATTGGCCGAGGGAGCCGGCGTACAGCTTCCAGGTTATGTGGCCAGCAGGACTAAGCCGCTTCTGGCGAACCAGAGCAGCGCACGGAAACGCCATTTACCTTCCCTTGCACTTTGACATGCTTTCGAACTGCTAGGTTGGCAGGAGCAGGGACCGAGCAATGGGAGCTCACCCCATGGTGGGGATTCGAATCGCCAACCTTCTGACTGGCAAGTCCTAGGCTCTGTGGTTTAACCCACAGCGCCACCCGCGTCCCTTTTCCTGAAAGACCTACCGGTCCTGAAAGACCTCTCAGGGTGAGGGAAATCGCAACACACGGAAAGAGACACAGAGCCTCTCCGGCTGCTATTGGCTTAGCTGCTCTGATGTCACAGAGGATCAGGCCAAAGGAGAGGCCCAACTAGTCCCAGTGGTTTAGACCGCAGCGCCGCCCGCGTCCCCAGTACTTACATATGTAGTAATACTCATGCCCCGGTCGGAATTCAAAGCCCAGCGAAAACGGGGTGAAGAGCTGGAATTTCTCGGAGAACTTCAGCGGCCCGTTGGGCGAGTCGGGCCGGTTGCACTCCCAGCGCTTGAAGCCATTCTGGCGGTGGTCGCAGGAGTCGTGGCCCTCATAGTTGACCATGTAGAGGATGTATCTCTCCATGTGGTCCATGGGGAAGGGGAGCTCGTAGTGAGGGCAGTAGATGTCCAGGTAGTCGTTGATGCTCACCTCCACGGTGTAGTCGCCCTGGTGGAACCTGCAGGGGGAGGGAAAAGCAGAGGTTAAGGGACTCAGAACGTCACCAGCGTCATATAACCTGCATGAGTCCAATCAATGCATGAAAGGGTTAATGCCATAGAGTAAGCTGTCCTGCCGGAAGCGGGTGGCGCTGTGGGTTAAACCACAGAGCCTAGGACTTGCCGATCAGAAGGTCGGCAGTTCGAATCCCCGCGATGACGGGGTGAGCTCCCGTTGCTCGGTCCCTGCCCCTGCCAACCTAGCAGTTCGAAAGCACCTCAAAGTGCAAGTAGATAAATAGGTACCACTCCGGCGGGAAGGTAGACGGCGTTTCCGTGCGCTGCTCTGGTTCGCCAGAAGCAGCTTAGTCCTGCTGGCCACATGACCCGGAAGCTGTACGCCGGCTCCCTCGGCCAGTAAAGCGAGATGAGCACCGCAACCCCAGAGTCGGCCATGACTGGACCTAATAGTCAGGGGCCCCTTTACCTTTACCTTAAACTGCCCTGCCAGGCTTAGCTTTGTGTCACTTCCCCTCCCCTTGGGAGGAAAGAGGCAATAATGTCTTTTGTGGTCCTCCGTCTGCATCTGAATTCAGTACAGTGGTACCGGATTTATCTACTTGCACTAGTGTGCTTTCGAACTGCTAGGTTGGCAGGAGCAGGGACTGAGCAATGGGAGTTCACCCCGTCGCGGGGATTCGAACCGCTGACCTTCTGATCGGCAAGCCCTAGGCTCTGTGGTTTAACCCACAGCGCCACCCACATCCATTTCCACTTAAGAGCCGGGAAATCCATATTTGAAATGTCGCCGTGGCAGAGAAATTCACAGCTGCTGGTGCCCTGAGGCTTCTGGCAATTCCTACTGCCGACAGCCGGACAGCTCTGTCGATTAGAGCACGGTGAAGGCAACACCAAGTTTGCAGGTTCGGCAGCTGCAAATTCTTGGGTTGGACTAGATGATCCTTGGAGGGCCCTTCCAGATCTAAGATTTCACACAAGATCTATGAAACAGCTCTGCCTCTTGCGGAGAAGCCCCGAGTGCCTGAAACGTCCACGTAGTCGGCCTAATCTTACCTCTTCCCATTACCTTTTTACAAGATTAAACAGAGCACCTCTTAAAATTAATAAAGTGGCAACAGTAGGTGATTAGTAAAGTAGTGTGCGGGGGGAGAATCGTTTTCGGCGCCCCCTCAGGTGTTGCATTCACAGGCCAACTCTAGCTAGCTCTCTCTCTCTCTCTCTCTCTCTTATATATATATGTATTTTGCATTTTTTGAGACAGATTATCTGGGAGATTAGGGGCTTAGTCAAAGCAGGGAAATCAGGCGATGGTATCTCAGATTCGGAAGGGGGTGCACCGGGCTCCTTAAGACACCATAACTAATTGCTTTCTGAGACTGCAGTTTCTCCCCCCCCTCTTTTGCCGATCTCGTCTAATGCCCCCCCAGCTTCTTCCCACCCTCTGCGTCCTGAGGACTGTCGTCCCTGAAAAAGGCGTTGCCTGGATGAACCCCATATTATCCTCCTTCGCACCCTCCAATAGACTCTGTTCCCATAGATCGAGGGGTGGGGGGTCTGTATCCCTAGGGGGCCCCAAGTATGGCGCTTGGCTTAATTTCATGTGGGTGGGAAGGAGACGAGGGGGAATTAAGAGGGAAAGCGTGGCTGGAAGAGAGGGGGCGAAGCGGGGGGCAGAAAAGACAGAGAGGGGGGATGGCAAGAAGAGAAGGGGTGAAGGGAGTGGCAGGAAGAAAGAGGAAGAAAGGAGGAGGCAGAGAGAGGATTTAAGGGGGAACAGTGACAAAAAATAAGATAAAAAAGCTAAAGGTAAAGGACCCCTGGATGGTTAAGTCGTGTCAAAGGCGACTATGGGGTTGCGGCGCTCATCTCGCTTTCAGGTCGAGGAAGCCGGCGTTTGTCCGCAGACAGCTTTCTGGGGCATGTGGCCAGCAGGACTGAACCACTTTTGGCGCATGACGGAAACCAGAGCGCACGGAAATGCCATTTACCTTCCCGCCTCAGTGGTACCTATTTATCTACTTGCGCTGGTGTGCTTTCGAATTGCTAGGTTGGCAGGAGCTGGGACAGAGCAATGGGAACTCACTCCGTCATGGGGATTTGAACCGGCGACCTTCTGATCAGCAAGTCCAAGAGTCTCAGTGGTTTAGGCCACAGTGCCACCCGCACAATTCGAGGTCTAGCCCCTAGCACCTTGGCCCACAACTGGAAAGAAGATAAAGCCCCAACCAGAGACAAGAGGCTGATGAAGATGATGGATTATGCTGAAATGGCGAAAATGACCGGGAAGATCAGAAACCAGGAAGAGAGGGATTTTAATAAGGAATGGGGGAAATTCACAATGTACTTAAGAGAACACTGTAAACAACTGAAAACTTAGGCAGGGTTTGAGAAATGCTTGCAATGTATTAAAAACGAAGGTAAAAAATGGATTATTAGAGAAAAAGAGAGAAAATATGTGAGGCAGTTGAAAAAGATTGAAAATAGAAGCCATGGAAGGCTGGAGGGGAGTGTAAGGATTCAGGGAAACCTAAATGCCGATGGTGGTGTTTAATGTTTGGAATTTAAGTGTGTAGTGCAAAACAGAATAAAAAAGATTGTGTAAAAAAGAAAAAAAGAGAGACTATTTCTCCAACGTATAGGCCAAACTCTGACACCCTATCCCCACGCCCCTGATTCATATCCTTCCTGAGTACGATTTGCTCACCTGGGATGACGAAAATGGCCTCCTGCTCACCTGTGTGAGGTATAGAGAGATGTGGGGTGATGCATTTGTGTGAGAGAAAAACCTCTGGCTTTTAACTGCTCGGGAGACACAATCACAGCCGTTGCCAGGCCCCCATTTGCCTCTGGCCCCAGAAAGCTGCCCATTTGAGACTGCGGCCCTCGCTCAGAGAAAGGTGCCCCACTCCCCAGGTAAAAGGTAAAGGACCCCTGGATGGTTAAGTCCATTCAGCGGAACCATGGAAGGGTGGAGGGGGAGTCTAAGGATTCAGAGACTCCTAAATGCTGATGGTGTGGGACGTGGGTGGCGCTGTGGGTTAAACCACAGAGCCTAGGACTTGCTGATCAGAAGGTCGGCGGTTCGAATCCCCGCGACGACGGGGTGAGCTCCCATTGCTCAGTCCCTGCTCCCGCCAACCTAGCACGTCAAGTACAAGTAGATAAATAGGTACCACTCCGGTGGGAAGGTAAACGGCGTTTCCGTGCGCTGCTCTGGTTCGCCAGAAGCGGCTTAGTCATGCTGGCCACATGACCCGGAAGCTGTACGCCGGCTCCCTTGGCCAGTAAAGCGAGATGAGCGATGCAACCCCAGAGTCGGTCACGACTGGACCTAATGGTCAGGGGTCCCTTTACCTTTAAATGCCGATGGTGATGTTTAATGCTTGAATTTGAATGTGCAGTGTACAACTCAATAGAAAAATATTATACATGAAAATGAAGATGGGATCGCAGCCTTGGAAAAATGGAATCCTGTGTGGTTCCAAGGTTTGCATACCTTCCGCCCCCGAAAGTTTCTCATTCCTGTGTGCCAATGGAGAGGGGATAAGACTCTGTGCCCCCCAGGGGTTCTCTGACCCTCCACCCCCCCCCCGCCTCCCAGCATCTAGAAGCGGAAACGCATTACCTTTCGCAATGCATACATACATCCAAACAGATCTATAACTCTCCATGAGCCGTTTCGTTGCCCAGCGGAAGACGTGACCACATCTCCATTTAAATGGAGACGGCCGCAGCCAGCAGCTTCCCACTGAGCCGAGAAGTGGCAATTGAGCATGGGAGGGTGGGGCCGCTTTCCCCCCAGATCTGTGGCCCACCTACAAGACGAGAGCGCACCGCTGGGTGCGTAATGCAAACCGCGGCGGGTGCAGGAGTGAGCAGGCGGGCGGACGGAAGAGGCTGCAAGAGGAGAGGACGGCTCTTGGTTCTGCGAAGCCGGCGACGCTTGGGGGAGATTTCTGGTTTGGTTGGGAATCAAGGAAGAAGAAGAGGAAGAAGAGGAAGAGGAAGAAGAATTTATTATTTATACCCCACCCATCTGGCTGGGTTTTCCCAGCCACTCTGGGCAGCTTCCAATGGAATACAGTGGTACCTTGGGTTACAGACACTTCAGGTTACAGATGCTTCAGGTTACAGACTCCGCTAACCCAGAAGTAGTACCTCGGGTTAAGAACTTTGCTTCAGGATGAGAACAGAAATCGTGCTCCGGCGGCAGCGGGAGGCCACATTAGCTAAAGTGGTGCTTCAGGTTAAGAACAGTTTCAGGTTAAGAACGGACCTCTGGAAAGAATTAAGTACTTAACCTGAGGTACCACTGTACAGTGGTACCTCGGGTTACATACGCTTCAGGTTACATACGCTTCAGGTTACAGACTCCGCTAACCCAGAAATAGTGCTTCAGGTTAAGAACTTTACTTCAGGTTGAGAACAGAAATCGTGCTCCAGTGGCGCGGCAGCAGCAGGAGGCCCCATTAGCTAAAGTGGTGCTTCGGGTTAAGAACAGTTTCAGGTTAAGAACGGACCTCCGGAACGAATTAAGTTCTTAACCCGAGGTACCACTGTATTAAAATACAATAGTCCGTTAAACATTAAAAGCTTCCCTAAACAGGGCTGCCTTCAGGTGTCTTCTAAAAGTCTGGCAGTTGTTATTCTCTTTGACATCTGGTGGGAGGGCGTTCCACAGGGCGGGTGCCACTACCAAGAAGGCCCTCTGCCTGGTTCCCTGTAACTTGGCTTCTTGCAGGGAGGGAACTGCCAGAAGGCCCTCAGCGCTGGACCTCAGTGTCCGGGTAGAACGATGGGGGTGGAGACGCTCCTTCAAGTATACTGGACCGATCCTCAGGGCGCCTTCCAACTCAATTTGATGATTCTGCAAACCAAAGGAGCTGCCAGGCCCTTGCACTCGAATCCTGCGCACTGGTTTCCCACTAGGGCGAGCGTTATTATCCCAACCCACCCAAAATCCCAGCCTGTGTGCGACGCAGGCTGGAGTTCCACCGGGAAAGCTGCCAAGCCCGGCCTCAAATCTGCATTACGAGTTGAGAGTGAGCCTCTCTGGTTTTCTCTAGTTATCCCCCCCTCTCCTCTCTCTCCAGACTCTCAAGCTCAACGCTCTCCCAGCTTCCACCTGCTAATGATATCATTACTCAAGGCTGCCGGAGAGCACTCTATGGCGTTTATCTCTCTCCGGGGGGAACGGGCCCGGCTAGGTCTCCTTCAACCACGCGCTTCGCCATTAGGGTCCCACTCATCAGGAGCTCTTGAAAGGTCTCCGAGCTCTGAGGGGCTTCGTCAGAGAGGACCGCCTCTCCGCTGCGGCAACCTACATTTCATAGCCTCTTTCTCTCGCTCTTGGAACATATGGGACAAGAGACCAATCCCTTCCGGTGCAGGTACAGAATACACAGGTCGGCACAGGCGAACGTCTGCCCAGGGCCCACACCCAGACCCACTAACAAGAGAGAGCCAGTGTGGTGTAGTGGTTAAGAGCGGTGGACTTGTAATCTGGTGAACTGGGTTCGATTCCCCGCTCCTCCACCTGCAGCTGCTGGGTGACCTTGGGCCAGTCACACTTCTCTGAAGTCTCTCAGCCCCACTCACCTCACAGAGTGTTTGTTGTGGGGGAGGAAGGAAAAGGAGAATGTTAGCCGCTTTGAGACTCCTTCGGGTAGGGATAAAGCGGGATATCAAATCCAAACTCCTCCTCCTCCTCTTCTTCTTCTTCTTCTAACAAGCCCCCCAGGACCACCTACTCCTCTTTGCAATTGCAAGCAAAGAACCTCAGAACAGCTTGGATCAGGCCAGGGGCTGATCTGGACCAGTTTCCTGCTCTCGCAGTGGAGAGCAAGATGATCTAATGCAGCGGTTCTCAACCTGTGGGTCCCCAGATGTTGTTGTTGTTTAATCGTGTCCGCCTCTTCGTGACCCCCTGGACCAGAGCACGCCGGGCACTCCTGTCTTCCACTGCCTCCCGCAGTTTGGTCAAACTCATGCTGGTAGCTTCGAGAACACTGTCCCACCATCTCGTCCTCTGTCGCCCCCTTCTCCTTGTGCCCTCCATCTTTCCCAACATCAGGGTCTTTTCCAGGGAGTCTTCTCTTCTCCTGAGGTGGCCAAAGTCTTGGAGCCTCAGCTTCAGGATCTGTCCTTCCAGTGAGCACTCAGGGCTGATTTCCTTCCGAATGGAGAGGTTGGATCTTCTTGCAGTCCATGGGACTCTCAAGAGTCTCCTCCAGCACCATAACTACAACTCCCATCACCCCTGAGCTCTGGCCTTGCTAGCTGGGAATGATGGGAGTTGTAGTCCAACAACATCTGGGGACCCACAGGTTGAGAAAGGCTGCTCTAATGGGAAGGTCACGAGGAGGACCTGAGTGCGAGAGCGGCTCTCACCTTCTGTGGGTTCCAGCTGCTGGCATTCAGAAATGTCCGGAGCATGTGAAGAGGCCGCTGGATCAGGCCGGCAGCCTCTCTAGTCCTGCCTGCCTCCGATGAGGCCGGCATTTGCAACCCCAACATTCCCACGTCTTGGCGGGCAGGGTGGAAGAAACTCAATGGGACATCTTCCTTGCTTATCTCCAGTCCTGAAGTTCTGGCCCTGCTCTCAAAGCTTCTGCACAGCTGAATCCCGAGACTTGGGGACGATGGTGTATCTGTTATGAGCCCAAATAAAGATCCCTTTCTGAAAGGTACCTTTTATCATGTGTGCCGGTCATGTAAGGTAATATAAGTTTTCTTGGTTCTCAAACTTAATCCGTTCCAAAACCAAAGCGTTCCGAAACCAAGGCTCGCTTTCCCATAGAAAGCAATGCAAAACACATTAATCCGTTCCAGACTTTTAAAAACAACCCCTAAAACAGCAATTCGACATGAATTTTACTATCTAACGAGACCGCTGATCCATAACACGAAAGCAATAACCAATGTGCTGTACTATAAAATAAATAAAGACAGTATTGTAGATGATAAAAATTAAAACCATATATTTTTCATACCTGCACTGATGATCCTCATTGTTTGGATGGGGGGCTTTTATCCATTTCTGCAGTCACACAACCAGACAATCAGTAGCTGAACTGGGTTCCACACAGTCACAAAAGCAAATGAACCGAAAACGCCTCAAAAACAAAAAAACGCAAAATAAATAGCAAAAACAAAAGGGCCAGACTTAATTCATTTTGGAAGTCTGTTTGACTTCTGAAATGTTCGGAAACCAAGGCACAGCTTCTGATTGGTGCAGGCGCCCCGGAAACAATAGCCGACAGCCACATTGGACGTTCAGCTTCCAAAAAACGTTCGAAAACCGGAACACCTGCTTCCGGGTTCTCGGCGTTTGGGAACCAAGGCGAGTTAACTCAGGAGAGTTAAATGGAACCTCCTCGTACAGGAGCAGTCTATCATAAATAGACACCAAAAACCCTTCTTGGCTTCCTGGGGGCATCTGATGAGGGGCTCCGCGGAGAATTCGGAAGTGGGCCTAGGTGGGATCCTGGCCTGATCCATGCTCTGCTAAGGCGACGGGGCTCATCTGAAAGCTATTAAGCAAATGGGCGCAATTACTTTGATTAAATTAATTTATTTAATGAGAACGAAGCAAATCTGCATGATTTCACTTGCTTTGCATAATTTATCCCGCCACTTCTCCTCCTCCGCTTTCGCACAAGTTGTCTGGCTTTCTGCTAATCACGGGGAGACGGGAACAGGCTCTCCACCCTTCTCCCTTCCTCCGCTCTGCCTTCGGAAATGTCAAGCATCCGTCTCCAACCATGAGGACTAGCGGCTTAAAATTCCCTGCGCACCTGGCTTCCATCCTTGACAGGCCTTGACAGCTCTGCAAGGTCCCAGAAACACCGTCTCTCCCATCAAACAGTTCGCAATATGTTGGTTATGCTGATTTCAGGGCCAGTTCCACAGGTTTTAATTTCTTGGGATGGGGGGGGGGAGAGGTGCCCGTAAGCTCGTGGCACACTTGTGTGCCCCCAACCACCATACTCAGCCCCCCAGGGCCAATAGCTCTGCCCACCTCTGTTCTAGAAGAACCATTGATTGTTGGCAATGTGACGGCACTGCACATTTCACTACAAATTGTTGCTGCCACGGCATTTACTGTATTTTTCGCTCTATAAGACGCACCAGACCACAAGACGCACCTAGTTTTTGGAGGAGGAAAACAAGGAAAAAAATATTCTGAATCTCAGAAGCCAGAACAGCAAGAGGGTTCGCGGCGCAGCGAAAGCAGCAATCCCTCTTGCTGTTCTGGCTTCTGGGATAGCTGCGCAGCCTGCATTCGCTCCATAAGACGCACACACATTCCCCCTCGCTTTTCAGGAGGGAAAAAGTGAGTCTTATAGAGCAAAAAATACGGTAGATACAGTGGAACCTCGGTTTTTCGAGCCAAACATTTCAGTTTTCCAACGCCGAAAACCCAGAAGTAATTGCTTTCGTTTTCGGACGTGCCTTGGAAGTCAAACGGCTTCTGCTGAGGTTTTTATCTCCATTAAAATTGCAGACAGCGCTTTTCACCTCGGTTTTCGAACGTTTCGGAAGTCGAACGGTCTTCCGGAACAGATTACGTTCAAAAACCGAGCTTCTACTGTACTCTGTTTTACTTGAGTGATTCAAACACGGAGTTTCACAAGAAATGTGGCATATCAAAGAAGGGCGATGTCTGTCCCCACCCCAGGTGTGGTTGGGGGGTCCCAATTCCCAGCAGTGCCAACAGATAGCATGGCCAATGCGGGTGTAATCCACCTGGAGTCTTGTCTCCAGTTCTGGACACCCCATATTAAGAAGGGTATGGACAAGATGGAAAGTGTACAGAGGACAGCACCCAAGATGTTAAAAGTTCTGGAAACCAAGCCCTACAAGAAAGGTTGAAGGAGAAGTTTAGCCTGGAGAAGGGAGGACTGAGAGTGTACAGAGGACAGCACCCAAGATGTTAAAAGTTCTGGAAACCAAGCCCTACAAGAAAGGTTGAAGGCGAAGTTTAGCCTGGAGAAGGGAGGACTGAGATGTGATATAATAGCCATGTTCTGATATATGAAGGGCTTTCAAATGGAGGATGGAACAAGCTTGTTTTCCACTGCTCTAGACGACAGCTTTTATTCTGTTTTTAATCTGTTGGGAGCCGCCCAGAGCACTTACAGGTGGTACCTTGATTCTCAAACGTCATCCGTCCCGGGAGCCCGTTCGTCTTCCGAAATGTTTGTAAACCGAGGCGCAGCTTCCCATTGGTTGCAAGAGCTTCTTGCGCTCAAACGGGAGCCACGCCGCACATTCAAGTTCTGAAAAACGTTTGAAAACGGAAGCATTTACTTCCAGGTGTTCAGGAACCAGAATGTACGACAACGGAGGCGTTCAATAACCGAGGTACCACTGTATTATTGTGATTAGTAAAAGTGGTATACCGCTCTTCATCTGCAGATCTTAGGGCAGATGGCTACATAAAATTACAATATCAAAACCACAAAATACATAGTAGGAACAGGAACAACGACAAAGCAATCATTTCCCCTCCTATATTTAAAAGGGCATCTAGAATCAAGCAGTGTATAGATTTTAGGCAAACAAACACTATATATAATATGCACATGAGAAACCTATACTAATCCAGCGCAGATCAGTAAGGTGTTTGTTTAAGGTTGAAGTAGCAGTAATGAAAGACTCTGGCCCGCGATCGTCACAGTGTGAGTTTTTCCAAGGAGCCTTTAAGCGCCTGCACATCTCATTACTCGCGCCGTAAGTCCTGCGATCACAGGGCGAAACAAACTAATTAATGCAAAAGGTCTGGGTGTATCCTGCGCCCCTCCATCTCCCCATATCTGTTGTGGTAACTCTGGCCCCCGGCAAGGTAACTTTTGAAAAATGCAAAATGAACGCCCCTCCCGCTCACCGCCAACCCTTCACACAGAAGACCGGCTCTCCAGTCTCGGAGACAAAACACCTCCGCTGCCCTCCATGTAAATGTGGCCAACATCAGAAACCACAGCACAACTCTCTCTCTCCCCCCTTTCCCTTGGAAGAGAATTAATTGATTTGCATTAAAGGCAAAATACTAGAGGAACGGGGAAGCAGGCATTAGGAGTTAGCCCCCCTCAATAACAAAAAGGAAGGATGTGGCGGGTCTCTTGAGGGAACAGGATGACGGATAATGTTTACGCGTTTGAAGGATAAGTGACACGCGGCAGAACCCCAAAATCAAAGCTGGCTGAGTCCACCTGAGACATCCCTTCCTCTTGCCTCGTCCTTTGTGGGGCCAGCAAACACTGTTGATGGGAAATTAGATGTTGCACAGGCAAATTCGGGGCTGTTGATGGCTACTCTACCAATGCCGGTGTACTGGAAGAAGCAAAGATCACCCGTGCCGAAGCGATGATTCTGCAACGTCAACTTCGTTGGACTGGTCATGTTGTGCGGATGCCTGATTATCGCCTTCCAAAGCAACTGCTCTATTCTGGACTTAAAAATGGGAAGAAGAAGAGTTTGGATTTGATATCCTGCTTTATCACTACCCTAAGGGTGGCGCTGTGGGTTAAACCACTGAACATAGGACTTGCTGATCAGAAGGTCGGCAGTTCGAATCCCCGCAATGACGGGGTGAGCTCCCGTTGCTCGGTCCCTGCTCCTGCCAACCTAGCAGTTCGAAAGCACATCAAAGTGCAAGTAGATAAATAGGTACCGCTCCGGCGGGAAGGTAAACGGCGTTTCCGTGCGCTGCTCTGGTTCGCCAGAAGCGGCTTAGTCCTGCTGGCCACATGACCCGGAAGCTGTACGCCGGCTCCCTCGGCCAGTAAAGCGAGATGAGCACTGCAACCCCAGAGTCAGTCCAGCCGTGTTCGATGCTTTACTGTATTTTAATATTTTGTTGGAAGCTGCCCAGAGTGGCTGGGGAAGCCCAGCCAGATGGGCGAGGTATAAATAATAAATTATTGTTGTTGTTGCTCTGGTGCCCGAGTCTTGCTTGGGGGCTTCACTTTAGGGCATCCGGTTTGCGACTTTGAGGACAAAATCTCTTTGGGGGACCCATTTCACTGACACCAGGGTAGGGATGTCCTCACTGGCCATCTTCCACTGGGGGGAACCGGGGCTTCTCTTCGCAGACAACGCACGCAGCCAGCTCTGGCGAGACGCCTGTTAATTTGCCATCATTTAAAGCCGTTCCCTTCGTAAAATGTCAACAGAGTTTTAAAAAGGCGCCACCTGGCAAGGTCCCCGCTGGGCTGCTGTAATTCCTTCGGCGGGACGGCCAAACCGCTGTAATTAAACGGAGAGGGGCTTCAACAGGCTCCTCGTCGCGTGGCGCTAATTTGCTGTCTTTGTGCAAAATAAAATAAAACAATAAGGCGCAAAATCCCGTCAGACACAACAAGATGGAGCCACAGCAGGGCAGGAGAAAGAGATGGCATGGAAAATGAGGGGGGAAACGTCTTCCTGGCTGCTGCAAGGGTTCGGCTACCGGCGACGAGGAGCATTCAGAACGTCTTTCTAAAAATAAAATAATTAAAAAATCCCAACTCGGCTCTGACTCATTCTAGGATTTCTGTTTCTAGAAAGCCAGGGGTTCCCTTATGCGCCGCAGAATCCTCCTGTGTAACATTGCTGATTCATTGCTGTTTTGCTAGATGTCATGGCTTGTTTAAGGGACGCTGTGGTCTAAACCACTGAGCCTCTTGGGCTTACCGATCAGAAGGTCGGCGGTTCGAATCCCCGCGTTGGAGTGAGCTCCCGTTGCTCTGTCCCAGCTCCTGCTGTCAGAAACGGAAGAGGTAACTGGGCTTAATGAGCGGGGAGAGTCTGTGGCAGAGAGCAGTCCAGAATCAGAGGCAGGAGAGGAGGGGGACCAGGAGACAGAGAGGAGTCCCGCTGCTGTCCCTTATTGACGATGTCCCTTAAATTTCCCGGGTTTCACAGGAAGCAGCTCCTCTCCCTCCGTCCCTGCCGGCCAGGGAGGAGGGAGGCTCCAACTGTGTTGCTTGGCTGCGTTGCTCACCCAATAAGGAGTCTAAGAACGACTGGGGGGTGGAGCTTGCATGCCTTGTGCCGATCAAATCGGCCGCGTTGCCTGGGGACTCGCCTTTGCTCAGCGCTTCCCAGCGGAGAGGTGACGGTGGTTTTTCTTGCTGCATCCCCTTTGCTGGGTTGCTGCGCTGTTGGAACCACCGCTTGAGGCTTCGTTTGGCTGCTGGCTGGGCTTTCTGCCTTTGGCTCGGAGGGGCTCAGAAGTTGAACATACCTGTGCTTGGAAAATCTCTTATTTTGGCTGCTGATCCCTGATTTTCGAGGCTGCTGGTCCCTTATTTTCAAATCTGTAAGTTGACAGCTATGGTTAAGACCGAGTTTATGGAAGACAATCTTACTCAGCTACGAGGGATCACAAAGAAGAAGGAGGTGAGGAAGCCAGGGGGCCACTCCCGCTTGTTGCAACAGGCTCTTCTCCACCCTGGTCTCCCAGCGCCAGGAAAGGCATGAAAAGGGCGGAGGAGATGTTAGCTTCATGCAGGAACAGTCTCCGATAGCTCACGAAAGAGCCCAGAAAAGTGGGGACTTAGCGGCGGACGTGCGAGGTAACAAAAGCATTCTGGGAAACGATATATAACGAGTTGGGGAAAAAATGTTTGAAATAACATTTGTGAAAAAAAACAGAGTAAAATTCATACACCCTTTGATTGTATTTTTTTAAATAAATCCACCCAAAATCTGCAGAATGGGTTACCAAAATAAAAAAAAGATTAAAAAAACCAATAAGGAAAATTAACGACGATAATTTTAGACTTTCATAAAGTCGAAATAATGAAAAACAGATCAAAACTTTCACCAGCTGCCTAAACATCTGAGTGTTGTTGTTGTTTAGTTGTGTCCGAGTCTTCGTGACCCCCTGGACCAGAGCACGCCAGGCACTCCTGTCTTCCACTGCCTCCCACAGTTTGGTCAAACTCATGCTGGTAGCTTTGAGAACACTATCCAACCATCTCGTCCTCCGTCGTCCCCTTCTCCTTGTGCCCTCCATCTTTCCCAACATCAGGGTCTTTTCCAGGGAGTCTTCTCTTCTCCTGAGGTGGCCAAAGTCTTGGAGCCTCAGCTTCAGGATCTGTCCTTCCAGTGAGCACTCAGGGCTGATTTCCTTCAGAATGGATAGGTTTGATCTTCTTGCAGTCCATGGGACTCTCAAGAGTCTCCTCCAGCACCAGAATTCAAAAGCAACCATTCTTCAGCGATCAGCCTTCTTTATGGTCCAGCTCTCACTTCCATACATCACTGCTGGGAAAACCATGGCTTTAACTATACAGACTTTTGTTGGCAAGGTGATGTCTCTGCTTTTTAAGATGCTGTCTGAGTAGGCTTGCGTAAATAAAAAAGACTTTTAACAGGCGCCGCAAAGACTACAGTGAAGGTGCCTGACTGGTATCAATAGGCGGGGAGTTCCAAAGGTTAACAGCTGCCGCACTGAAAGATCCAGAGATGTGGAAGGGGTATCATGTGGCAGCTGTAAGCGGCCAGTTCCACAGCTGACCAAAGCAGACCAAGGGGGCGCATGGGGGGGGGAGCCGGTCTCGGAGGAAAACTGGGTGGCCCACCTGTCAGGGACGTTGTAGCTGCGTCCTGCATTGTGCTGCGGCGGGGTTTGGCTAGATGAGCTCCAAGGCCGGCCTTCCAGCTCCGACCCTGTGCTCTTGGTCAGGGGGCCGGTCCACTGTCCCTCATACCTTGTGGGGGGCCGGACTATAATAATAATAATTTATTATTTATACCCCGCCCATCTGGCTGGGCTTCCCCAGCCACTCTGGGCGGCTTCCAAAAAAATATTAAAATACTGTAATACATCAAACATTAAAAGCTTCCCTAAACAGGGCTGCCTTCAGATGTCTTCTATAAGTCTGGTAGTTGTTGTTCTCTTTGACATCTGGTGGGAGGGCGTTCCACAGGGAGGGTGCCACCACCGAGAAGGCCCTTTGCCTGGTTCCCTGTAACTGGTGGAGACGCTCCTTCAGGGATACTGGGCCGAGGCCGTTTAGGGCTTTCAAGGTCAACACCAACACTTTGAATTGTGCTCGGAAATGTACTGGGAGCCAATGTAGGTCTTTCAAGACTGGTGTTATATGGCCTTGGCGGCCTATATTTTGGAGAAAAAAAAGTGAACGAATCCCTGTGCCCCACATATAACCAGAGATGCATTTTAAATAAAAGGGCACATTCTACTCATGTAAAAACACGCTGATTCCCGGACCGTCTGCGAGCCGGATTGAGAACGCGATTGGGCCAGATTTGGCCCCCATGCCTTAGTTTGCCTACCCATGTTCTTGGTCTCGCGCAAAGCCTCACGCTTTGGGGTGAAAAGGTGCCTTGCAGCCGTGACTTTTCAGTGCGTGTGGAATCTGCTGGTTGCCTCAGTCCTCGAAAACAATTAGAGTCTCCTTCCGTTGCCGGAGTCCGACCCGCAGAGAGATTACAACCCCGGTGATTCTTTGCTTGTTGATGGTGTGTGTGTGTATATATATATATATATATTTCCATTTTCACGAGCGTTTAGCCTGAGCTGTTGAGGCTATGGTAATTACACCTTCACTGTTGGAAAGAGCTAGAAATAATTATCTCGCAGTTTCCTGGGGTGCTGGAAGGCCTGAATAGCAATTGATGTTGCTCCTGGGCTGGGATGGAGCGAGGCAGAATGACTCGGACGTGTCCTTATCCTCTCGGTGATGGTGTGGGGAATGGGGGGGGGGGGAGAGCCACCAGGTCTGCGATAATCCTGGCATGCAAAGCAGCCCCAGCAACACGGAAATCTGACCTGATTGCAAAGCCAGGTAGCTGATCCACCCGGCTTGGTGTTGTCTGCACGGGCTGGCAGCAGCAAAACTAGGTCCCAGTCCTTAAAGGTAAAGGTAAAGGGACCCCTGTCCGTTAGGTCCAGTCGTGACTGACTCTGGGGTTGCAGCGCTCATCTCGCTTTACTGGCCGAGGGAGCCGGCGTACAGCTTCCGGGTCATGTGGCCAGCAGGACTAAGCCACTTCTGGCGAACCAGAGCAGTGCACGGAAACGGCGTTTACCTTCCCGACGGAGCAGTACCTATTTATCTACCTGCACTTTGACGTGCTTTCAAACTGCTAGGTGGGCAGGAGCAGGGACCGAGCAACGGGAGCTCACCCTGTTGCGGGGATTTGAACCGCCAACCTTCTGATCAGCAAGCCCTAGGCTCTGTGGTTTAACCCACAGCGCCACCCGCGTCCGTTCTGGTCACAGTCCTTATGATACACAAATGAAGGACAGGTGTAAAAGGAAGCTTCCTTGGGCAGAGTTTTCTGAAGGGGAGGTGCTCTAGGACTGAGCTTTGGCTCTGCTGTTACGGCATTATACCGCAGCAAATCCTTCAAAGGTAGCCCCACGTAGAGCGCATGGCAGTAGTCCAAGCAGGAGGTAACCAGAGCATGCACCACTCTGGCAAGACAGTCTGTGGGCAGGGAGGGTCTCAGTCTGTGAACCAGACAGAGCTGGGAGACAGCCGCCCTGGACACAGAATTGACCTGCGCCTCCAAAATGACCCCCAGGCTGCACACCTGGTCCTTCAGGGGCACAGTGACCGCATTCAGGACAAGGGAGTCCTCCACACCCGCCCGCCCCCTGTCCCCCCAAAACAGGACTTCTGTCTTGTCAGGATTCAACCTCAATCTGTTAGCCGCCATCCATCCTCCAGCCGCCTCCAGGCACTCACACAGGACCTTCACCGCCTTCACTGGTTCTGATTTAAAAGAGAGGTAGAGCTGGGTATCATCCGCATACTGGTGAACACCCAGCCCAAACCCCCTGATGATCTCTCCCAGCGGCTTCATGTAGATGTTGGCAACCTAGCAGTTCGAAAGCACATCAAAGTGCAAGTAGATAAATAGGTACCGCTCCGACGGGAAGGTAAACGGCGTTTCCGTGCGCTGCTCTGGTTCGCCAGAAGCGGCTTAGTCATGCTGGCCGCATGACCCGGAAGCTGTACGCCGGCTCCCTCGGCCAATAAAGCGAGATGAGCGCCGCAACCCCAGAGTCGGCCACGACTGGACCTAATGGTCAGGGGTCCCTTTGCCTTTACCTTAACCAGTGCAGTCGGACCAGGATTGGTGTAATAGGCTCAAACCGTCTTGCAGTCCGGTGAGCGACCTGGCCGCTGAATTCTGCACCGGCTGAAGTTTCCGTCTTCAGTGGCATCCCTACGTAGAACGCACTGCAGTAATCTAACCTCGAGGTTACCAGAGCATAGACAACAAGACATCCCTGTCCAGATAGGGCCACCAGCCGAAGATGATGGAAGGCACTCCGGGCCACTGAGGCCACCTGAGCCTCGAGCGACAGCAAAGGATCCTGGAGGACCCCCAAGCTACAAACCTGCTCTTTCAGGGGAAGTGTGACCCCACCAAGAGCCAGCCATCTGGTCTAGGGAACCCCCCACTAACAGAGCCTCAGTCTAATCTGGACTGAGCTTCAGTCTGTTGGCTCTCATCCACCCCATTACAAGAGACTGGTCCACCATTCTCATTATTGTTGTTGTTGCACTGCAGTAATTTGACCTAGAGGCTACCAGAGCATAGAAGATGGAAGTTAGGTTGTCCTTGCCCAGATAGGGGCACAGCTGGGCCACCAGCTATAATAATAATAATAATAATAATAATAATAATAATAATAATAATAATAATAATAATTTATTATTTGTACCCCGCCCATCTGGCTGGGTTTCCCCAGCCACTCTGGGCGGCTTCCACAGAAACCAAAAAACACTAAAATATCATACATTAAAAGCTTCCCTGAATAGGGCCGCCTTAAGATGTCTTCTGAATGTCAGGTAGTTGTCCATCACCTTGACATCCAATGGGAGGGCATTCCACAGGGTGGGCGCTAAAGCTGACAGACGGAGCTCAGCACCACCAAGACCACCTGAGCCTCAAACGACAGCAGAGGATCCAGGAGGACCCCCAGGCGACGTACCCGCTCCCTCAAAGCCAAGCCCCACATATAATGCATTGCAGTAATGCCCATATAGTTCAAGCTATGGTTTTCCCAGTACTGATGTATCGAAGTGAGAGCTGGACCATCAAGAAGGCTGATCGCTGAAGAATGGATGCTTTGGAATTCTGGTGCTGGAGGAGACTCTTGAGAGTCCCATGGACTGCAAGAAGAACAAACCTCTCCATTCTGAAGGAAATCAGCCCTGAGTGCTCACTGGAAGGACAGATCCTGAAGCTGAGGCTCCAAGACTTTGGCCACCTCCTGAGAAGAGAGGACTCCCTGGAAAAGACCCTGATGTTGGGAAAGATGGAGGGCACAAGGAGAAGGGGACGACGGATGATGAGATGGTGGGACAGTGTTCTTGAAGCTGCTAACATGAGTTTGACCAAACTGAGGGAGGAAGTGGAAGACAGGAGGGCCTGGCGTGCTCTGGTCCGTGGTGGTCATGAAGAGGCGGACACGACTAAACAACAACAACAATCTAGCCTGAAAATTGTAGCTGGACCAATGTGGGGCAGCACACACCCACACACACCCTGTTTCTGCTAATAGGGATTTTTTCCCCCAACCCCACCAGCACCCCCAGACTGCTGCCTTAATGCACAAGCTCTGACTCACCGGTTACGTTGGCCTCCCGGTCCCCACCTCAAACTCGCCTCCTCCCTCCCTCCGAGTACATTAATTGTTATTAAAAATTAAAGGCTTCTCGTCTCTTTGGGGAGTTGAGAGATCTCTTTTGGCAGCGAAGGTCAGGTCCGTTCCATATGCCCACACCTCCCGCCGCATGCCTCTAAAAGGAAAACACACACACATATAGAAAACCGCGCTCCCTTTAGCGAGGGCAGGTGGTGAGCGCCGAGGGGCTCGGATCCAGAGCGGGGGCTGTTAAGGCAAAGGGCGGAGGCCTCGCCAGGCTGGGGTTTGCTGGAGCACAGCAGATCTCTAAAAGGAACAGCCCAAGGAGGCATTTTCCGGTGCCCTCGTCCCAAAATAAAGGCCGCCTCCTAACCCATTGTGCCCATCAGCCATTGACTGTTGACAGACAGTTGGGCAAGGCCAATGGGACAGAGTTTGGCATCATAGAATCACAGAAGAGTTGGGAGGGACCCTGAGCCTTATCATCATCATCATCATCATCATCATCATCATCATCACAACAACAATTTATTTATACCCCACCCATCCGGCTGGGTTTCCCCAGCCACTCTGGGCAGCTCCCAACAGAATATTAAAAACACAATAAAAAGTCAAACATTAAAACCTTCCCTAAACAAGGCTGCCTTCAGATGTCTTCTAAAAGTCAGATAGTCGTTTATCTCCTTGACATCTGATAAGAGGGGCCACCACCGAGAAGGCCTTCTGCCTGGATCCCTGCAACCTCACTTCTCACAGGGAGGGAACCGCCAGAAGGCCCTGAGAGCTGGACCCTGGTGTCCGGGGTGGAGACGCTCCTTCAGGTCTACTGGGCCTTTGAGGCCGTTTAGGGCTTTCAAGGTCAGCACCAACACTTTGAATTGTGCTCGGAAACGTACTGGTCCAACACCTCGCAATGCACGGCTGTCTGGAACCCCGAAGGAAAAGGGTGTGACAGGCGTTCGTCACGCCAATCAAAATCCTCGGGGGTTGGACTGGATGACCTTTGGGTTCCCCACCGACGCTACAATTCTACGATTCTGTGCTCCGCTTAGGAGGCAGGAGCTACCACGTCCAATGCCCAGGGGCGTCTCTGGGCAGGACTGGGAAGGACCCCCGTCTGCAAAACCCTCGAGAGCAGCTGCCTGCCTGTGTCGACAACACTGGTTTGACTCAGGCTGGCTTGAAACGCGAAGCCCAGCTGGGAAAGCGTTGCCCCCCTGCAAGGCACTTATTGCGCTCTCCCCCCCCCCACGAGTTATGCTTTCAGCTGCTCCAGACGTCAGCTGCCCCTTTGGGAGCCAACCGAGAGAAAAGAATGAAGAGCGGCGGTCAAATTGCAAGGCGGGAGAAAGAGGAGGGAGAGTTTCCAAACGGCGGAGTCAAGGAGGGAAAGGGAAATGGGCGAAGGTGCGGCAGTGCCCATCTCTTTGCTTCTGGGCTTGGCAGAGGCAAAGGCGATTAGCGGCTGTTAAAGCCTGTTAAATGGTTCGAAATCTATGTTGCTGAAACGAGCAAGGAGGGGGGGGGAGGACAATTTCTTCCCCATCTCTCTCTCTTTTTTTGGTGCAAAGTGCTCTCTAATCACAGGTTGTTGCCAAGGTTTTTATTTTTGTATCTATATTTCTACCCCCACAACCGCCTTTCCACGACGATGACACTCTCCGCGGCCCAGTTAGACCCCCCCTTTTTCGGTCCCTTTTGGTCGACTGCGAGAGCCGTCAAGAAGGGGCGCAGGGGCTTCTTAGGGGTGGCCTCTCCCCTTGATGGATGTAGACCAGGGGTCAGCAAACTTATTCAGCAGGGGGCCGGTCCACTGTCCCTCAGACCTTGTGGAGGGCCGGACTATATTTTGGAAAAAAAGAATGAATGAATTCCTACGCCCCACAAATAACCCGGAGATGCATTTTAAATAAAAGGGCACATTCAACTACAGTGGTACCTCGGGTTACATACGCTTCAGGTTACATACGCTTCAGGTTACAGTCTCTGCTAACCCAGAAATAGTACCTCGGGTTAAGAACTTTGCTTGAGGATGAGAACAGAAATCGTGCTCCGGCGGCAGCAGGAGCCCCCTTAGCTAAAGGGGTGCTTCAGGCTAAGAACAGTTTCAGGTTAAGAACGGACCTCCGGAACAAATTAAGTACTTAACCCAAGGTACCACTGTAATGTAAAAACACGCTGGACCGTCCGCGGGCTGGATTTAGAAGGCGATTGGTCCAGATCCGGCCCCCTCGCCTCAGTTTGCCTACCCATGATGTGGACCAAACCCCAGACCGCATCTGGTTCAAGTGTGAGCAGAGAATTGTGTGGTTTTTTGGGGGGGGAGGTAGTGGGGTGGTCCCCGTGCGACACATTGGAAGGGGACCACAGTGGCCGTCTATAGCAGGGACAGGGAAGCTCATTCCACCCCGAGGGCTGCATTTCGTTCTGGGCAACCTTGAGGCGTGTAGAGCCAGAGGCAAGAGGGGTGGGGCGATGGGGGGCAAGTGTCACCTCTGTACAATCGGCTGGTATACCCACACCCACACCTGTCCAGGGCTGGATTTAGGTTTGATGAGGCCCTCAGATACTGAAGGTAAAAAGGTAAAGGGACCCCTGAACATTAGGTCCAGTCGTGAACGACTCTGGGGTTGCGGCGCTCATCTCGCTTTACTGGCCGAGGGAGCCGGCGTACAGCTTCCGGGTCATGTGGCCAGCAGGACTAAGCCACTTCTGGCGAACCAGAGCAGTGCACGGAAACGCCATTTACCTTCCCGCCGGAGTGGTACCTATTGATCTACTTGCACTCTGACGTGCTTTCGAACTGCTAGGTGGGCAGGAGCAGGGACCGAACAATGGGAGCTCACCCTGTGGTGGAGATTCGAACCGCCGACCTTCTGATCGGCAAGTCCTAGGCTCTGTGGTTTAACCCACAGCGCCACCAGCGTCCCTCCACTGAAGGCAAGGGGGACCTTTCAACAACAAATTGCCCTAGTCTCCATCCAGGCAAGGAAGAGCTCAAGGACATGTCTCCAGCCAGGAGGCAGAGAAGCAGCCTGGAGAGCTCAGTTGGTTAGTGCCAGGGTTGCGGGTTTGAGCCCCGCGTGGGAAAGCTGCATATTCCCGCCTCGCAGGAGGTCAGACTAGATGACCGTCGGGTCCCTCCCCACTCCACAAGTCTAAAAACTAAAACAAATAGGCCCTAGCTGCCTCACAGAAGGAGGCAAGTTCCAAAACCGGGGGGCCACCACTGAGAAGGCATCTTCTAACGTTCAGCTTCATCGCATGAGCACGGCCTCCATGCCACGAACCATTTTATAAACTTCTACCGTGTCTCCTCCGATTCTAAACTTGCTACGGTTGTCGAGTGTTATGTACTGAGTTGAATGGGATCCAAAATGCAGCAGTCTGATTGGTCCTAGAACAATAGGACCCAGAATGCAGTAGTCTGATTGGTCCTAGAACAATAGGACCCAGAATGAAGTAGTCTGATTGGTCCTAGAACAATAGGGTCCAGAATGCAGCAGTCTGATTGGTCCTAGAACAATAGGGTCCAGAATGAAGCAATCTGATTGGTCCTAGAGCAATGCAGACGTATGATTGGTCCGCAGGAGCCACCCAATCCAGCTCCAGGTGAAAGTGAATCCGCAACCTGATTGGCCTACAGGAGAATCCCAGAATTAGCCAATCACATGCGACCCATTGTGTACATAATGAATATAAAGCAGATATTTTGGGGGAACTTCCATTCCTCACCACTATGAGCTGAATAAAGAACAGGAAATCCACACTCGACTCCGGGTATATTTCATCAGGTCTGAGCGGCTGTGCCACCCAACACGGAAGCTACGCCACGACTCTCAAACCCAGGTGCCCGCTGCTGGATGTGAACGGCGTGTCCTGGTTGTTAATAAATAATGCCAACCCCCCCTGGCTTCCCCGCCCCAGAGAATCGCAGAGTGCTTTCTAAATATTGATCGCTTAAATTACACCATCAATCCCGTCAGCACCCACCTCTGCTGTGATGGGCAGCTGAGGTCATCTCTGTCTGGTACAGGAGGGCACAGAGCCAAAAGAAACCGCTGGCCCTCGCTTGCCGGTTTGCGAGCTACCGTATTTTGGGCTCTATAAGACTCACTTTTTCCCTCCTAAAAAGTAAGGGGAAATGTGTGTGTGTCTTATGGAGCGAATGCAGGCTGCGCAGCTATCCCAGAAGCCAGAACAGCAAGAGGGATTGCTGCTTTCGCTGTGCAGCGATCCCTCTTGCTGTTCTGGCTTCTGAGATTCAGAATTATTTTTTTCTTGTTTTCCTCCTCCAAAAACTAGGTGCGTCTTGTGGTCTGGTGCGTCTTATAGAGCGAAGAATACGGTAACTTCAGACCCTTTGGATACGTGCTGAAGTGCTGTTCAGCTCATATTTAATGTATAGGAAGGATCGCTTGAACCCCAGAGCTGAGCTCCGTGGCAGCTCAGGTTTGGCAGAGGACGCGGGTGGCGCTGTGAGTTAAACCACAGAGCCTAGGACTTGCCGATCAGAAGGTCGGCGGTTCGAATCCCCACAATGACGGGGTGAGCTCCCGTTGCTCGGTCCCTGCTCCTGTCAACCTAGCAGTTCGAAAGCACCTCAAAGTGCAAGTAGATCAATAGGTACCGATCCGGTGGGAAGGTAAATGGCGTTTTCGTGCGCTGCTCTGGTTCACCAGAAGCGGCTTAGTCCTGCTGGCCACATGACCCGGAAGCTGTACGCCGGCTCCCTCGGCCAATAAAGCGAGATGAGCCCCACAACCCCAGAGTCGGCCGCGACTGGACTTAATGGTCAGGGGTCCCTTTACCTTTACCTATGCCATGGGAACTTTTGAACGCTGATGGCTTGACAGCATGTGAAGTCATTCCAGGCAATCTGAGCTAGCTGCCACATAGCTCAGTCGTGCTTCGGATGCCAAGTGGAATCCGTTCTGGATGTCCGTCCAACTTCTGAAACATTCAGAAACCAAGGCACAGCTTCCGGTTGGTTTCCGATGGCGCAGGTGCATCGAAAACAATAGCGGAAGCAGCGCCGGACGTTCGGCTTCCCACAAAAGTTCAAAAACCGGAACACTCACTTCAGAAGTGAACGTTCGACTCCCAAGGCGTTCGGGAGCCGAGGTACAAGTGTACAGTGGTACCTTGGGTTACATACGCTTCAGGTTACATACGCTTCAGGTTACAGACGCCGCTAACCCAGAAATAGTGCTTCAGGTTAAGAATTTTGCTTCAGGATGAGAACAGAAATTATGCTCCGGCGGCGCGGCGGCAGCAGGACTCCCCATTAGCTAAAGTGGTGCTTCAGGTTAAGAACCGTTTCAGGTTAAGTACGGACCTCCGGAACGAATTAAGTACTTAACCCGAGGTACCACTGTATATGGGAAACAGGCCTCAGTAGGTATGTGATCTGAGCTGTCTAGCAACTCAAGTATGGCTAGCCAGTGTTCAAAATGTTCATTTCATGACAGCGCTTAGGCTCATCACAATCAATGTGGATACTTCCCAGCTGCTACATAGCTCGGGTATATGGGAAACAGATCTGATTAAGACCTCCCATCTGAGCTATTTAGCAGATCAAGCTTTATAACGTCACAAACTTTGCTCATGTCGCCTCTTACCTTTTTTCTGAACTTTCCTCAAAGGGAAGTTGTTCTACCCCCTTGATCATCTGGGTTCCTCTTTTTTTGAAACATTCCCATCCCTACAGTAAAGGTAAAGGACCCCTGGATGGTTAAGTCCAGTTAAAGGCGACTATGGGGTTGCGGCGCTCATCTCGCTTTCAGGCCAAGGGAGCCGGCGTTTGTCCGCAGACAGCTTTCCGGGTCATGTGTCCAGCAGGACTAAACCGCTTCTGGCTCAACAGGACACCGTGACGGAAACCAGAGCGTACAGAAACGTCGTTTACCTTCCCGCTGCAGCAGTACCTATTTATCTACTTGCACTGGTGTGCTTTTGAACTGCTAGGTTGGCAGGAGCAGGGACCGAGCAACGGGAGCTCACCCCGTCACGGGGATTTGAACTGCCGACCTTCTGATCAGCAAGTCCTAGGCTCTGTGATTTAACCCACAGCGCCACCCGCGTCCCATGCAGAAGGTAGGCACCCTATATATAGAAATGAGCAAATATTTGAGGGTATTTGAGGGAGCATAAAACACTGTTGCTGTATGTAAGTTTTATTTTGTTTTTTATCTTATAATGTACATCCAGGTTTTTTCCCTTCCGATCGGCAAGCCCAAGAGGCTGAGGGGTTTAGAGCACAGCGCCACCTGCGTCCCAACTCTACAGTATCCTTTTGGTTTTGAGGCGACCAGAACTGTACGCAGTGTTCCAAATCGAGCGGCATACAATATTAGATCTACCCAACATGTGTTTGGGGGTGGTTGGCTGGTGGGTAGGTGGGTGCCTCGCTTTCCGCCCCCCTTCCCATCGCGCAAACCCCGTTAAACACAACCTCTGGCACCTCCTCCTTTATCTGACAGCTCCCTGATCAAATCGAGGCCAGGCATTAACAGGAACAGCTTTGGAGGCACATTCCAGCTTCCAAAATTTGAGCGCTCAGATATTTTCTCCTGCGCACATAAAAAAAAAAGTCTTCTAAGAACATTTCCTGTTATAGATGGTATGTAACACCAGTAAAATTAGCAAAAATGTATAAAGTAAGTAATAAATGTTGGAAGTGTAAAGGAAAAAGAAGGAACATTTTACCATATGTGGTGGGAGTGAAAAAAAGTGAAATGCTTTAGGGAAAGGATATATAATGAGTTAAAAAAGATGTTGAAATATACATTTGTTAAGAAACCAGAAGCATTTCTATTAGGAATAATAGGAAATGAAATTAACAAGAAAGAATGGAAGCTATTTTTATGCGCAGTAACGGCAACAAGAATACTAATGGCCCAAAAATGGAAACAAGAAGAATTACCTACGATTGAAGAATGGAGAATGAAATTAATGGAATACGCAGAACTTGATAAATTAACAGGAAGGATCCGGAACCAACGAGACCAGAGATTCACTGAAGACTGGTTTAAATTTACAGATTATATGAAAACTATATGGGATGACCAGATAACGTTTGTAAGCTTTCAGGAAGCTCTGTGAGAATGTATGGTAGAAATATTGTTTTAAAAAATAAGGTAAATTAGGATATTATTGTAGTGCAATATTAAATTAAGAAATGTGCAAGAAGTGATTAAAATGGAGAATTATCAGACATGTTGATGGAAGTAAAAAAAAAAGATGTTGGTGATAAATTGGATGTTTTGTTTTGTATAGTTTGTATAGTTGTATAGTTGTATAGTTTTATATTGGAAAACTAATATATATATATATATATATATAATATATATATAATATATATAATATATATAATATATATAAAAGAACATTTCCTGTTGCAGCGGGTATCTCTCAAGACTCCTCATTCAAAACCTACTCTCCAGATTCTTCTTCTTGGGTTATTGTTGCTTTTTTTTGGGTTATTGTTGCTGAGAAAATAAATACAGCCCATCTCCCATCCAAATTGTTTGAAATGTCTTCTGAAATGGCCCTACGTTTGCAGAGGCTGCTTGATTTAATTCGGCCACGGTCCAAGGAACAGCTCACACTTTGCCATAATAATGGCGTCCGCGCTGGGCTGCCCTCCTCGTAACTGACGACCTTCGGGGAGAGCAGAGGAACTTTTGCGATGAACCCCGAAAGGTGAGTCTTGTACCTTGCAAGCTCTGGATTGAGACGGATTTATACGAACGTCACCCTCTTACGATGCTCCCAAGCTAATTCCCTTGGTACAAGATGAGCAACTTGTACAACGCTGTTGATTTATTGGCAGTACTGATACCCCGCAAACTCATCAAAGTTCCTCGGGAAGAGGAATTGATTGTTAAAACTCTCTGGGAGGGGAATAGAGGGGTCTGCTAACAACCCTCAGCACCCTTCGCAAACTTCAGCTCCCACAGACTTTTTACATGAAAAAGCAAACGAGCTTAGGAAATCTGGGTTTGAGGATTGAAGAAAATATTGGTTTACAGAAAGCGGAATTGTTGGTGCCCCATAACCAGTAGAGGCATGAAAAGGGAAGAGGATAGGTCAGCTGCACCAAGGCACAGTCTCTGATTGCTTGGGGAAAACCCCAGAGAAGTAGAGACTCAGATGGCAGGGTCTTTCAGTCTCAGAAACTGATCTGTTGGGCAAGACCTACAAGGGGGGGGGGGTGCTCCTTAGGCCTGAAACTCTGAAGACAGTGTTCTTGTTAATAAAGAGATATCTCTGACTTTAGGGATGCGGGTGGGTTAAACCACAGAGCCTAGGATTTGCCGATCAGAAGGTGGGTGGTTCGATTCCCCGCGATGGGGTGAGCTCCCGTTGCTCGGTCCCTGCTCCTGCCAACCTAGCAGTTCAAAAGCACGTCAAGTGCAGGTAGATAAATAGGTACCGCTCCAGCGGGAAGGTAAACGGCGTTTCCGTGCGCTGCTCTGGTTTGCCAGAAGCGGCTTAGTCCTGCTGGCCACATGACCCGGAAGCTGTACACCGGCTCCCTCGGCCAATAAAGCGAGATGAGTGCCGCAAGCCTAGAATCGGTCGCGACTGGACCTAGTGGTTAGGGGTCCCTTTTACCTTTTACAGTGGTGCCTTGCAAGATGAAATTAATTCGTTCCGCAAGTCTCTTCGTCTTGCAAGTTTTTCGTCTTGCGATGCACGGTTTCCCATAGGAATGCATTGAAAATCAATTAATGCGTTCCTAGGGAAACCGCCTTCAGACCAGGTCCGGGGACAGTCTGTCCCCGGACCTCTTCTGAAGGCTGGGGGGGGGCAAGGGCTTTTCTTCCCACCCCCAGCATTTTAAAAAACCCCGGGACAGCGGAGGACTTCTCCCCTGTCCGGGGCGATCTTAAAATGCTGGCGGGCGGCATTTTAAAATCGCCCCGGACAGCGGAGGACTTCTCCGCTGTCCGGGGCGATTTAAAAGCCCCTGGGAAGGCAGGCAGGGGGGACAAAGACTTTTGCCCCCCGCCAGCCTTCAGAAGAGGTCCTGGACCTCTTCTGAAGGCGGGCGGGGGGCAAAAGTCTTTGCTCCCCCCGCCTGCCTTCAAAAGCCCTCCGGGACAGGCAGGCAGGGGGGAGCAAAGACTTTCGCCCCCCGCCCGCCTTCAGAAGGTGTTCCCGCCCCACCGCCCGGCTTCGGAGGAGGTCCGAGGACAGTGGGGAAGACGCGCTGCGCTTCCCCGCTGTCCCGGATATTTCCCTATGGGCTTTCGTCTTGCGAAGCAAGCCCATAGGGAAATTCGTCTTGCGAAGCGCCTCCAAAACGGAAAACCCTTTCGTCTAGCGGGTTTTCCGTCTTGCGAGGCGTTCGTCTTGCGGGGTACCACTGTATCTCTGACTTGCATGGTGTGATTTACTCTGGCTTGCTCCTGCCAACTGGCTGCAAGGAATCTCCCAGTGTTTTTGTTTAAAACCATCGCTTTGCAGTCATACCTCACGTTGCGTCCGCTTCAGGTTACGTCTTTTCAAGTTGCGTCCCGCGGCAACCTGGAAGTACCGGAATTAGTTACTTCCGGGTTCGCTGCTCACGCATGCGCAGAAGCGCTAAATTGCGCCATTGCAAAATAGGATACTCCACACCTCAAACGACCATTGCATCAGTTTGCCCTGAAACAGCTCCATTGTGTGTAGAGCAGGATTTCGGTTTGATGAGGCCCTAAGCTCCTGAAGGTAATGGGGCCCTTTCTATGTCCAGCTGTCCTTTGTCAACAACAAATGGTCGCTGTTTTTTTGTGTTGAATATATGCTATGTGGTCATTTATGGACCTAACACGTATCAAAAGCCATTTGCACATGTGGCCATGCAACCAGTTCATGAAGAATGTAAAGGTAAAGGTAAAGGGACCCCTGACCATTAGGTCCAGTCATGGCTGACTCTGGGGTTGCGGCGCTCATCTCGCTTTATTGGCCAAGGGAGCCGTCATTTGTCCGCAGACAGTTTTTCCGGGTCATGTGGCCAGCATGACTAAGCCGCTTCTGGCGAACCAGAGCAGCGCACGGAAACACCGTTTACCTTCCTGCCGGAGCGGTACCTATTTATCTACTTGCGCTGGTGTGCTTTCGAACTGCAAGGTTGGCAGAGCAACGGGAGCTCACCCCGTCGCGGGGATTCGAACCGCCGACCTTCTAATCGGCAAGTCCTAGGCTCTGTGGTTTAACCCACAGCACCACCCGCGTCCCAAGCAGAATGTAGGCACCTTATATATAGAAAGGAGCAAACCAGGGATATTCGAGGGAGCAGGCTAGCAGGTGGGGCCCATGACTTACATCATAGGAGCCTACACAACACAAAACACTGTTGCTGTATGTAAGTTTTATTTTATTTGTTTTTTATCACATATTTTGGAAATGTACATCCAGGTTTTTTCCTTTAAATTTTTTTGGGGCCCCCCAAGAGAGCGGGGCCCTAAGCTATAGCTTGTTTAGCTTAAATACGGCACTGGTCGTACGTGCACTGCTTTCAGAAAGAAGAGATTTAAGCACTGGGTTTGGTTAAGGCATTCCAGGGGTGGGGGGATGGACTGCGTCTGTCTCAAAGGCAACAAAGACCCTTTACAGATGGACAGGTTTAATGTGGCAAAAGCTTTTGGGTTCACAAGATTGCCTCGGGCAGCTTTAAAAGAGGATTAGACAAATTCGTGGAGGGCGAGGCTTCCAGTTTCGCCGCCTCTGTCGGAGGCAAGGGATGCTTCGGAAGAATACCAGCGGCTGGGACTTCCAAGCAAGAGAGTTGCTCCTGTAATCTAGTTGCCCTTGTGGGATTCCCAAAGGGCACCCAGCTGGCCCCTGGAAGAGGTGGACCCCAGAGTCGGCCACGACTGGACCTAGTGGACCTACCATTACCTTTATGTGCTATATGGTGATTTATGGACCTAATAGGTATCTCAAGCCATTTGCGCATGTTGCTCTGCAACAAGTCCATGCAGAATGTAGGCACCCTATATATAGAAAGGAGCAAACTGATGATATTTTAGGGAGCAGGCTAGCAGGCGGGGCCCATGACTTACATCATAGGAGCCTACACAACACAAAACACTGTTGCTGTAGGTAGATTTTATTTTATTTGTTTTTTATCTTCTATTTTGGAAATGTACATCTAGTAGGTTTTTTTCCTTTAAATTTTTTGGGGGGCCCTCGAGAGAGCGGGGTCCTAATCTATAGCTTGTTTAAAGGTAAAGGTAAAGGGACCCCAGACCATTAGGTCCAGTTGTGGCCGACTCTGGGGTTGCGGTGCTCATCTCGCTTTATTGGCCGAGGGAGCCGGCGTACAGCTTCCGGGTCATGTGGCCAGCAGGACTAAGCCGCTTCTGGCAAACCAGAGCAGCGCACGGAAACGCCATTTACCTTTCCGCCAGAGTGGTACCTATTTATTTACTTGCACTCTGACGTGCTTTTGAACTGCTAGGTTGGCAGGACCAGGGACCGAGCAACGGGAGCTCACCCCATCATGGGGATTCGAACCGCCAACCTTCTGAAGGGCAAGTCCTAGGCTCTGTTGTTTAACCCACAGCGCCACCCGCATCCCTATAGCTTGTTTAGCTTATATGTAAATCCGGCACCGCCTTGGCTGTGGAAATGTTCGCAGGGGATCCAGAACGATGCACTTAGAAATTAAAGACAAAAATACACTTTTTCCTCGTTCGAGGAATCTAACTTCCAGGAAGCCGGGAGCCGAAAGCTGAACCCTTGACTCTCGCAACGCCGCGGGAACAAAATCTTAACGCCCTGGAAAAAAGGGCAGAAACAATGGAGACTCATGAGTGGAGAGGTTCCCCCCCCCCAAGGGCTGGTGCGCCGACAGAACCGATCCCCATAAGGCTGGGTTTTGGAAACCAAATGTTTTGCGGATGCTAAGACCATCCTCACCATTAATCCCCCAGCCGCCCGGCAGCCGGCAGAGAAAGGACTTCACACAGAGTGCATTTTTAAGCTCATTTTCCAATCGCTTTCTCCTTTTCGCTCTTGCCCTCCCTGGACAGCAAGCTGGCTGTTGCGGGGAAAACTAGATCCCTATTCCTGTGTGAAGCTAAACTCAATTGTCTGGGTGTGATGTTAATATGCCGTGTGTGTGTGTGTGCGTACGCCCCAGCAACTGGCAAAAGTCCATATTGTGTTCAGCATGGCCTGCCAAGAAAGGTCCGTACAGTTAAAGCCATGGTTTTCCCAGTAGTGATGTATGGAAGTGAGAGCTGGACCATAAAGAAGTCTTATCGCTGGAGAATGGATGCTTTTGAATTCTGGTGCTGGAGGAGACTCTTGAGAGTCCCATGGACTGCAAGAAGATCAAACCTCTCCATTCTGAAGGAAATCAGCCCTGAGTGCTCACTGGAAGGACAGATCCTGAAGCTGAAGCTCCCAGACTTTGGCCACCTCAGGAGAAGAGAAGACTCCCTGGAGAAGACCCTGATGTTGGGAAAGATGGAGGGCGCAAGGAGAAGGGGACGACAGAGGAGGAGATGGTGGGACAGTGTTCTCGAAGCTACCAACATGAGTTTGACCAAACTGGGGGAGGCAGTGGAAGACAGGAGTGCCTGGCGTGCTCTGGTCCAGGGGGTCACAAAGAGGCGGACACGACTAAACGACTCAACAACAACATGGCCTGCGAAATAAATCTTTCAATTAGCCGTATATTGACTCGAAGCATCGTTGGAACGGATTCCCCCCCCCCCTAAGTTGGAAAGCGCTTTGCAATCTCATTTAGATTTCCTCTTTCTTTCCTCCCCCTCCTTTTAAAAATAAAATATAAAAAGGGTTTAAGTCTTTTTATTTATTGAAATGAGTCCTGTTTTAAAGTGAAATACGAGAAGCGCGGATAAAGATGATCCCTAAATTCGCATAAATATTCAGAGGGGGGGAAATATGTACCCAGCCATTATTTATAGCAAAGATTTGGCCGGTCTTTTGTTAAGACCCTTTCAGATGCCTCATTTCCGGGGTGCGTTTGGGGTTGGAACCAGAATCCTGGATGCAGATGGTTGGTGGTTAAAATGGATTATAAGTAATCCTCCTTTCCACCTTCCTGTTCCTTGTATGAATTTGAGGTGGGGAAGATTTTTCGCACCGAGGGGAACATGGTACAGCGGTACCTTGGTTCTCAAACGCCTTGGTACTCGAACAACCTGGTTCCCAAATGCTGAAAACCTGGAAGGAAGTGTTCCTGTTTCTGAACGTTTTCCAGAAGCTGAACGTCCGATGCGGCTGTCGGCTATTGTTCCCGGGGCGCCTGCACCAATCAGAAGCTGCGCCTTGGTTTTCAAACATTTCAGAAGTCAAACGGACTTCCGGAATGGATTGCGTTTGGCGCTTTTGTTTTTGCTATTTATTCTGCATTTTTGTTCCGGCGGCTTTTCCGGTTCATTTTTGTGACTGTGTGGAACCCAGTTCAGCTACTGATTGGTGGATTGTGTGACTGCGGAAATGGATAAAAGCCCCCTATCCAAACGATGACTATCATCAGTGCAGGTAAGAATTTTTTATTTTTTTAAAAATCATCTACAATACTGTCTTATTTATTTTACAGTACAGTACATTGATTATTGCTTTCATTTTATGAGTCAATGGTCTCGTTAGATAGTAAAATTCATGTTCAATTGGTTGTTTTTAAAAGCCTGGAACGGATTGATCCGTTTTGCATTACTTTATAGGGGTCTTGGATTTGGAACGCTTTGGTTTTGGAATGGACTTCCGGAACGGATTAAGTTTGAGAACCAAGCTACCACTATATATAACTCAGCCCAGCAGGTGTTCTGAACTACAACTCCCACCAACCCCAGGCGCATACAGCTTTTAGGCTTTTAGGGCCTGATGAGAACTGTGTTCCCAAAATTCTGGGTGTTGGAATGCACTGCAAGAAGGTTGGCATGATTCTGGAAAGCGTTTTGCTCGTCCACTCCCTTTAGCAGTGTTTCCCAGCCTTGCGTCTCCAGCTGTTTCCGGACTACAATTCCCATCAGCCCTGACCTCTGGCCTTGCTAGCTAGGGATGATGGGAATCATAGCCTCAAAACAGCTGGAGACCAAAAGGTTGGGAAACAACGAAAGGTGGCTTTGGAGAGACTTTGGGGAGGGGCGTAGCAGGTGCAAGCAGCATTTATTGGGCACCACTGGCGATTTTGCACACATCTCTTGCCCCTCGCGGGTGGCGGGGACGCGGGTGGCACTGTGGGTTAAACCACAGAGCCAAGGGCTTGCCGATCAGAAGGTCAGCGGTTCGAATCCCCGCAATGACGGGGTGAGCTCCCGTTGCTCGGTCCCTGCTCCTGCCAACCTAGCAGTTCGAAAGCACCTCAAAGTGCAAGTAGATCAATAGGTACCGCTCCGGCGGGAAGACAAACGGCATTTCCGTGCACTGGTCTGGTTCGCCAGAAGCGGCTCAGTCCTGCTGGCCACGTGACCCGGAAGCTGTACGCCGGTAAAGCGAGATGAGCGCCGCAACCCCAGAGTCGGTCACGACTGGACCTAATGGTCAGGGGTCCCTTTACCTTTATGACTTAAATCAGGGACGCAGGTGGCGCTGTGGGTTAAACCACAGATCCTATGACTTGCCGATCAGAAGGTTGGCAGTTCAAATCCCCAAGACGGGGTGAGCTCCCATTGCTCGGTCCCTGCTCCTGCCAACCTAGCAGTTCAAAAGCATGCCAGCTCAAGTAGATAAATAGGTACCACTGTGGCGGGAAGGTAAACAGCGTTTCCGTGCGCTGCTCTGGTTCGCCAGAAGCGGCTTAGTCCTGCTGGCCACATGACCCGGAAGCTGTACGCCAGCTCCCTTGGCCAATAAAGCGAGATGAGCGCCGCAACCCCAGAGTCGGTCACAACTGGACCTAATGGTCAGGGGTCCCTTTACCTTTACCTGCCCCAAAAGATGCATCAGATGGCAAGAAGGGGCTGGCCACCCTTCAAAGAGCCGACGACGCTTACAGCATCCACTATCCTCGTAGGAAAACTGCCGGAATGAGGGGAGGGTGGGATATGAAGAAGAAAAGGGGGGGATGTATGTGCCTTGGGGTGGGGGCGAGAGAAGTGGAATCATTATTATTCCCCCAGCTTGCAGAGGTTCCTTATGTTTCTCTGCGGCGGCCGTAAGTATTTCCGAATCCCCCGCTGAAATGCTATTTTCTGACCGCTGGCGGGAATGGGCTGGAGAGAATTAGGTCTACAGCTCGAAGCGAATGGAACCACCGAGGTGGCGGAGAGGGTGGAAGGGGGAAATTGTTCTTCTATTTCCCAGAGAGAGGAAGTCCCCCCCCCCCCTTTAAACTTTCCCACAATTTACCGTATTTTTCGCTCTATAAGACGCACCAGACCACAAGACGCACCTAGTTTTTGGAGGAGGAAAACAAGAAAAAAAATATTCTGAATCTCAGAAGCCAGAACAGCAAGAGGGATCGCTGCGCAGCGAAAGCAGCAATCCCTCTTGCTGTTCTGGCTTCTGGGATAGCTGCGCAGCCTGCATTCGCCCCATAAGACGCACACACATTTCCCCTTACTTTTTAGGAGGGAAAAAGTGAGTCTTATGGGGCAAAAAATACGGTATTTATATATTTATCCCATTGGTATCCAACCTTTTCCTCTCTCCAAGGTCCGCCGAGACCACATAACACCGGTCTTGAAAGACCTACATTGGCTCCCAGGACATTTCCGAGCACAATTCAAAGTGTTGGTGCTGACCTTGAAAGCCCTAAACGGCCCAGTATACCCGAAGGAGCATCTCCACCCCCACCGTTCTGCCTGGACGCTGAGGTCCAGCGCCAAAGGCCTTCTGGCGGTTCCCTCATTGCGAGAAGCAAAGCTACAGGGAACCAGCCACAGGGCCTTGTTGGTAGTGGCGCCCGTCCTGTGGAACGCCCTCCCACCAGATGTCAAAGAGATAAATGACTACCTGACATTCAGAAGACATCTGAAGGCAGCCCTGTTCAGGGAAGTTTTTAATGTGGACATCTTAGTGTATTTTTGGTCTTTGTGGAAGCCGCCCAGAGTTGCTGGGGAAACCCAGCCAGATGGGCGGGGTACAAATAATAAATTATTATTATTATTATTATTATTATTATTATTATTATTATTATTATTATCCTCATTTCTTGCCAACGACAACCCTGCGAGGTGGGTCAGGCTGAGCTTCAGGCCTGGGGAGCTGTTACTCCCAGCTCTGCAATGTTGTGTGTTCTTTACGCAAACGGTTGTATTCTCCGTTTCAGCTTGCGTCATAATTCTGATTCCAGATCTGATCAAGCCCCTTTCTTGCAGAGAGTGGGTGTGTGGACACCATCCTGCTCCAAAACAGTGAAATTTGCCCTGGCTGCCATGCCCACTTTCCCTTCTGCTCCCCCTGCGCCCAGAATTCGCCACCACCCCAAAGGAAATCCGACCCTTGGGTTATAAAACCATCCTCACTCCTAATGTAGGCTATTTTTGAGCGCATGTTGCTTTGAACAGAGATACATTTGTGGGAGGGACGCGGGTGGTGCTGTGGGTTAAACCACAGAGCCTAGGACTTGCTGATCAGAAGGTCGGGGTGAGCTCCCATTGCTCGTTCCCTGCTCCTGCCAACCTAGCAGTTTGAAAGCACACCAGTGCAAGTAGATAAATAGGTACTGCTCCGGCGGGAAGGTAAACAGCATTTCCATGTGCTGCTCTGGTTCGCCAGAAGCGGCTTAGTCCTGCTGGCCACATGACCTGGAAGCTGTATGCCGGCTCACTCAGCCAATAAAGCAAGATGAGCACCGCAACCCCAGAGTCAGTCACGACTGGACCTAATCATCAGGGTTCCCTTTACTTTTACATTTGTGGGAAATGCAGTAAAGGTAAAAAAAAAGGTAAAGGTAAAGGACCGCTGGATGGTTAAGTCCAGTCAAAGGCAACTATGAGGTTGCGGCGCACATCTCGCTTACAGACCGAGGGAGCCGGCATTTGTCCACAGACAGCTTCCCAGGTCATGTGGCCAGCAGGACTGAACCGCTTCCGGCGCAACAGGACACCGTGACGGAAACCAGAGAGCACGGAAACGTCGTTTGCCTTCCCGCCACAGTGGTACCTATTTATCTACGTGCACTGGTGTGTTTTTGAACTGCTAGGTTGGCAGGAGCTGGGACAGAGCAACGGGAGCTCACTCTGTTGCGGGGATTCGAACCGCCAACCTTCTGATCGGCAAACCCAAGAGGCTCCACCTGCATCCTGCGAAATGCGTCACGGGTGAATAAATGGACAGTGACATCTCAAAGAGTCATGGGTACCAACTATCCACAGAAGGCACGCAATGCTCCCCTCGCCCCCTGAAAACACCTTGTGCAAGCTTCCTGTGCTGGGCCATTCTCGTGGTTGGCCAGTCTCCCTGTCAGTCAACTTGGCACCTTCTCCTTTTATTTGCGCAATAGTCCCAGGGGGAGGGAGGCGGGCCAGCCCAGCGGAACCAGGATTGGTGGGGGGGAAACGGGCCCCCAGCAGGGAACCGATTCGGCACTTGCAGTTCCCGCGCCGTAAGGAACTGCCTTTGGGGACACACGCACATGCGCTCAACCCCCCCCCCCGTGGCCTAAATTATTTAATTTCTCCAAACTGCCGCACCTTTATAAATCATTAACGGCTCCTTTTGATCTGTGTTAATGAGGTTGCTTGATGGTGGGGGGAAAAACAATAGCAACAACGGGAACGTGAGATGTCGAAGAGGCTAATAAAAGAATAAAACGCCAGGTTGGGAAGGAGGGGGAAAGAGGTGGAAAGGAAGAGAGGATTTTGAGAGCGGAGGAATGCAGAGGGAGCCGAGTTCAGGCGCCAGCTGAAAGGTTTCAGGCGCCGGGGTTGAGAAAGCGCTGGCTTCGTGGTCCCATGACCTGCCACAGTAACCCCCCGGTCACACCGTACATTTAGAGCCCAATGAGGCCACGGATCAACCAAAGTCCTGGTTAAAAAGGAACGTTTTTGTCTGGCGCCTAGAGGTGTGTAATGAAGGCGCCAGGCAAACTTCCCTGGGGAGAGCGTTGCCACAAACGGGGAGCCGCTGCAGAGGAGGCCCCGTTCTCGTGTTGCCACCCTCCAGACCTCTCGAAGAGGAGGCCTTGGAAGATGATTGCAGGGTCCTCAAACATTCACTTGGAATCTTCTTTCTTGTAGCTTGAATACATTGGTTCGGGTCCTAGCCGATAAAGCAAGGGAAAACAAGCTTGCTCTCTCTTCCATGCGACAGCCCTTCAGATATCTGAAGGTGGCTATCATATCTCCTCTCAGCCAGATGGGCAGGGAACAATTAATAAAAATATTATTATTATTATTAACCAGGCTAAACATTTCCAGCTCCCTCAACCGTTCCTCATCAGGCTTGGTTTCCAGACCCTTGATCATCTTGGTAGCCCTCCTCTGCAAACCTTGTCAATATCTGTCAGGGGCTCAGGAGCAGAGGTACAGGGGAGAGAGGAAATGGAGAGCGAAGGGGAAGAATCTGAGGGGAGCGTAGGGGAGTATGGCAGTGACCCGAGAGATTCCATGAGCTTCTCCAGCGAATCAGAAGATTCCCAGAAGGAGGCGCCGATGGCCAGGGCGAGGGGGGTCCCAGGGTGGACACACCAGAAACAAGGGGCCAGCGGGGACTCCCAAAGCAGCAGCTGGAAATCAGGACCAGCTTCCCCACCAGAGCGTAGTGGGGGGGAAGAGTCCCATGTGTCAGGGCCAGCGTCTCCTCCAGCAGGGAGAGAAGATGAGTCAGGGCTGACCACGCCTCTATCGGAGAGTGGGGGAACGGAGGGGAGGTCAGGTCCAGCTAGCCCCCCCGAAGGGGGAAGCAGTGACAGGAGCAGTGTAACGGTCAGGAGGAAGGTTGCCGGCTGGGCGCGCGCGCCAAGTTCAAATGTACAGGCGCGCGGGACAGCAGAAAACCCGGATTGGGAACCAGGTCCTAAAGCCTGCCGGAGGCAGGGGGAAGACTCAGGGGACTCAGCGTCAGAAGAGTCTAGGAAGGGCGAGACCCCAGCTGACAGGCGGACCCAGAGGAGGAAAGATCAAAGGAAGAGGTGGAGCAGGGCTAGAGTCTTAAACTGGTGTCTGGGGGGAGGAGATTCAGACGGAGCTTCAGCGGTCTAGAGTTTCAGACGTAGAGCTGCACGCTGCTGATGTGAAAGACAAACTGAACTTCAATAAAGACTTTTGTATATAACAACGAAGTGGCGTTGGTCCTTTGTGAGCTGGGACCTAGGGCAGCTCTGACAGTATCCTTCTGAAATCAGTACATTTCCAAGCGCAATTAAAAGTGTTGGCGCTGACCTTGAATGCCCTAAACGGCCTCAAAGGCCCAGTAGACCTGAAGGTGTGTCTCCACCCCCATCGATCAGCCTGGACACGGAGGTCCAGTTCCCACGGGTCTTCTGGCAGTTCCCTCCCTGCAAGAAATGAAGCTACAAGCAACCAGGTAGTGCCTTCTCGGTGGTGGCACCCTCCCATTAGATGTCAAGGAAATAAACAACTATCTGATTTTTAGAAGACATCTGAAGGCAGCCCTGTTTAGGGAAGTTTTCAATGTTTGATGTTTTATCACTTTTTTATTAATGTTATTATTAATATTATGTTGGGACCACTCAAGAGTGGCTGGGGAAACCCAGCCAGATGTGTGGGGTATTATTATTATTATTATTATTATTATTATTATTATTATTATTATTATTATTGATTGTGGTGCTCAGAACTCAACACAGGACTGTAGGTAGGGTCTGACCAAGGCAGAAAAGCGAGATGAGCACCGCAACTCCAGAGTCGTTCGCGACTGGACTTAATTGTCAGGGGTCCCTTTACCTTGACCTTTATGACTTCCCTTGACCATTCTCCTCTTTTCCAGGCTCAACTGTTCCTCATCATCTTCATCAGGTTTGGTTTCCAGACTCTGGATCATCTTGGTCGTTCTCCTCTGGAAACACCTTCCGGCTTGTCAATCTGCTCCTTAAATTCTGGCGCCCAAAATGTGGCCCTCGGTGGGCAAATGTTCTGTGAGACAGAACATCAAGTTTCCCCAGGGATAGATGGGCGTAGGGAAACCATAAAAGGTAAAGGTAAAGGGACCCCTGACCACTAGGTCCAGACTCTGGGGTTGTGGCGCTCATCTCGCTTTACTGGCCGAGGGAGCTGGCGTCCAGCTTCCGGGTCATGTGGCCAGCAGGACTAAGCCGCTTCTGGAGAACCAGAGCAGCGCACGAAAACGCCGTTTAGCTTCCCGCCGGAGTGGTACCTCTTTATCTACTTGCACTGGTGTGCTTTCGAACTGCTAGGTTGGCAGGAGCAGGGACCGAGCAACGGGAGCTCACCCCGTCATTGCGGGGATTCGAACCGCCGACCTTCTGATCGGCAAGCCCTAGGCTCTGTGGTTTAACCCACAGCGCCACCTGCGTCCCTAGGGAAGCCATAGATCCATATATTAGGTCAAATCTCCTCCAGGGAACACATTCCTTCCATTGTGACTATAACTCTTACTTGACTAAATGGCAGAGGGTGAGTGTGCTTTTAACCTATCTATATTTGTCGTGCCCACTGGCCCACACAATATTTTTCGCGAGGGAATGTGGCCCCCAGGAGGTTTACAGTGGGGGGGGGATGGAGACAAGTTTCAAAGACTGTGAGCTCTTCCTTTAACAGAAGGAACGACAAAGGAATTAAGTTTTATGGTGTGTGTGTGTGTGTGTGTTTTTTTAAAAAAGGAGGAGGAATTAAAATCCATGCCGGTATCAAGAAATTTCTTCAGGGACAGAGAAAATTTGCATTTAAAATTGTGTGTGTGTGTTGGGGGGGAGAGAGGGGGGGTAGCAGCAGAGGCTGTTTTAAAAGAGGTCAGGAAACCAATGAATTGCTATAAAAATATATCATAAACCCTCTGCATCAAATGGTATTAGGGGATTGTCAACAGAAATGAGCGGGGAAGACAAAAAGCAGGCGAGGAACGGGGAGACGATACGATTTAAGTTTGGGGAATTTGGGGAGGGGGGGCGTCTTAAGCTCGGGAGAATGAAAAGAAATCCCTGCGATCCCGGGAAAAAACCTCCCCCAAATCTATCAATTGGAATGCATTATGCAAATGGCCCAAATGGGGAGACGTTTAATGAATTTTGCACAATTCATTCCGACGCGCATTTGCGGTTTGGTGTGTGTGTGTGTTTGCTGCGATTTGGGAAAAGGAGACTTTTGAGCTGGTTGTTGGTCTTTGGAAGGAGGGCCAATGGGAAAGAGGGCAGCTAGTTGGTTTACAGAGTTCACTTGTCTCTCCGGCTCGGGTCTGATTTAAAGATTAAGGGTCCTAAAGAATGGAGAGCGATTTGATGGAAGTTTCAATTTGCAAAGTTAATGCTAAGCCACCTATTCTTCTCTCCACCATTTGGTGACGTGCAAGTTGGGAAGGGAAAGTCAGGGTAGCATAGGGGTTAAGAGCATTGGACTAGGCCCTGGGGGGGGGGGGCTGGTTTGAATCCTCCTGCTTAGCACACTTCTAAGCCTACCACAAGGGACGTGGGTTAAACCACAGAGCCTAGGGCTTGCCAATCAGAAGGTTGGCGGTTCGAATCCCCGCAATGACGGGGTGAGCTCCCATTGCTCGGTCCCTGCTCCTGCCAACCCAGCAGTTCGAAAGCACGCCAGTGCAAGTAGATAAATAGGTACCGCTCTGGCAGGAAGGTAAACGGCGTTTCCGTGCGCTGCTCTGGTTCGCCAGAAGCGGCTTAGTCATGCTGGCCACATGACCCGGAAGCTGAACTCCGCCTCCCTCGGCCAATAAAGCGAGATGAGCGCCGCAACTCCAGAGTCGGCCACGACTGGACCTAACGGTCAGGGGTCCCTTTACCTTTACCTTAACCCTACCACAACACACACGTAACTGGCTGTAAAGTAATATAACATTATATATAATGAAACTGTAATCGTCATATCAAAAAATGGCAAAGCACAGTTCTTGATGGCAATAACATATCATATTACTATTAACCTTCTATATGTTATTATTGTTGTGAAGTCCAAGGATTACAACGTACAGTTCCTGTTGGCAATGCCATTTCAAACTGATATCTTCCTTCTGCATCCTTCTGTGTCTTAAAAGTGTAACAAACGAACATGCCTTCTGCATAGACCTATGTCTTGAGAAGGGACGCGGGTGGTGCTGTGGGTTAAACCACAGAGCCTAGGACTTGCCGATCAGAAGGTCGGCAGTTCGAATCCCCGCAATGACGGGGTGAGCTCCCGTTGCTCGGTCCCAGCTCCTGCCAACCTAGCAGTTCAAAAGCATGTCAAAGTGCAAGTAGATAAATAGGTACCGCTCCGGCGGGAAGGTAAACGGCGTTTCCGTGCGCTGCTCTGGTTCGCCAGAAGCGGCTTAGTCCTGCTGGCCGCATGACCCGGAAGCTGTACGCCGGCTCCCTCGGCCAGTAAAGCGAGATGAGCGCCGCAACCCCAGAGTCGGTCACAACTAGACCTAATGGTCAGGGGTCCCTTTACCTATGTCTTGAGAGTATAACAAACAGAACTACTTAGTAACAATAAGGCAGCTGTTGATAGACCAATTCTCAGGATACACCCTTGTTTTGCCCATTGGGCTTCTTCAGCGACAAGGTTTCCAGGAGATTTTTCAGAAGGTTTTTCAGTTCAAATAGTCCACATGAACGCAGAAGTTGCCAGTCAGAGACTGAAGATTATTGTTACTAAGTAGTTCTGTTTGTTACACTCTCAAGACATAGGACTATGCAGAAGGCAAGTTCGTTTGTTCATTGAGCACATTGAGTATTGCTTTCATATTATGGTCTCGTTAGATAGCAAAATTCAGGTTCAATTGGCTGTTTTAGAGGTTCTTTTTAAAAGTCTGGGACGGGTTAATCATTTTTGCATTCCTTTCTATGGGAAAACATGCCTTGGTTTTGGAATGTTTTGGTTTTGGAACTGACTTCCGGAATGGGTTAAGTTTGAGAACCAAGGTACCACTATACCGATTTTCCAGAAGGCTCCACGTTTCAAGTCTTCTTTAGAGGCCAACGTTTTCTCCCAGAAGCAAAGGTGGTCCATCTTGGGGGAGCTCAGGATAAAGACATAGATTCAATACATACCGTATGTTTTGCTCTATAAGACTCACTTTTCCCCTCCCAAAAAGTAAGGGGAAATGTGTGTGCATCTTATGGAGCGAATGCAGGCTGCGCAGCTATCCCAGAAGCCAGAACAGCAAGAGGGATCGCTGCTTTCGCTGCGCAGAGATCCCTCTTGCTGTTCTGGCTTCTGAGATTCAGAATAATTTTTTTCTTGTTTTCCTCCTCTAAAAAGTAGGTGCGTCTTGTGGTCTGGTGCATCTTATAGAGCGAAAAATACGGTAAGTTCCAGCCAGGAGTGTAAGAGGAGAAGCGGCCTCTGTGTTTCTGTGTGTGGTTGTGTGTGTGAGAGAGCAGATATCCATTTGGGTGACGTTTCGACAGATGGGCTGGTGGTGGGGGTGTGGGGGTGTGGGGGTGTGGAAGCCTGAAAGACAAGGCCAGGCGATTTCCCGTCCAGCGCGGAGCGTCACCCCGCCGGCTCTGACAACCTTAATATCAATATTTATCTCCGCTCCGAAAGTCTGATCCTTGGCTTCATATTCTGCACCTCCATTACACTTATCCATAATGCGTCTGACGGACCCCTATAGAAAGGGAGGCTGGCGTGCCCTTAATGCGACTTGACAGGCCGCGCGCCAGCAGCTGGGAGATTCGCCGTGGCAAGGAGGATGGCTCCTGACAGCTGAGCTTTGGGGAATCACCGTAGACAAGAGCCGGGGGGCTCAGGGGGGCTTCCACCGCCTCACCCCTCCCAAACCTGGGAGGAGGAACCAGATGCGTTGCAGCCGCCACACACCCCACAAATTGATGGGGGCATTTGCCACCCCAAATATAAGGATGCTTGGACAGCTCTGTCATTGTTGTTGTTGTTTGGTCGTGTCCGCCTCTTCGTGACCCCCTGGACCAGAGCACGCCAGGCCCTCCTGTCTTCCACTGCCTCCTGCAATTTGGTCAAACTCATGTTGGCCGCTTTGAGAACACTGTCCCACCATCTCGTCCTCTGTTGTCCCCTTCTCCTTGTGCCCTCCATCTTTCCCAACATCAGGGTCTTTTCCAGGGAGTCTTCTCTTCTCATGAGGTGGCCAAAGTCTTGGAGCCTCAGCTTCGGGATCTGTCCTTCCAGTGAGCACTCAGGGCGGATTTCCTTCAGAATGCAGAGGTTAAGAACTAACAGCAGCAGCAGAGAAAACATGTCCCCCTCTTTATTTTCAACTTTCTTGGGCGCACGAAACTAATCACAATTACCGTATTTTTTGCTCTATAAGACTCACTTTTTCCCTCCTAAAAAGTAAGGGGAAATGTGTGTGCGTCTTATGGGGTGAATGCAGGCTGCGCAGCTATCCCAGAAGCCAGAACAGCAAGAGGGATGGCTGCTTTCGCTGCGCAGCGATCCCTCTTGCTGTTCTGGCTTCTGAGATTCAGAATATTTTTTTCCTTGTTTTCCTCCTCCAAAAACTAGGTGCGTCTTGTGGTCTGGTGCGTCTTATAGAGCAAAAAAATATGGTACCTTGAATTTCTGCTTAACCCTCAAGAAAGAAGGGCATTTTCGCTGGCCAGGTTTAATTCAAACCTCCATTGGGGAAGGTTCTCAGGCAGGGTGGAAGGAGAAAGAATTTGCGCATGTGAAGACCACCTGGTGGAAACCCTTATACATATGGTTTTCAAGTGTAAACTATATGCTATATCCATCAACAATTTCTGTATCCCCAAATGGAAAGCAGAGTCAGAGGTCATACATTTTCTATTACTGGGGAATGATCAGGAGCTCACCAAGTTAGTGGCCAAATATCTCTAAGGACGCGGGTGGCACTGTGGGTTAAACCACAGAGCCTAGGACTTGCCGACCAGAAGGTTGGCGGTTCGAATCCCCACGACGAGGCGAGTTCCCGTTGCTCGGTCCCTGCTCCTGCCAACCTAGCAGTTCGAAAGCACGTCAAAGTGCAAGTAGATAAATAGGTACTGCTCCGGCGGGAAGGTAAACAGCGTTTCCGTGCACTGCTCTGGTTCGCCAGAAGCGGCTTAGTCCTGCTGGCCACATGGCCCGGAAGCTGTACGCCGGCTCCCTCGGCCAGTAAAGCAAGATGAGCACCGCAACCCCAGAGTCGGCTATGACTGGACCTAATGGTCAGGGGTCCCTTTACTTTTACTTATCTCTATTTGTTTTTTTGTCGTCGAAATACACTGCAGACGTCTGATCTCCCTGGAGACCTAGAGATGTGACGATAGACTGCTCTGCCTCCTTTCTTTCAGCAAATGCTTTTGGGCCACTGGGGAAGTGGTAATTCTGTATTGATTTGTTTTGGATGTTTGGATGTGACGCCATTAAAAGGTTTGATGGTGATGACTGTATTCTCCATCACAGGATAATCCCTCGGAACGAGGTGACCTCATGGCATTGTGCTGCCCCAGTGTATTCTGGGGGGAAACAAAATGGCAGGTGCCAGCTAAGCGATGGCGGGGTTTGTGTCTGCTCTCCCTCACCTGGCTTGCTGGAAGGGTCGGCCTGGCATACTCCTTGCTTGGCAAGGGAACTAGCTTTTTCCACTTCGCAAGTCTCTCCCTGCCTGCTGCCCTTCACAACCCAGAAGGAGGGTGGCAAAGGTCCAGTGACACACTGGCCTCTTCCACCAACCCCCCACCTAACCTGGTGTGGAAGAAAAAGGGGGGGAATGTCTAAACCGATTAGTTTCCCAGCCCAATTCAAAGTGCTGGTTTTGACCTATAAAGCCTTCAACGGCTCAGGACCGCAAGACCTCAAGGACCGCCTCTTTCCATATGAACCCACCCAGACCCCGAGATCATCTTCTGAGGCCCTCCTTCGCGTGCCTCCTCCTCGAGAGGTCCGGAGGGTGGCAACACGAGAACGGGGCCTTCTCTGCAGTGGCTCCCTGTCTGTGGAACGCTCTCACCAGGGAAGTTCACCTGGCGCCTTCATTATGCACCTTTAGGTGCCAGGCAAAAACATTCTTTTTTAACCAGGCCTTTGGTTGACCTAATCAACATCCCATACCCTTTTAAAATGGGGTGGCAGACTCCTCATCACAAGGCACCCGGTCTCCCCCCAAAAAGCTCAACAACTTTAAAAGGTAAAGGAAAAGGATCCCTAAGTCCAGTTGCAAAACGACTCTGGGGTTGCAGCACTCATCTTGCTTTACAGGCCAAGGGAGCCAGCGTTTGTCCGCAGACAGTTTTTCCGGGTCATGTGGCCAGCAGGAATAAACCGCTTCTGGCAAAACCAGGGCAGTGCACGGAAACGCCATTTACCTTCCCGCCAGAGTGGTACCTATTTATCTACTTGCACTTTGACGTGCTTTCGAACTGCTAGGTGGGCAGGAGCAGGGACCGAGCAACGGGAGCTCACCCCGCCATTGCGGGGATTCGAACCGCCGACCTTCCGATCGGCAAGCCCTAGGCTCAGTGGTTTAGACCACAGCTCCCCCCAAAAAGCTCAACAACTTTGGCTCTGCAAAAGAAATGGAATAAAGTGAGATCATTTTTGCAAGCAAAAATAAATAAATTTCAATATGTGTGGGGCAGTGACAAGAAATTTTCTTTACTGGGTACCACCTGACCTTGCTACACCACTGCCTTGAGGCCAGGTGGGGAAGGAGGACAGTCCCTCGCCCACACAGAAGTGACTGTCCAATCAGACCAATTTCTGAACACAGAAGGTCAATGGGGGGCCCTCATCCTTCACCCCCCCCACCTCCAAGCCCCTGCGATTCCTGCATCGCTGGGGGTTGGACTACAGGACCTGTCCAATTTTGCGCATCCACGGAAAATCTCAGCCTGGCCCCCGAAAATCTCAGTCTGGCCCCGGGGCTAGCGGAAGGAAAAGGTGCCTTTCAGAAACGGCGAGGGAGTTTCCTGCAAGTCACTTTGGCCAGCTGCCTGCCTTCTGCGCTCGGGGCCATTCCCCCCCCCCAGCTTTGCCATCATAATTCTAACTCCAAATTAATATGTACGGTTGAGGGCACATCTTATCAGATAAGCGCGTTGTCTTGAGAGCACTTAGATGGAGGAACGGCTGACTGCTCCCCCCCCAGCCAACGGGGGGAGGCATCCGGGACCCTCTTTTTTGCAATTCTTGACTTCTTATCAGGTTCCGGAAATTGCCTTGGTGGCGTCGAGTTTGCCGAGCCTTGGATACGGGGCGAGAATCGTCCGAAGGGCACGAAGGTGTTGGTAATGTATTGTTTTAATACAGCGAAACGTACCTAGAATCATAGAATCCTAGAGTTGGAAGAGACCCCAAGGGCCATCGAGTCCAAACCCCTGCCAAGCAGGAAACACCATCAGAGCACTCCTGACATATGACTGTCAAGCCTCTGCTTAAAGACCTCCAAAGGAGGAGACTCCACCACACTCCTTGGCAGCAAATTCCACTGTCGAACAGCTCTGACTGTCAGGAAGTTCTTCCTAATGTTTAGGTGGAATCTTCCTTCTTGTACTTTGGATCCATTGCTCCGTGTCCGCTTCTCTGGAGCAGCAGAAAACAACCTTTCTCCCTCCTCTAGGTGACATCCTTTTATATATTTGAACATGGCTATCCTATCACCCCTTAACCTCCTCTTCTCCAGGCTAAACATGCCCAGCTCCCTTAGCCGTTCCTCATAAGGCATCGTTTCCAGGCCTTGGACCATTTTGGTTGCCCTCCTCTGGACATGTTCCAGTTGGTCAGTGTCCTTCTTGAACTGTGGTGCCCAGAACTGGACACAGTACTCCAGGTGAGGTCTGACCAGAGCAGAATACAGTGGCACTATTACTTCCCTTGATCTAGATGCTATACTCCTATTGATGCAGCCCAGGATTGCATTGGCTTTTTTAGCTGCCGCGTCACACTGTTGGCTCATGTTGGCTCACACTGGTTCTCCCATTATTTTATCACAACAACCCTGTGAGGTAGAGCAGGTGTGAGAAGTTCAGCGACCGCCGCGCCCCCCCAAGGTCACCCAGTGCGGGAGGATTCGGACCCCGGTCTCCCCCTGTCCAACGCACTAACCACTACACCACACTGCCAGGTCAAACACGGACGTTCTATTTGGCCATTTCCCCAACCCCAAATCCAGGTCCCTCACTCACTCTGTGTATCTGTAGCAAGGCAAAGAGAGCAACACCTTAGCAAATTCCATGGGAAATATTTAAGGAGTTCTTGCAGGAACATCATAGCAAATTTCAGGTTGGGGGGGCGATGGAACAAGAGTGATCCGTTTCCCGAAACTGTCCCCAAGCCGATCTGTCACTGTTGTCCCTGCTAGCATGGCTGTTTGGGACTCCAGCCAGGGCTGGGTTTAGGTTTGACGAGGCCCTCAGCTACTGAAGGTCATGGGGCCCTTTATATGTCCAGCTGTCCTTTGCCAACAACAAATTGTCGCTGTTTTTTGTGTTGAAACTATGCTATATGGTGATTTATGGACCTAATAGGTATCTCAAGCCATTTGCACATGTGGTAATGCAACCATCCATGCAGAATGTAGGCACCCTATATATAGAAAGGAGCAAACCAGGGATATTTTAGGGAGCAGGCGGGGCCCATGACTTACATCACGGGAGCATACACAACACAAAACACTGTTGCTGTATGTAGGTTTTATTTTATTTGTTTTTTATCTTATATTTTGGAAATGTACACCCAGGTTTTTTCCCCTTTTAATTTTTTTGGGGGCCCTCAAGAGAGTGGGGCCCTAAACTATAGCTTTTTTAGCTTATACATAAATCCGGCACTGACTCCAACTGATCTGATACAGTCTCGAGATACGAGATCTACCCGGGATAATACCTAACAGGGAAACGCTAAGCAAAAAGCGTAGAAATCTGCTTCACATTTTAATGCCCATGTACCTAAACCAGCCCTTCCCAAGAGAACACACGGCCGCTGACCCTGGGAATCCCCCCCCCCATTTTGTGGTGCAATTCTCCAACTGAAAAGCGTGCGCAGATATCCGTGTACAGTGGTACCTCAAGATGCGAACAGGATCCATTCCGGAGCCCCGTTCGCATCCCGAACGGAACGCAAGACGGACAGGGCGTCTGCTGCGTTTCCTCGCATGCGCGTGATGTCATTTTGAGCGTCTGCGCATGCGCGAGCAACGAAAACCGGAAGTTACTTCTGGGTTGCCGCGAAGTGCAACTCGAACGCGCTCAACCCGAAGCACATTCAACTCGAGGTATGAATGTATATGGGGAAAGAGTGTGTTAAAACGCAATTGTTTGTGAAATTAACATACACACACACACACACACAGAGCGCACATTATGTTCAGAAAAAATATGCTGGGGCAGTGGGGAGAATGAAGTTGTATGCAAACCTGCATGTTCTATCCAAGACCTGTTGAAATCAGCCCCCCCACCCCCCGCGAATTACGCCCATCAATTTCGACGGGTCTACTCTGAGTAAGATTTGACGTGGGATACGAACCAGTGCATATCGAGAGAGAGAAATTGCATGCTAAGATGTGGACAGCTCACAGAGATGAGAGAGAAAAACGAAAAGGGACGTTTTATTTCCACTCCCTCTCAGGCTGAGCAGCCGACCCTCTCAGAGGTGCGAGCGGCCGGCCTTCCCTGGGATTTGTGCTCGATGCTGCAATTTGCACCGTTCCGCCCTCATTAACACGGGAGCTCGTTAGCCTGACGCTGAGACTAATCAATAATCGCCGCTAATGAGACGTCCTAAGCGGGCACATGTTCACGCAGCCGGTCATTTCTCTAACCCACACTGACATCTGTGCCGGACGTAGCACTTCTGGGCTGGGGCGGGGGGGGGGTACTGTGATTTTGTCAGCTGCATTTCAAACCTGCAAAGTTTCCGTCTCTGACGGTTTCCTCGCGGGAAAGGGCAGAGTTGCGAAGGCGGCACAACCTTCAGGCCTAGAAACGGGAATAATAATAATAATAATAATAATAATAATAATAATAATAATAATAATTTATTATTTGTACCCCACCCATCTGGCTGGGTTTCCCCAGCCACTCTGGGCGGCTTCCATAAAAACCAAAAAGACACTAAAATATCACACATTAAAAACTTAACTGCCTTAAGATGTCTTCTGAATGTCAGGTAGTTGTTTATCGCTTTGACATCTGGTGGGAGGGAGAATTCCACCTCCATCTTTCACCAATATGGAGATGCATTGATGGTAACAGTGTATTGGAATAGGACCTGGGTTCAAATCCTCCCACTAGGCCTGGGTGACCTTGGGGGCCAGTCCCAGCCTCTCGCCTCTAACCTACCCCACAGGGTTGTTGTGGGAGGGGGGGCAGATTGTGTGGGGGAGGGGAGCACCACACACGCCACCTCGAGTTCAACGTCACCAGTTGATCGAGACATACCGACTCTGTCTTTAAAAACATGTCCTGCTCTCCTGAGAAACTCCCTCCTCAAAGCAACTCACAATCTTCAGTAAGGACCGAGTCCGCGCCGTATTGTACAAAGCAATAAACAAGCATTAAAGGGGTGGGGGAGTAGGCATGGAGTAAAAATATAAATATATAACTCTGGTCTCTCCCCCTAAAAAAAGCTCAACAACTCGGGTCAATCCAATGAGCAGATCACTGCCAGTTTATTTATAGTGGGAGTAGATCGCAGTCTCTTGGAAGTTGGACGCCCCAATGTAGCGCATCAAATAGTACAGTCGTACCTTGGATCTCATAAACGCCTTGGTTCCCAAACAAATCAGCTCCCAAACACCGCAAACATGGAAATCAGCGTTCTGGTTTGCGAATGTTTTTCGGAAGCCGAACGTCTGACGTGGCTTCTGATTGGCTGCAGCCAATCGGAAGCCGCGCCTTTTTTTCGACTGTTTCGGGAGTCGGAATGGACACCTGGAACGGATTAAGTCCGAGAACCAAGGTAAGGTAAAGGTAAAGGGACCCCTGACCATTAGGTCCAGTCGTGGCCGACTTTGGGGTTGCGGCGCTCATCTCGCTTTACTGGCCGAGGGAGCCGGCGTACAGCTTCCGGGTCATGTGGCCAGCAGGACTAAGCCCTTCTGGCGAACCAGAGCAGCACACAGAAATGCCATTTACCTTCCCGCCAGAGCGGTACCTATTTATCTACTTGCACTTTGACGTGCTTTCGAACTGCTAGGTTGGCAGGAGCAGGGACCGAGCAACGGGAGCTCACCCTGTTGCCGGAATTCGAACCGCCAACCTTCTGATCGGCAAGCCCTAGGCTCTGTGGTTTAGACCACAGTGCCACCCGCGTCCCTAACTGAAGAGTAGACCTGTTGAAATGAAATGAAATGTGGCAGGAACAGGGACCGAGCAACGGAAGGTACCACTGTATTAAAACAAATGTTCCCAGTGGCGTAGCGTGGGGGGTGCAGGGGGGGCCGGCCGCACCGGGCGCAACATCTGGGGGTTAGGGTTAGGGGGTGCAAATCCACTGGTTAGGGGGCGCAAATTACTTGCATTGCCCCGGGTGCTGACAACCCACGCTACACCACTGAATGTTCCTAAACCACATCTCCCAGCATCCCTGCCTGAGCTGGCTGGGGCTGATGGACGCTGAAGTCCAGCAACATCTTCGGGGTGGGTGGGTATCCATCCCTGACCCATGGGAGGGAGAATGCAAGGGGAGATTGATTTGGGGACCACCATCATTTGCAAGCATACGGCCTGCGCCTGTAACAGCTCAGGCATCGCAAGCCTCCCGGCTGTGTTAACAACTCAGTGCCAATCTCCCGGCTGCAATTCTATGATTCTATGATTCAATTCCTGGAAACCGCAGAGTGCTTGGTGGGAGTCGCCCGATTCCGCGTGGCGAGGTTTCCGTGGCCCTCCCGGGGCAGGCGGCACGCCGGCCACCTGTCCGCTCGGCAGGGGAGGACAAGGAAGCTAGCGGGGCGGCATGGAGGCCAGGGAACTGACTCCAGCTGCCTGCCGTCTGCAGCTGATTTGTAGCCACAGGAAGGCCGGGCCACCCGAAGGTTTGCATAATGCCAATGAGGAGCGTTTGGCCACCGGATGCGGCCCTGCACTCCAGTTACGGGCTGGGGGGTGGGGTGAGGCTCTCGATGAAACCCACAAGCCTGACTCCGCTGGGTATTAAGTCATTTTTTCCTTCCCCCAGCAGCCTCCTGAAAACCGTAGCTTGCAGAAACGTAAGGCGATTCAGCAGGCAGGGGGAAATTCTGCTTTTCAATGTTGTTGTTTAGTCGTTTAGTGGTGTCCGACTCTTCGTGACCCCCTGGACCAGAGCACGCCAGGCCCTCCTGTCTTCCACTGCCTCCCGCAATTTGGTCAAACTCATGCTGGCCGCTTTGAGAACACTGTCCCATCTCGTCCTCCGTCGTCCCCTTCTCCTTGTGCCCTCCATCTTTCCCAACATCAGGGTCTTCTCCAGGGAGTCTTCTCTTCTCATGAGGTGGCCAAAGTCTTGGAGCCTCAGCTTCAGGATCGGTCCTTCCAGTGAGCACTCAGGGCTGATTTCCTTAAGAATGGAGAGGTTGGATCTTCTTGCAGTCCATGGGACTCTCAAGAGTCTCCTCCAGCCCCAGAATTCAAAAGCATCCATTCTTCGGCGACCGGCCTTCTTGATGGTCCAGCTCTCACTTCCATACATCACTACTGCTTTTCAACAGCCGCTCGCTTATTCGCCTATGGTGACTCAGAACCGCTGCCAGGTGACTGGAAAGGGAAACTTCAGTCATAAGAACGTAAGCGCCTTTTCCGCCTGCTGAAAAAGGGGGCCATGCTGTCTGTGATGTCACAGCAAGTCAGCCAATCGCAGCAGGAAGCTCCATTGCAAGCAAATCCTTTAGCAGAGGGATCTTAAATCTTTTCCAACCTGGGACATGTTTTTACACCATTTGAGCACTCATTTCTTAATCTCTCGCTATATATTTGCACGGTGGTCACGCTCTTGTTGTGACCCACCTTGGATCAGACCGTGACCCATCACTAGTTCATGATAACGTTAATATTGAAATCACCACATATGGGTAGGCAAACTAAGGCCTGGCGGCCGGATCCGGCCCAATCACCTCCTAAATCCGGCCCACAGACGGTCCGGGAATCAGCGTGTTTTTACATGAGTAGAATGTGTCCTTTTATTTAAAATGCATCTCTGGGTTATTTGTGGGGCATAGGGATTTGTTCTTTTGCCCCTTCAAAATAATCCGGCCCCCCACAAGGTCTGAGGGACAGTGGACCGGCCCCCTGCTGAAAAGGCCTTATTCTCTGTGATGTCACAGCAAGCCATCCAATTGCAGCAGGAATCACAACTGAATCCTCTACCACGCCGCAAAACTGGCCGCTCAGTTTCAGAGATATGCCTCATTCCCACAATAACCAGGTCACGGCGATGGGGGATTGAAACCACTGCGTATTTTAACCCCGCCCCCTGTCAAAAAGGCCTCCCTCTCTGTGATGTCACGGCAAGTCAGCCAATCGCACCTGGAGGCCCCATCGCAGCCAAAACCCTGCGGTGTTTTCCAATACAGGGCCGGTCAATTTTGCTCCTTGTTCCCAGGTGCCAACTATCAGGGGATCACGAGGAGACAGAATGGAAAGGGCCACCGCTTTTAACAGTCCGCCCCCAACTTCCTCGGTATCTATTTTTAGACAGTAAGCTCATTGGCTTACTGTCAGAAAGGGCTGCAACAGCCACCATTTCCATAAATAAATGAGGCGGCCAAATCTAAAGGAGAGGGTTTGCGGGGCGTTTTGCGAAACCCGACAATGGTCAGCGCGAATGTGCATTTTCCTCCGGCGACGGGTCCGTGGAGTGTGGGGGGCATGTGGCTTCATTTCCCCTCACTCTTCCCCATGGTATCTTACCCCCCTCCTTCCCCCCCAACACATTAGAGCCAGGAGCCAAGTTGCCCCCCCCAACCTCCACACACCCTCTGTTCCCCAGGCTGCCTCTCAACGCCGCTGGCTAAACAAAGATCAGTAAATGTAAGATCTTTCCTAACATCTCCTGCCAACTCTGTCAGAGCCCATCTCCAGAGGACCAGGGCCCTGAGTTATGTAAACAGAGCACATTCTCTGTCAAAGATTTCTCTCCCCCCTCTTGGAAAAAAGAAAAAGAAAAAGTAAAAGTGCGCAGAGCGGGGGAAAGAGCGGGGGGAACGCGCCTCTCGTGTTCATTTGCACATAAAAGAGACCTTTGCTATCCTCCCGGGCGACGGGTGGCATGTTTGCAAACTGGCAGGTTAAAGTCGACAAGGAAGGAAAAGAGGTCGGGAAATCGGGGTCCTGCCTCGTCCCCGCCACCCCCCACCTCCCAGTGCGACCCAGCCTACATCAATCAATCAATCCTGTCCTGCGGGCAAGAGGAACAGGGCAGGTTTTCCTCCCTGCCAAAGGTGACTTGCCACTGACAAGCTGGTACTTGCGGATATCAGCTGAGGCACTGCCAGTCTTAGTCCTACCCAGAGACGACCCACAGTAGTCAGTTACGGCAAGTTAGACGTATTCAGAGTGCAGCCATTGAAATGAATGGGCACGGCTCATTTAGCTGCATTCATTTCAACGGGTCTAACTCTGGACTAAGGTAAAGGTAAAAGACCCCTGGACGATTAAGTCCAGTCAAAGGCGACTATGGGGTTGCGGCGCTCGTCTCGCTTTCAGGCCAAGGGAGCCGGCGTTTGTCCGCAGACAGCTTTCTGCGTCATGCGGCCAGCAGGACTAAACCGCTTCTGGCACAACGGAACACCGTGATAGAAACCAGAGCGCATGGAAACGCCGTTTAGCTTCCCACCACAGTGGTACCTATTTATCTACTTGCACCGGTGTGCTTTCGAACTGCTAGGTTGGGAGGACTAATATCTGGGACGCGGGTGGCGCTGTGGGTTAAACCACAGAGCCTAGGACTTGCTGATCAGAAGGTGGGCGGTTCGAATCCCCGCGACAGGGTGAGCTCCCGTTGCTCGGTCCCTGCTCCTGCCCACCTAGCAGTTCAAAAGCACGTCAAAGTGCAAGTAGATAAATAGGTACCGCTCCAGCGGGAAGGTAAACGGCGTTTCCGTGTGCTGCTCTGGTTCACCAGAAGCGGCTTAGTCATGATGGCCACATGACCTGGAAAAACTGCGGACAAACGCCGGCTAACCTAATGTTCAGGGGTCCCTTTACCTTCACCAAGATATCTAGTATGCCGGTGTGCTTTTAGTTTGCTGGTGGTTTTAATTTTTTATTAAAAGATTTAGGATAGCTGTTTCAGTTGTTTTCACCAACCATTCCATGGTTTTATTTTTTCCGTAAGCCACTTAGAGGTCCGCCCTTCCTGCAATCATTTAGTGTATCATTTAAAAGAAAAAGAAAAAGATATACAGTCGTACCTTGGAAGCCGAACGGAATCCGTTTCGGAAGTCATAGAATCATAGAGTTGGAATAGACCACAAGGGCCATCGAGTCCAACCCCCTGCCAAGCAGGAAACACCATCAGAGCACTCCTGACATATGGTTGTCAAGCCTCTGCTTAAAGACCTCCAAAGGAGGAGACTCCACCACACTCCTTGGCAGCAAATTCCACTGTCAAACAGCTCTTACTGTCAGGAAGCTCTTCCTAATGTTTAGGTGGAATCTTCTTTCTTGTAGATTGGATCCATTGCTCCATGTCCGCTTCTCTGGAGCAGCAGAAAACAACCTTTCTCCCTCCTCTATGTGACATCCTTTTATATATTTGAACATGGCTATCATATCACCCCTTAACCTCCTCTTCTCCAGGCTAAACATGCCCAGCTCCCTTAGCCGTTCCTCAGAAGGCATCGTTTCCAGGCCTTTGACCATTTGGGTTGCCCTCCTCTGGACACGTTCCAGTTTGTCAGTGTCCTTCTTGAACTGGGGTGCCCAGAACTGGACACAGTACTCCAGGTGAGGTCTGACCAGAGCAGAATACAGTGGCACTATTACTTCCCTTGATCTAGATGCTATACTCCTATTGATGCAGCCCAGAATTGCATTGGCTTTTTTAGCTGCCGCGTCACACTGTTGGCTCATGTCAAGTTTGTGGTCAACCAAGACTCCTAGATCCTTTTCACATGTACTGCTCTCAAGCCAGGTGTCCCCCATCTTGTATTTGTGCCTCTCATTTTTTTTGCCCAAGTGCAATACTTTACATTTCTCCCTGTTAAAATTCATCTTGTTTGTTTTGGCCCAGTTCTCTAATCTGTCAAGGTCGTTTTGAATAATAATAATAATAATAATAATAATAATAATAATAATAATAATAATAATTTATTATTTGTACCCCGCCCATCTGGCTGGGTTTCCCCAGCCACTCTGGGCGGCTTCCACAGAAACCAAAAAGCACTAAAATATCATACGTTTTGAAGTGTGATCCTGTCCTCTGGGGTGTTAGCCACCCCTCCCAGTTTGGTGTCATCTGCAAATTTGATCAGGATGCCCTTGAGTCCATCATCCAAGTCGTTGATAAAGATGTTGAATAAGACCGGGCCCAAGACAGAACCCTGTGGCACCCCACTAGTCACTCTTCTCCAGGATGAAGAGGAACCATTGATGAGCACCCTTTGGGTTCGGTCAGTCAGCCAGTTACAAATCCACTGAGTGGTCCGTTCGACTTCCAAAACGTTCAGAAACCAAGGTGCGGCTTCTGATGGGAGTTGTAGTCCCAAAACATCTGGAGGGCCGAGTTTGCCCATGGCTGCCCTAAACAGACTCAGCTCCTTCAACTGTTCCTCATCAGGCTTGGTTTCCAGACCCTGTATCCTCTTGGCTGCCCTCCAGCTTGTCAACATCCTTCTTAAATCGTGGTGCCCAACTTGACAGATATAATAAGACAAAAACCAAAAAGTGAAGTAAAAAAAGAATAGGAGTGCCTAAATGAATACCTCAAAAGCCAAGGTTCGAGGGCAGAAATCTGGCCTAGAACTTGCCAATCAGAAGGTCAGCGGTTCGAATCCCCGCAATGACGGGGTGAGCTCCCATCGCTCGGTCCCTGCTCCTGCCAACCTAGCAGTTCAAAAGCACGTCAAAGTGCAAGTAGATAAATAGGTACCACTCCGGCGGGAAGGGAAACGGCGTTTCCGTGCGCTGCTCTGGTTCGCCAGAAGCGGCTTAGTCATGCTGGCCACATGACCCAGAAGCTGTACGCCGGCTCCCTCGGCCAGTAAAGCGAGATGAGCGCTGCAACTCCAAAGTCGGTCATGACCGGACCTAATGGTCAGGGGTGGTCCCTTTACCTTTACCTTACAGATTTGTCATGGCCTTTGGCTGGAACAATAAGCTTAGGAACTGAACTGAACGGTAAACCATTTAGGAACGAAGGAAGGGAGGGAGGGAGGAAGTCAAAGGCTACAGCAATGCTTTCAGAGGTGGACAAAATACACACTTCTAAAACGAGTGTACAAAAGGCGAGAGGAGGCGTCGATTTGCAGAGATTTGATGCAACTTGATTTCCGCACCCCCCTCAACCCCTGCTTATCTGGCAAGCGAGAGATAAATTCAATTTGCGTCTCTTTCCCTCTCTCTCTCTCTCCCTGGAGTAAATTATTTGCTCTCGGAATAAGTCCGTGTTGGAGGATGCGATATGGGCAAACCGCTCCCATTACGGGCGGCGCAGTCAAGTCATCAGCACCAATTCTCGCGCGCGGGGGGGATTCCACATTCCTAGTTTTTAGTTTTTTAAAAATCGTTTTCGTCTGCTTGGCGTGGGTACGCGTTTCTCATTATCAGCCATCATCATTATTATTGATATCTGTTCCGAAGCCAGGTTGGGGGGCCGCGTTTGGTCGCACTTGGGCACCGTGCTCGGGAAGAGGGGGCCGCAGATAATTGTGTCAACTCGTAAAGCCGTAATTCAAAGGAAATCTAAGACACAAAGAATGGGAGATATATGTATTTTTTGATATATTATTTTCCCCCTCTCTCTCTCTCTCCCGCCCCCCACGCCCCACCTTTCTCTTCTTTCCAAATCTGCTGTCAAAAGCATTCCTCCGTAATTTGATCAGCAGGGAACGGCGTGCGAGAAAGGAACCCGGAGCTCTGCAATCACGCCGATAATCTCCTCGGCGCAAAATAAAAAATAAAACGAAATAAGGACTCTGAGGCCTGGAAGATCGCTTTGGTTCTCCGGGTTTAAGTCAATGGGAGTTAATAGATGAATTGATGAACAGGTCGAAGCGAGCAGGGAACGTCAAACCTGGTGAGAAGCTCTGCTTTTTAAGACAAGGGTGGCTGGAAGGTTGTGGGCTGGTGCAGTAGGTAAAGGATGCTAAGCTGCGGGACAGGTTTCCCCAAGAGAGATTTAGGAAGAGGCGGGTTGGCTTGATTGTAGGAAAACCTCCAAGCCATTTGCAGAAATACAAACTAAAACTTTTTCCCCCCAAGTTAAACACGGGCCTTGAAAAAGTACCCGAAATATCATTGAAATCAACAACAGCTAAGAAGAAATGAAATGCAGATATATGTTTACAAGTCGAGATAAAAGTAAAGGGACCCCTGACCATTAGGTCCAGTCGTGACCGGCTCTGGGGTTGCAGCGCTCATCTCGCTTTCCTGGCCGAGGGAGACGGCGTACAGCTTCCGGGTCACATGGCCAGCATGACTAAGCCGCTTCTGGCGAACCAGAGCAGCACACGGAAACGCCGTTTACCTTTCCGCCGGAGCGGTACCTATTTATCTACTTGCACTTTGTACTTTCAAACTGCCATCCAACTTGGGTGGAACGCTCTGTCTCATGAGACCAGGGCCCTGCAGGATCTGATCTCTTTCCGCAGGGCCTGTAAGACAGAGTTGTTCCGCCTGGCCTTTGGATTGGAGCCAATTTGATTCCCTCCGCCCCCTTTTTCTTTTTTCTTTTCCTTCTCCTGCAATGAGGCTCCATTTTAATATTTTAATGTTCCATTATTTTAATGTTGTATTTTATTTTTGTTTTTAAGTTGTAATCACTCATCTTGTTTTTATTATTGCTTGTAAGCCGCTCTGAGCCCGGCCTTGGCTGGGGAGGGCGGGGTATAAATAAAAAATTATTATTATTATTATTATCCCTGCCCACAGACTTTCTGGCCAGAGTGGCGCATGCTCTGGTTATCTCCCGCTTGGACTACTGCCATGCGCTCTCCGTGGGGCTACCTTTGAAGGTTACCCGGAAACTACAACTAATCCAGAATGCGGCAGCCAGACTGGTGACTGGGAGCGGCCGCCGAGACCATATAACACTGGTCCTGAAAGACCTACATTGGCTCCCAGGACCTTTCCGAGCACAATTCAAAGTGAGCACAATTCAAAATGGCCCAGTATCTCTGAAGGAGCGTCTCCACCCCCCATCGTCCAGCCTGGACACTGAGGTCCAGCTCCAAGAGCCTTCTGGGGATTCCCTCCCTGCGAAAAGTGAGGTTATAGGGAACCAGGCAGAGGGCCTTCTCGGTGGTGGCGCCCGCCCTGTGGAATGCCCTCCCGTCAGATGTCAAGGAAATAAACAACTACCTGACATTTAGAGGACATCTGAAGGCAGCCCTGTTTAGGGAAGCTTTTAATGTTTGATGTTGTTGCTTTTTTATTAATATTGTGTTGGGAGCTGCCCGGGGTGGCTGGGGAAACCCAGCTAGATGGGCGGGGTATAAATATACCATTACTACTACTACTACTACTACTACTACTACTACTACTACCTGTCAGGGCTTTTATGTAATGCATTGGGCAGGGGTTAAAACAGGCTTCCTCAACCTCGGCCCTCCCGATGTTTTGAGACTACAATTCCCATCATCCCTGACCACTGGTCCTGTTAGCTAGGGATCATGGGAGTTGTAGGCCAAAAACATCTGGCGGGCCGAGGTTGAGGAAGCCTGGGTTACAATCACAGAACTGCAGAACTGGTAGGGACCGCACCTAAAGAGTCCCTAACAGATGACCACCCAGCTCTGTTTAAAACCTCCCAGGAAGGAGACGTCACCATCTTCCAAGCAAGTCCCGTTCCACTGCCAAAGAACCGCCAGAAAGTCATTCCTGATCCTGAACCGGAATCCGCTTTCTTGCAACTTGAATCCAATGGTCTGGGTCCTACCCTGCGGAGAAGCTCGCTCCGTCTTTCACGTGATGGCCCTTCAGATATACAGAGAGCTGTGTTTCTTCTCTGGGCTAAATATCCCCAACTCCAGATCCTTCATCACCTCAATACCCCTTCCAGCTACCTGATTCTACCGAAGTTTCAGTCTCGCCCATGCTGACGGGCAACAAGGGCTCATCTCAATCCCAGGGTCGTGGGTTCGAGCCCCGTGTCAGACAACAATATTCCTGTACTGCAGGGGGTTGGACTAGATGACCCTTGTTAGGCAAAGGACTCCTGGACGGTTCAGTCCAGTCAAAGGCGACTATGGGGTTGCGGCGCTCATCTCGCATTCAGGCCGAGGGAGCCGGCGTTTGTCCGCAGACAGCTTTCCGGGTCATGTGGCCAGCAGGACTAAACCGCTTCTGGCACATGACAGAAACCAGAGCGTATGGAAACACTGTCTACCTTCCTGCCGCAGTGGTACCTATTTATCTACTTGCACTGGTGTGCTTTTGAACTGCTAGGTTGGTAGGAGCTGGGACAGAGCAACGGGAGCTCACCCCATCGTGGGGATTTGAACCGGCGACCTTCTGATCAGCAAGCCCAAGAGGCTCAGTGGTTTAGACCACAGCGCCACCCGCATCCCTTGAGTGAGATGGACCAATCGTCTGGCTTGGTGGTATAAGGGAGCTCCTTCGGTTTCCCCTCCTTTCTCATTTAGTGGTGTGGCTCTCTGGATATTCAGTCCTAGTTCTCAGCCTCCATCGGAGTTTCCCATCCATAAGGGCGACTCCTAGTTGCTCTGTCCCACATGAACACACCAACTCAGCCCCTTAGCTGATGGACCATAGAACTGAAGCAGACACCATCCATCATGAAATCAAGCTAGGCGAGAGTGGGTGGGGTACTGAGCTCCCGCTCTGACAGGGTCCCCAGAGAGGTGGAGACGGAGGGCTGGTCTTCTCCTGCCCAGCGATTAATTATTTCCCCAGGTAATGATAAATCCAGTCTGTCACTCCTTCCAACACACACACACAGAACGGCAAGAGTTGTGGGAGAGGTTCCCTTCAAGGGAATCAGGAGATTCCTATGTGCAACTTGGTACATATCATCATTTATGGTAGGCATGTGAGTTGGTGCGAGATTTTCGGAATTTGATTTCGACAGAAATGATAAATATTACAAGCGAAACTGTTGCTTTTTGTACATAATTAATGGCGTTGAATATTTCTGATGACATCAACGTAGATCTATTGCCAAAAGAAATGGAATTATATATGATCTTGGCAGCTCAAATAGTAACTGCAACTCAATGGGAAATACCCCCGAAAGAAAATCTTACACTGAACGCATGGTCCCAGTCACTTTGGGAAAGAGCTACAATGGAGAGAATTTGTGCATAATTTGAGATTTGGACAAAGTCTAGAACCTCCGGGCTCTTTTAATATGCTTGTCGCTCCTTTATTACATATGCAACAGGGCCTTCATTTTCAAGACAAACCTCTTCACAAGCCGAGCAAATCTGGAACTAGACTTGACAATCAGATAGCACTAATATTCTTTACTTCATCATTTTAATCTTTGTGCAACTGTGCTAATTCTTACGTGCCTGTTTTATAGTTTTGTTTTTATATTTTAATTTTCATCTGATGTTTCAACTGTTCTCCCCTGCTTTATAGGCATTATAAAATAAAATAAAAATAATTATAATTATAACCAAAAAGAAGATCTGTCAGGGTTCCTTCCACCAGCCACACAGCAAGTGTGGCCAAGGTTCAGGGATGGTGACGGGGGCTGTACTCAGTCACCGTGTTGGCTACTCCTGCCCTAAAGCTTTTGGCAATTGCCGTGAGCCTAGTGCTGAAGCAACGACTTCCTCATGGGTAGGCGAACTAAGGCCCAGTGGCCGGATCTGGCCCAATCGCCTTCTAAATCTGGCCTGGGAATGAGCGTGTTTTTACATGAGTAGAATGTGTGCTTTTATTTAAAATGCATCTCTGGGTTATTTGTGGGGCATAGGAATTCGTTCCTTCCCCTCCCCAAATATAGTCCGGCCCCCCACAAGGTCTGAGGGACAGTGGACCGGCCCCTGCTGAAAACGTTTGCTGCCCCCCTGGTCTTCCTCCTGCTCTCAGCTCCCAGGCTGCTCTCCGTGGTGCTGAACTTATTGCGCCTGCCTTCTGACCCACAGCCAAATCACTGACCAGCCATTCCTAAAGCATGGGTAGGCAAACTAAGGCTTGGGGGCCGGATCCAGCCCAATCACCTTCTCAATCCAGCCCGCAAACAGTCTGGGAATCGGCGTGTTTTTACATGAGTAGAATGTGTGCTTTTATTTAAAATGCATCTCTGGGTTATTTGTGGGGCCTGCCTGGTGTTTTTACATGAGTAGAACGTGTGCTTTTATTTAAAACGCATCTCTGGGTTATTTGTGGGGCATAGGAATTCATTCACCCCCCCAAAAAAAAATAGTCTGGCCCCCCACAAGGTCTGAGGGACAGTGGACCGGCCCCTTGCTGAAAAAGTTTGCTGACCCCTGCTCTAAAGCCTCAGTGCTTGCTCTGTGCAAGGGCATGACCTGAGCTCCTGTCTCCCTTGGATCATGACCCTTGCAATCTGTCCAGAACACAGGTAACTGCAAGATTGTTAAGATTTATCCGAGATTTATCCAAACGAGATTTATCCACCTCGTTTTCCAGGTGTATGGAATCACTGAGGTTCTCTGGGCCAGATGAATGGATAATTTGGGCCACTAATTTCGGTGGGACTAAAAAGGTAAAGGGACCCCTGACCATTAGGTCCAGTCGTGGCCGACTCTGGGGTTGCGGCGCTCATCTCGCTTTACTGGCCGAGGGAGCCGGCGTACAGCTTCCGGGTCATGTGGCCAGCAGGACTAAGCCGCTTCTGGTGAACCAGAGCAGCACACGGAAACGCCATTTACCTTTCTGCCAGAGCGGTACCTATTTATCTACTTGCACTGGTGTGCTTTGGAACTGCTAGGTTGGCAGGAGCAGGGACTGAGCAACGGGAGCTCACCCTGTCATTGCGGGGATTCGAACCACCGACCTTCTGATCGGCAAGTCCTAGGCTCTGTGGTTTAACCCACATCACCACCCGCGTCCCTCAGAATGTAAAACTCATTCTGTTAAAATAATGGCATTTCTATTTTTTTAAAGTGCTCTTTCTTTTGTTCTTGAGTCTCCTAACACTTCTTAATTCAGCAACACTCACAGACTTGAGAGAGGTGAGCTCAGGTATATATGGCCCGTGTTCTCCCATAAGCGGTGAGCAAAGCATCTTTCGACACCAGCTGATATATCTTGGATTTCCCCCCCTGCCCTTTCGCTCCATCTGGTGCCCTGCGTTATTTAAAGCAGCCCAGACAGACAGACCACTGGCTTTGCATCCGCTCCACGGCGGGAGGAGATATATAACTGGATGATGGGTCTTTGTTAACAGAGAAAATCCATTTAAGTTCACTCGCTCTTTTCCAATAGGCTGCCATTATGCCTCAGGGGTCCGCAGCGCTAGATCCAGGGTGGAACGGCGCGGACCCAGATTTCAATTGCAGCCTTTTAAGCAATCTCTCTCTCTCTCTCTCTCTCTCTCTCTCTCTCTCTCTCTCTCTCTCTCTCTCTCCCCCAGGCTGGCTGATGATCTGCAGTCGAAAAACGGCGCTTCAAGTCCAAGTTAGCTGCTGCAGGAGGTCAGAGCGATATGAATAGCATTCTTGGGTATGAAACAACCAGTGCCGGATTTACGTATAAGCGAAACAAGCTACAGCTTAGGGCCCCACTCTCTTGGGGCCCCCCCAAAAAATGTAAAGGGAAAAAAACCCTGGATGTACATTTCCAAAATAGAAGATAAAAAACAAAATAAAACCTACATACAGCAACAGTGTTTTGTGTTGTGTAGGCTCCTAGGATGTAAGTCATGGGCCCCGCCTGCTCCCCCGCCTGCTCCTCCACATGGGCAAATGTATTGAGATACTTATTAGGTCCATAAATTAGCATATAGCACAAGGAGAAGGGGACGACAGAGGATGAGATGGTGGGACAGTGTTCTCGAAGCTACCAGCATGAGTTTGACCAAACTGCGGGAGGCAGTGGAAGACAGGAGGGCCTGGCGTGCTCTGGTCCAGGGGGTCACGGAGAGGCGGACCCGACTAAACAACAACAAATATATTCAACACAAAAAACCAGCGACCATTTGTTGTCGACAAAGGACAGCTGGACAAATAAAGGGCCCCATTACCTTCAGTAGCTTAGGGCCTCATCCAACCTAAATCCAGCCCTGGACACAACCAGGCTGCAGGGAGAGACAATTCAGTGTGGTTTGCATTTTGAAGAGAAACTGCCTAAGTCAGACTTCTCAAACGGAGACAACTTGGCTATTCTTTGAAATTCATACCTCTCCAATCAGCCTCTGGCCCTCCTCCGACTAAGTACTTCTCAGAGTAGACCCATTGAAATGAATGGGCACGAGTCGCTCATGGCTAAGTCCTGGTTGCTCCACGGCTTGGGGTAGGTTGGCATGGCAACAGTGGCCTAACTCCTGGTCCCAACCACGCAATCCCCTTCCAGGTTCCTTGGCCTGGAATGTTTCTTTTTCTAAGAGAGAGAAAATTTGCATCGAGCAAGGAGAAGGTTCCGGAACCAATGAGTGGCTGACAGCAATATCTTATGCAGAGGTAGGCAACCTAAGGCCCGTGGGCCGGATCCAGACCAATCGCCTTCAAAATCCAGTCTGCGGACGGTCCAGGAATCAGTGTGTTTTTACATGAGTAGAATGTGTCCTTTTATTTAAAATGCATCTCTGGGTTATTTGTGGGGCATAGGAATTTGTTCTTCCCCCCCCCCCCTTGGGCTCCATGATCACTGCAGATGGTGACAGCAGTCACGAAATTAAAAGATGCCTACTCCTTGGGAGAAAGGTGATGGCAAACCTAGACAGCATCTTAAAAAGCAGAGACGTCACCTTGCCAACAAAGGTCCGTATAGTTAAAGCCATGGTTTTCCCAGTAGTGATGTATGGAAGTGAGAGCTGGACCATCAAGAAGGCTGATGGCCGAAGAATGGATGCTTTTGAATTCTGGTGCTGGAAGAGACTCTTGAGAGTCCCATGGACTGCAAGAAGATCAAACCTCTCCATTCGGAAGGAAATCAGCCCTGAGTGCTCACTGGAAGGACAGATCCTGAAGCTGAGGCTCCAAGACTTTGGCCACCTCAGGAGAAGAGAAGACTCCCTGGAAAAGACCCTGATGCTGGGAAAGATGGAGGGCACAAGGAGAAGGGGATGACAGAGGACGAGATGGTGGAACAGTGTTCTTGAAGCTACCAGTGTGAGTTTGACTAAACTGCGGGAGGCAGTGGAAGACAGGAGTGCTCTGGTCCACGGGGTCACGAAGAGGTGGGCACGACTAAACACAACACACATTTTTTTCAAAATATAGGCCGGCCCATCACAGGGTCTGAGGGATGGTGGATGGCTGAAAAAGGTTGCTGACACCTGATCTTATGTATCTGGCTAAGCTGGCTGGGCTTGATGGGAATCGGAGTCCAACAACATATTGGGACCTAGGGTTGAAGAACATGGTTCTATACCAGCCTCCCATAACCAAGCACCCTCTGGATGCAGTTGACTCTGTGCCCCAACATCCTTGGCCACTGGCCATGCCAACAGAAGGAGCTGGTGGGAGCTGGAGTCCAGTGGACAATTCTCCCCATCTGTGCTTTACATTTCCTGACATTACAAACCATCTAGTCCAGCCCATCTAGTGAAACGTGTACCACTTATAAACACCATCTCCAACTCCAGGGAAGATTCCATCAACGGTGTCTCCAAAAATTTCTACACATCACTTGGGAAAATAGGTGAACGAAGGCCAGTGTACTGGAAGAAGCAAAGATCACCCGTGTCGAAGTGAAGATTATTCAACATCAACTTCGTTGGACTGGTCATGTTGTGCGGATGCCTGATTATCGCCTTCCAGAGCAACTCCTCTACTCCGAACTTAAAAATGGGAAGCGTAATGCTGGCGGTCAACAAAAGAGGTTCAAAGACTCTCTCAAAAGGAATCAAACAAAATGTAGTATAAACACCGGCAACTGGGAAACACTGGCCTGCGAGCGCTCCAGTTGGAGAACAGTCTTGACCAAAGGTATCGTGGGCTTTGAAGACGCTCAAACTCAGGACGAAAGGGAGAAATGAGCTAAGAGGAAGGCATGCTTGGCAAACCCCCACCGGGATCAACTCCCGCCTGGAAACCTCTGTCCCCACTGTGGAAGGATGTGTGGATCCAGAATTGGTCTCCACAGTCACTTAGGAACTCACTGTTAAAACCGTGTTTATGGGAGACAATCTTACTCGGCTACGAGGGATCGCCAAAGAAGAAGAAGTTGTTCTCCTCTCCCTCCGTTATTTAGCATAAGACCATCAGAAGAGCCCTGCTTGAATGTAGACAGTGGCCTTTCTAGCCTAACATCCTGTTTTAACAAGGGCAGGCCAGATACTCCAGCGGGAGACCCACAAGGAAGGCTTGAGTGCAAGAGCAAATCTCCCCTCCTGTGGTTTCTGGCAACTTTGTGTTGCTGCCTCCGACCGGGGAGGCCGGGCCAAGCCACCATGACTAGGAGCCACCATGAAGAAGGGATGTCAGACGAGACGGGCCTTGTTCTTCCTAGGATCTTACAAGGTCTCTGTCGAAATTGAAAATGTTTAGTGGCGCAAACGCCAACAAAGGTCCGTATAGTTAAAGCTATGGTTTTCCCAGTAGTGATGTGTGGAAGTGAGAGCTGGACCATCAAGAAGGCTGATCGCCGAAGAATGGATGCTTTTGAATTCTGGTGCTGGAGGAGACTCTTGAGAGTCCCATGGACTGCAAGAAGATCAAACCTCTCCATTCTGAAGGAAATCAGCCCTGAGTGCTCACCGGAAGGACAGATCCTGAAGCTGAGGCTCCAAGACTTTGGCCACCTCAGGAGAAGAGAAGACTCCCTGGAAAAGACCCTGATGTTGGGAAAGATGGAGGGCACAAGGAGAAGGGGACGACGGTGGATGAGATGGTTGGACAGTGTTCTTGAAGCTACCAGTGTGAGTTTGACTAAACTGCGAGAGGCAGTGGAAGACAGGAGTGCCTGGCGTGCTCTGGTCCAGGGGGTCACGAAGAGTCGGACACGACTAAACGACTCAACAACAACAAAGTGGCACAAACGGGCGCCCGTGGCTGGCCTAAAGCGATCCCAACCGTCGTGTTGACGCGGCAAATTCGCAGAGGTGAAGAGACGGTGACGGCAATGAACGGCGCATTGGTTTGGAGCCGCGTTTTTCCTCCGCACGCAGCCTCTCTCTTTCTCTCTCTCTGTGTGTACCACTCCAGCCTGAGTGCCGCTCAATTCCCCAGTTGCCTCCCCCTTACCCATCATGCCCTCCGCTCGCCTCGTTACTTTCCGATCACGTCCCGGGCACCCCCTCGGGACGGCGCAGAAAATTAACAGCGGTTCAGATCTGAGGAACTTTATGACACGTGTATGATAGGCCTGAACCGGGGTGTAATTGAATGACGGATGAGCTTCCAAGCGCCACATTTCCAGGGAGTAATGAAAAATAGAACTGATATTGACTGAAGGAGCTTTCGGCGGCCGGCTTGGGATGAGCCGGTCCGTTCGGCACGGAGAGAGCATCAATAGGGCGGGTAATAGCTCAGTTATTGTAACTCCGAGAGGAGGAGGGGGGTGGAAATGCCATTTGGGCTTAAAACCAGGGGACACTTTGCTATTAACCGGGCTTAAACAGAGAGGAGGCGAGAGGGGAGAGGCAGGTAATTTGTTTCGCTCGTCTCCAGGACGGCTCTGCCGGAGTGCCCCACTTTCTCTTTCCCGGGGCAGGCTTAAGGTTTGCGAGATCCGGTACGAGGAGGAGGGAATCAAAGCCTGGCAGGTTCTGCGCTGGACTTCCCGCATGGAAGGGAAGCGCAGAATCAAAGGAAGAGGTGGCCCTGTTTGTTTAATGCATGGGTAGGCAAAGTAAAGCCCAGGGGCCGGATCCAGCCCAATCGCCTTCTAAATCTGACCTGTGGACGGTCCACGAATCAGTGTGTTTTTACATGAGTAGAATGTGTCCTTTTATTTAAATGCATTTCTAGATTATTTGTGGGGGCTGCCTGCTTGCCTACTTCGCAAGGCTGTTGTGAGCATGGCCTGAAGAATCTCTGTGGCCCTGACATTTTTTTTGCATCCTTACTCTCTTCTCCGGTTTAGCAGGCCACCTGCTTTCCTCCTTCCCCTGCAGTCCTGTGGGCATCTGTGCTTAGCATGTCCCGGCGCAAAATAATTCCTCGCTTGGCCGGTCTGACAGTCTCCAGATGCAATCGCCGTCCAAGGCTCCCTTGCCCTTTCGATAGCTACTGGTTCGGTGCAGCCTCGGTACCCAATCCCACGTCTCTCTGTTTTTTGGGGGGGGTCTTTGGGGCTTCCCCTTTCCCCCCAGCTCACTTCATGGCCCTGTGTAGGCTTCCAAGCGACACATCTTGGAGAAAAAAGGATTTCTGAGACAAGGGCAGGAGAGTGGCACGTTTCGAACCCAAGACTCCTGCTGGACCCACTCTTTCCTTCTGGCCTCTTTGCAATCTCCAGGCCTTTGCGCATGTGCTAGGGAGGAGCGGGTAATTCAGTCTGGCATGGATTTATCAAACCTGCCCTTCCCAAAAGAATGTGCCATCGAGAACGAGGCCCCTCCTTCGGAATTCGCACCCATCCGAATTTGCTGTGCCATTCCTTGTGTGTACAGAAACGCTTCAACCGGGGTCAAGTCTGCTCCCCAACCCCCACCCAAAAAAAGTATGTATGAGTGCAAATATGCATTATATTACGAGGAACGGCTTTGCAAAACAAGGGGAAATGTGTATATTGGAGAAAACAGCACAGAAACGCGGGTCTGCTTGGAGGAGTTTGAGAACCAGTGCTGGCGTAGTGGTTAGAGCAGGCATAGGCAAGCTCCAGCCCTCCAGATGTTTGGGACTACAATTCCCATCATCCCTGGCCACTGGTCCTGTTAGCTAGGGATGATGGGAATTGTAGTCCCAAACATCTGGAGGGCTGGAGTTTGCCTGTGCCTGGGTTAGAGTATCAGGCTAAGGACCTGGGAGACGAGAGTTCGAATCTGTCCCACCCACCCAGTGATGAAGCACGTGGGGTGACCCCGGGGGCCAGTCAGAGTCTCTCAGCCTAGCCTACCTCAAAAGGTTGTTGTGAGATAACCGAGGGGCAAGAAGAGAGCTGGGAATGACACTTGGAGCCCCTTGGGATCTCAAGGATCCCATATGCAGGTAATAAATAAATACCGTATTTTTCGCACCATAGGACAATAGGACGCACTTTGTTTTAGAGGGGGGAGAACAAGTAAAAAAAATTCTCCCCCTCTCTGCCCAGCGCCCCTTCAGCCAAGCGGCAGGAGGTGCTGCGCAGAGATGGGGAGAATTTCCCCCCTCTTGTTTTCCCGCTCTAAAACAAGGTGCCGTTTAAGGTGCGCTCAGGTGGCTACCTTGGAAGCCTGGAGAGTGAGATGGGTCGGTGCGCACTGACCCCTCTTGCTCTCCAGGCTTCAGGTTCCTTTCGACCTGCTCCTTGGGGCTGGCGGGGGGAAGCCCACCACCAGCCCCAAAGAGCAGGTCGGGGAGCAGCGGAAAGGTGCAGCGGAGAGGCTGCTGCCATAGTAGCGCGTCACCTCTCCAGCTGGGAGAGGGTCGCGGGGCTATGGCTTCTTTAGCCCCACATGCGCTCTCCCAGCTGGAGAGGTGGCACGCAGCTAAAGAGGCTCCTGCCATAGCTGTGTGTCACCTCTCCAGCCGGGAGAGCGCGCATGGGGCTAAAGAAGCCCCTCTTGGAGGGGGAAAAGTGCGTCCTATAGAGCGAAAAATACGGTACATATGTAATTTCGGTTGGGATATTGGTTTGGGAACTGGGCAGACCTTTCTCCCTACTTGGGGGTCAACCCCGCCAGACTCAGCACGGCTTCCTCCTGAGTAGGAGAGCCACCGTGAACCCCCTTCCCTCTTCACTTTCTCCGTGGCGCAAACAAGACTCATATTTCTCCTCTTTGACCACGGCTAATGATTTGGTTAATTGATCTCCGACAAGGTTGCTGCTTCTCTCTCCCGGCGGATCGATATCAGAAATCTTTCAAAGACTGGAGGGATATTTCCACCCACCACCACCCCTTTCGCTCTCTTCGTTACAAAAAAAAAAAGTAATTCTTCAGCCAACCTCCACCCTTTCCTCTGTCCCCAAATTGAAAAGGCCCGTTGATTCAGAGGAGGAGGAGAAGGGGAGAAAAAGAGGGCAAGGATCGATAGAACGGGAAAACAATTAAAGCCAGGCCTCTGACTCCTGGAACAAGTTTAAGTGGCGGGTCTGGAAGGCAACAGAGCGAGGAGGTCTCTTCCTCGCGGCCCCGGGAGGTATCTGGTGCCCTTGACAGCGAGAGACGAGAAAAGGGGGGAAGAGTTGTGTGTGCGGTGCAAGGAATCATAGAATCATAAAACTGCAGAGTTTGAAGCCACCCCAAAGGTCATCAATGCAGGAACCTCCGCTAACGGATCCCTGGCAGATGAACCTCCAATCTTGGTTTAAAAACCTCCAAGGAAGGGGGGGGGGACTACTTTTTTTTTTTTTGCCTCTACTTTTTAAGATGCTATCTAGAGACAGTAGAGACATCACCGTGCCAACAAAGGTCCGTATAGTTCAAGCTCTGGTTTTCCCAGTAGTGATGTATGGAAGTGAGAGCTGGACCATAAAGAAGGCTGATCGCCGAAGAATGGATGCTTTTGAATTCTGGTGCTGGAGGAGACTCTTGAGAGTCCCATGGACTGCAAGAAGATCCAACCTCTTCATTCTGAAGGAAATCAGCCCTGAGTGCTCACTGGAAGGACAGATCCTGAAGCTGAGACTCCAAGACTTTGGCCACCTCATGAGAAGAGAAGACTCCCTGGAAAAGACCCTGATGTTGGGAAAGATGGAGGGCACAAGGAGAAGGGGACGACGGAGGACGAGATGGTGGGACAGTGTTCTGTCCCAAACATGAGTGTGACCAAACTGCGGGAGGCAGTGGAAGACAGGAGGGCCTGGTGTGCTCTGGTCCAGGGGGTCACGAAGAGGCGGACACAACTAAACGACTAAACAACAGGCAAAGAATCAATTAAAGAACTTAAACAAAGCAAGCACACCACAGAGGATGCTCTGCCCCATTTTAACGCCATCAGCGGTACAGCTTAATAATGGCTATTAATGTTTTCCCACTTCTCTTTGTAACTCAGCTGTTTTTGGACTACAGTCCCCATCGTCCCTGACCGCTTGGTCCTGCTAGCTAGGGATGATGGGAGTTGTAGTCCAAAAGCAGCTGGAGACCCAACTTTGGGGGAAACTAGATTTGCAACATTACCATCTCGACAAGACCACCTCCGAGTGTTGCCATCATGTCCGGCACATTTGTCCCCGCCTCCATAAATCTGTTCAAACCTCTTTGAAAAACATCTGAGTCGGTGGCTGTCGCTTCCATAGTTTAACTGCATGGAGAATGACTTCCTGTTACCTGTCTTGAATCTTTCAACATTCATTGGATGCCCAGGAGTTCTAGTGTTCTAAAAGAGAGAGAAAACGTTTCTCTGCTTCCTCCACCATTTTGTAAATTCCTACAAATTGTGTCTCCTCTTGCTCAGCTTTTCTCTAAACCAGAGGTTTTCAACCTTTTCGAGTCCACGGCTCCCTTGACCATCTCTTGGTCTTGCCGATCGGAAGGCTGGAGGTTCGAATCCTCGCGATGGAGTGAGCTCCTGTTGCTCTGTCCCAGCTCCTGCCAGCCTTGCAGTTCAAAACACACCAGTGCAAGTAGATAAATAGGTACCACTGTGGAGGGAAAGTAAACAGTGTTTCCTTGCGCTCTGGTTTCCGTCACGGTGTCCTGTTGTACCAGAAGCGGTTTAGTCCTGCTGGCCACATGGCCCAGAAAGCTGTCTGCGGACAAACGCCGGCTCCCTCGGCCTGAAAGCGAGATGAGCGCCGCAACCTCATAGGCACCTTTGACTGGACTTAACCATCCAGGGGTCCTTTACCTTATCTTTTTACCTTACCTTGATCAACTACATTCTTTCTGTGGCACTCCTGTGGGGCTCAGGAGCCCAGTTATGTCGCCCCCCTTGCCTGCAAAGCTGGCAGCCCCTCACCCCTTTTTTGAACCCCCTCCCTTGTGGGTTGTTCCCTCATCCTCCTCTCCTCTCCGCTGGGGAGTCCTCCGGGCAGCCGCTGGTCTCTGAACTGCCCCCCAACCACCCCAAAGAGAGGTGGTTTTTGCCCAACATGGGGCTCGATTTCACAACCCTGAGATTAAGAGTCCCATGCTCTCCAGACTGAGATATCCCAGTTCAGGGTGTCCTTCAATTCAGTGGGCGCAATCTGGATGCAACGCAGATTCCCTTGTAGATCAGTGAGAAAGCTACAGTTCAATCCCCAAACACCTTCTGCTGAACCTTGGTCTAGTCTTGCCTCACCCAGTGCCGTATCCTTCTTACCGAGGGCTGAACCCCCTTTTGACCTGCAGCCTTAGCAGGATTAGGGATGGAAGAGAGATTTGAGTCAGTACGCATTTTAAGCCGAATCTATAAAATCCATACTTTCCCAAAGCAAAACGCAACATTCCATTGAAATTCACACTCATCTGAATTTTGCAACGTGGTTCTCCAACCGACCCAACATGTGTACTTTAGGTGAAAGCGCATGTGAGGATGAAGAAGACGCGGGCGAAAAATAACACACCCAAATGCATTTTTTAGCCGAGAGAAACCGCATGCAAAAATGTGTACGCGAAAAGAGCACTTATACAAAAAAAAATTGCATTTGGTGAATTTTCACGAGGACTTTAAAAAATACGGGAAAACGGAGAGAAGCAAACTGGACCGATTCGGCTGTCTCTAATCAGGGTCCCACAAAGATGTATACAGTGGTACCTCGGGTTAAGAACTTAATTTGTTCTGGAGGTCTGTTCTTAACCTGAAACTGTTCTTAACCTGAAGCACCACTTTAGCTAATGGGGCCTCCCACTGCCACCGCAGCACAATTTCTGTTCTCAGCCTGAAGCAAAGTTCTTAACCCAGGGTAATATTTCTGGGTTAGCAGAGTCTGTAACCTGAAGCGTCTGTAACCCAAGGTGCCACTGTATTGAGGAAAGCCAACCTTTTTAGAAACTGGAGGGACTGCCATGGAGGTGTTTCAAAACCCCCCCCCCCAAAAAAAAAACCAAGCGCACACTGCAGCCTTTCCTGTTGGATTCAATAAAAACATTTCTTTCAAGACCGATTTCAGCAGCGAAGGGAGGGGGCAACCAGGGAGCAGGCAAGGTCTCTATGGGGGTACAGGCCCCCCCACAGGCACTGGACCGGCATACCCTATATTTTATATATATTGAAATTCCGTCCACCGCGCACACAATGGGCTGGATTTCAAGTGTGGGGGCGGAGGGGGCCGTTCCCCGGGATGTGGTCGGCGCGGACCCCCCCAGCAGCCGCAAAAAACAGCGAGGGGCTCATGCATAATTCATGGGCGCCCGCCTTCCGGAATTAGACTGTAGGAAAATGTGCTATATTTTGAGAGAGGGTTAGCGAAGGGACGGAGGTGGCCTAAAAAAGGATCGGGCTCTAGGGGTGGGGGAAGTGGCGGGCCTTTTCTCAGCGTGGAAACCCCCCCATCGCCCGGACATCTGCAAAGAGATAAAGAAGTCCTGTCCCTGGCTCGGATTCCAGCCCCATCACTCCGCTGAACGTTTTGCGATTCAGGTCTGGGCCGAGAAGGCACCTTAAATCCTTCCTCCCCATTGTCCCTTTTCAAGGGGCTCTGAAAAAAAGGCGGCATGGGGGCGCCGAGCGGGCGGCAGCCCCCCACCCCACAAAAGGGACATCAATAACATCTTTGAAGGCAGCCAGTCGTCCGTCCCGGCTGTGGAGTTCAAGGAGATTTGCCGGCGGGCAAGGGAGCGAAGGGGAGCCCGCCCAAGAAAGGGTTCTGTTTGGGGTCGACTCGGTTTCCCTTCCTGCAGACCTGGCATGAAATCCTGGAATCGCAGGATTGGAAGGAGTCCCAAAGGTCATCCAGACCAACCCCCTGAAATGCAGGAATGCAATGGAATCACAAGGATGGTGGAAGTCGGTGGGGTGGAGGCAACGGAAGCCCACCGCTCTCGCCAGTCCTGGGAAGCGTGGGTTCAGGGAGGCTGAGCTGGCGTTGGACAAAGCACAGAAAGACCAACATTCAAATCCCATCTCAGCTGTGAAGCTCATAATAATAATAATTTACCCTGGGTTTTCCCAGCCACTCTGGGCGGCTCCCAACAGGATATTAAAAACACGATAAAACATCAAACATTAAAAAATCCCCTATCCAGGGCTGCCTTCAGAAGTCAGGTAGTTGTTTATTTCCTTGACGTCTGATGGGAGGGCGTTCCACAGGGTGGGCGCCACCACCAAGAAGGCCCTGTGCCTGGTTCCCTGTAACCTCGCTTCTCGCAGGGAGGGAACCGCCAGAAGGCCCTCGGAGCTGGACCTCAGTGTCCGGGCTGAATGATGGGGGTGGAGATGCTCCTTCAGGTATACTGGGCCGTTTAGGGCTTTCAAGGTCAGCACCAACACTTTGAATGGTGCTCAGAAACGTACTGGGAGCCAATTGGTTGACAATCCCTCTCTCAGAGTCGCTATGAGGATGGAGCACAGGGAGTAATCATTGTGACATTGCAGACTTGGTCTTGTCGCTCACACTTTACCAAGTTTGTCACCCTCAGTTTCGACTTTTAAATGCCGCCTGAAAACGCCCCTGTTCCATCAGGCATCTTTCCAAAATAGTTAATGGATGTCTGCTTTTGACTTTTTAATATGGTTTCATATGTGCTGTCGTTGTGGAACACTCAGACTTTTTTTTAATGAACAGTGATATTTTCAAGATTTTAATAAATAAATAGGAATAAATCTTTTTGTGTTTGATCTTACTTTTACAGTACGTGGGGAGGCTATTCTTTTTGTTTGTTACTATGTAATGTAGTGGTGTCCGTCCTGTGGAACGCCCTCCACAGAGAGGAACGGGAGAATCTGTCCATTTCAGTTCTCCATGTTTCCAACTTTATATTCAATTCTCCATATTTCCACATCCATTTCCATTAAAAGAAAAGAAAAAAGCATGAATCTCTCTCAGCATACGCACATATTTGTACGCAATTTGGCCTGATGTACACGTTTTTGCAAGAAGATCAAACCTATCCATTCTTAAGGAAATCAGCCCTGAGTGCTCCCTGGAAGGACCGATCCTGAAGCTGAGGCTCCAAGACTTTGGCCACCTCATGAGAAGAGAAGACTCCCTGGAAAAGACTCTGATGCTGGGAAAGATGGAGGGCGCAAGGAGAAGGGGACGACGGAGGACGAGATGGTGGGACAGTGTTCTCGAAGCGGCCAGCATGAGTTTGACCAAACTGCGGGAGGCAGTGGAAGACAGGAGGGCCTGGCGTGCTCTGGTCCAGGGGGTCACGAAGAGGCGGACACGACTAAACAACAACATGTTTTTGCAAAGGGATAATGCATTGCTGTTTTTGCACGTTATTTTCACGAATGCACACGTGCATTTTGTGTGTGCGGGTTCCTTGGCGGGAGGACTGCACTGCGAAAATTCAGAGAAAGGCGAATTCCAAAGGCTGGCTGCGTTCCAATCCGCATATATTTTGGGGAACTACAAATCAGGTAGGTTCCCCTTTGAAGGGGAACCGAATTTCCTTCCCATCCCCACATAAAATCTTTTCCATTCCTCCACCGACCCTACTTAAATATATATATATTAGGTGACATTGGTTTGCTACCCTGCATTTCCTATATGCCCCATGCCTCTGTCTCCTTCGACAGGGTGATGATAGTCCTTGCCTGAATTTGGCCCAGATCTGATGGTTCCACCCTCTGTCGCTTTTCCCTGTGGTTTCCCCCTGGCCTGCACGGCTAATCTTCTAAGTTTGCAAACTTGCAAAGCCAGCAGGCGGGGGGCCCTTTAATTTGGCTATTTAAAAACCCAAAATAATTTTTTTTTTTTAGAAAAAAGGAAAAAAAGAAAGGGGAGGAGGGGGTGAAGCTAAACCGAGCTTTGAAAGGCCTGGAGGTATCCCAACGGATAGAGCTCTTCTCTAGCATCAAAAGCTCCCTTTTTCCCTTTTTCTTCCGCCCGCTCGCTCCGTATACAAAGGTGGCAGAGTACTTTCGTCTCTGCGGAAAGACCTTTTTAATTGGTTCCAGGCAGAAGGTTAAAATGCGTCTCCCCCCTCCCAACGACACCCCCCCTTTCCCCCCCTCTCGCACACTTCTCTTTAAGTAGAAGAAGGGAGTTTAAACAGAGAAAGAGAGAGAGAGAGAAAGAGAAGAGGAACGACAGAGCAGCTGCAACTCTTAGACAGCCTGAAGGGTACATGGCAAACTGGAGAGAGAGGGGAATTTGCAGAGAGCACACACGGAGCTTTTGCAAGAGTTTTCGTGCTCAGGCGACCCGGTGCCGCCGTACAGCCCACAATCCCGCTTTGCGAGACTGGAATCTGCCGTTCTTTAAGAATAAAAACAAGACCCCAAGGTTCTAGTCCCTAAGACCGCACGGACGGGTTTGAAAACAGGCAAGGCTCAAGTCCAGAAACTCAGTGCTTGTCAGGACCTTTTCGGTCAGAAAATCAATCAATCAATCTTTGTTACGGTCCAGAGACCCAACCCAGTAAGAGCTGTTCGACAGTGGAATTTGCTGCCAAGGAGTGTGGTGGAGTCTCCTTCTTTGGAGGTCTTTAAGCAGAGGCTTGACAACCATATGTCAGGAGTGCTCTGATGGTGTTTCCTGCTTGGCAGGGGGTTGGACTCGATGGCCCTTGTGGTCTATTCCAACTCTATGATTCTATGATTCTATGATTCTAAATCATTACAAATCAATACACAATTCATACAGCCTACCTCCAGGTTAGACAAGCATTTTGTTTAGAATATAGGGCTCATTTGTTCTTGCAACCACCGATAAAAACTTTGCCACTGCTAATGATCTAGCGTTTGTCCGGTCTTCCAATAGGAACCTGACATAGTGAGCCTCTGCTTTTCCTGGGAAAGGTAGCAGCAAGGGTAGTATCAGTTCAGCCCTGGCCTGCTCATATTTTGCACAGTGCAACAAAATACGTTTTATGGAATCGATGTCTTGAGCACACGAGAAAAGTCTGTCCTGGTAGGGAACTCCTCTCAACCTGCCATCCAACACTGCAGAAGGAAAGATATTTAGTCTGGCTTTGGTGAAAAGCCTTCGATAGTTTGGTAAAAACACACACTGCTTCTGAAAATCTATCTGCTCTCCACAATTGTCCTCTGAAAAGCTGCACCCCTTGGGCTACAGAGCAATAGTGACACCCCCCTCTGGGTCATATGATACGTGAGGGGCTTGGTTCACCTTTGCAGATAATCTAGGAAGCCTTGCCCTCGCTCTCAGTTGACTTCCTGGAAAGCATCTGTGCTCCCCCATCACCATTTTCGGCCTCAAAATAATATTTGGGTCAGCCCTAATCCCAGATCCTGGACTAGGGGACAAGCAGGCTGAGTTAGATTGCTGGAGGGGAGGGCTTCCGAACCCCCACTTAGCTTTCCTCCCCGCCCCCATGGATAATTCGCAACGCAAGCAAATATGTGTACATTTTCTTAGATAGAGCACTTTATCCAGATTTCAGGTGAGCTCCTTACAGGTGTTCGACGTGTGCTGTTCAGCACAGACTGTTCACAGACAAAGTTACATTTCGAAACGTCCTTGTGAACCATCAAAAGGGCTTGGGGTGGTCCTGTGACCCAGATTACCCTGATAGGACTTGAGGTGGGGTCATCTGGCAGGAGTTCCCACAGCCCCTAAATCCGCCTTTCTCAAACCTGGGTTCCCAGATGTTGCGGGATGACAACTCCCGTCATTCCTGACCGCTGGTCCTGGTAGCTAGGGATGATGGGTGCTGGAGTCCCATCAGCATTTAGCAGAGGGCCTTCTCAGTGGTGGCACCCGCCCTGTGGAACGCCCTCCCATCAGATGTCAAGGAAATAAACAACTACCTGGCTTTTTGAAGGCATCTGAAGGCAGCCCTGTTTAGGGAAGTTTTTAATGTTTGATGTTTTGTCGCGATTTTAATATTCTGTTGGGAGCTGCCCAGAGTGCCTGGGGAGGCCCGGCCAAATGGGCAGGGTATAAGTAATAAATTATATCTTTCTGTCTGTCTATCTATCTATCTATCTATCTATCTATCTATCTATCTATCTGACAAACTGGAACACTGACAAACTGGAACGTGTCCAGAGGAGGGCAACCAAAATGGTCAAAGGCCTAGAAACGATGCCTTATGAGGAACAGCTAAGGGAGCTGGGCATGTTTAGCCTGGAGAAGAGGAGGTTAAGGGGTGATATGATAGCCATGTTCAAATATATAAAAGGATGTCACATAGAGGAGGGAGAAAGGTTGTTTTCTGCTGCTCCAGAGAAGCGGACACGGAGCAATGCATCCAAACTACAAGAAAGAAGATTCCACCTAAACATTAGGAAGAACTTCCTGACAGTAAGAGCTGTTTGACAGTGGAATTTGCTGCCAATGAGTGTGGTGGAGTCTCCTTCTTTGGAGGTCTTTAAGCAGAGGCTTGACAACCATATGTCAGGAGTGCTCTGATGGTGTTTCCTGCTTGGCAGGGGGTTGGACTCGGTGGCCCTTGTGGTCTCTTCCAACTCTAGGATTCTATGATTCTATCTATCATCTATCTAAAGGGCTGCCCCATGGAAGATGGAATAAGCATGTTTTCTGTCACTCCAGAGAGCAGTACCTGAACTGCTGGAATCAAACAACAAGGAGGGAGATTCCGACTCAACATTCAGAAGAACTTTTTGGCAATAAGAGCCCTCTGACAGTGGAACGGAAGACCTCTGAAGAACCTTAGAGGTTTTTAACAGAGGCTGGGTGGCTACTTGTCAGGGTTTCTTCAGCTGAGATTCATGCATTGCAGGGGTCTGGGCTGGACAATCCTTGGGGTCCCTTCCTACCAGTGTCGAAGCAATGATTCTTCAACATCAGCTTCGTTGGACTGGTCATGTTGTTCGGATGCCTGATGATCGTCTTCAAAGCAACTACTCTATTCCGAACTTGAAAACGGAAAGGGTAATGCTGGTGGTCAACAAAAGAGGTTTAAAGACTCTCTCAAGGCAAATCTAAAGAAATGTAGTATAAACACCGACAACTGGGAAACACTGGCCTGCGAGCGATCCAGTTGGAGAACAGCCTTTACCAAAGGTGTCATGGCCTTTATACACTCGAACTCAGGACAAGAGGGAGAAATGCGCTAAGAGGAAGGCACGCTTGGCAAACCCTCACCCGGATCAACTCCCACCCGGAAACCTATGTCCCCACTGGGGAAGGATGTGGGGATCCAGAACTAGCCTCCACAGTCACTTACGGACTCACTGTTAAAACTGTGTTTACGGAAGACAATCTTACTCGGCTACGAGGGATCGCCGAAGAAGAAGACGACGACTCTACAATTCCATGATTCAATGTGGAACAACAGAACACCCCACTTCCACTGAAAAACAGAAGAGGCCTGGCTTGTTTTTCCATGGGAGGCGGATGGCAACCCCTTTACAGTAACACCTCTCGGCCCATTAGGAAAGGGGGACGTTTCCTCTCCTTCGATTGAAGCCACATGCGCTCTCCGACAGAAAGGCTGCGCTCTTCCTCAGCTCCTCCAGCCGCTGTAACCTATAATGATAAGTCCTCCAGCTCCCCACCATTCGAGAAGCAGAGCTTGATTAGAACCAGGAGGTGCGGGGCGGTGGGAAAACCCCGGTATCTTTATGAGAGGGGTGTGTGTGTGTGTGTGTGTGTGTGTGTGTGTGTGTGTGTGTGTGTGTGTACAGGCCGAGAAAGAGAGGCCCCAAAGCAGAACAGCGGAGAGGGCGAACGTTGCAGAGGACAGCAAGGGTTTCAGTGACGAGCAAGCAGATTTGCAAGCCGGGGCGGTGGTCCAAAAGGTCTTCCCCCCCTCCCAGCCCCCAAACAGCAGTCAGGGTTAGCAATGTCAAAGACTGTAAAGACCCCTGACCAATTGGGAGGGAGGACGAAGCCATATTGAGATCGTTTGAACCCTTTTAGCTCGCACGAGAGTTCCCTCCTTGAGCAGGGCAATCTGCCAAAGCCTGGAATACCGATAATCCAGATTATTGAGAAATCCCATCTTCTTCTTCTTCTTTTACTTTTCCAGGCAGGGAGGTGCACCCATGGTGGGGGGGGGGGCGGAGTGATCCCAGAGCGTCGCATCTGACCTGACAAGTATCTTTGGCGCAATTATTCGGAACGCCTTGGAAAGTGACGTGGGGAGAGGATTAAGGGAGAGGGGGTCATGGGGGTGGGATTATCCGTGCCGCCCCCTGCCTCCCCCCACCCCACTCCCAAGGGCAGCCCAACATGGCTCTGTGCCAACGCAGAGGACCTCGGATGAGTGATGCACACACACAGAGAGACACCCGTCCTCGCCAGTGGACCCCGGCCGCGGCAAAGGTAGGCAACCGGCCGTGACTTCCGAACTTCCCTCCTGCCCCGCCCCACCCCCAAATCCCCGTTTCCATCAAAGGAAGCTTAACGGGCCCCCCTCCCTCTCTCCAGAGCTCCACAGCCAATGGAGCAAGTCGCTATTGTCCCAGGATAAAAAGGCCAGGGGACGGTGGTGCGAGACGGCGGAGGATCAAACCTGCCTAGGCCAACTCTCTGGGGTCTCTCCTTCCACTGTGGAATCTACCCCCCCCCCGCCGGCCCCCCGGAAGAGGCCTCCGATCCCTGCTCTCCTGACGCTGCCATTACAAAGACTGGGGGGGGGGCAAGGGGAAGTATCAGTTAGCGTTGGACGTGAGCCCAGAAAACCGCGACCGGCTTGAAGGCAGCCGTGAAATATTTGGAGAGGGCAGCCAGCTACGGCAGCGCTGAGTTGCGGTTAAGAAGAGCCACAGTGCCCTGCTGGATTAACGTCCCATCAAGCCCAGCATCCTGTTCTCATAGGGGCTGGCCAGTTGCCCGAGGGGAGCCCCCTAGCAGGATTCGACCACGAGAGCCCGCTCCCCTCCTGTGCTTTCCAGCAACTGGTATTTGCTGCCTCCGAATGCCGAAGCATCTCCTGTGGTTCGTTTCCCATCCACAGACTTCTCCTCCATTAATCCTTCTTAGGATGCAAACCACAGGATGAGGCCAAAGGGAGCCCATCTCCTCCTCTATCCTCCTGTTCTCACAGTGGCCAACCGGATGCCTTCAAAAGGACCCACGCTCAAAAGCAACTCCCCCCTCCTGCAATTTCCAGCGACCGGGATTCAGGAGCCACAGCTTCTTCTTCTTCTCTGGCGATCCCTCGCAGCCGAGTAAGGTTGTCTGTCTTAACATTGAGTCTGTAAGTGACTGTGGAGGCCAATTCTGGATCCCCAGGTCCTTCCACAGTGGGGACAGTGGTTTCCGGCAGGAGTTGATCCCAGTGAGGGTTTGCCAAGCCTGCCTTCCTCTTAGCACGTTTCTCCCTTGCGTCCTGAGTTCGAGTGTCTTCAAAGCCCATGACACCTTTGGTCAAGGCTGTTCTCCAACTGGAGCACTCGCAGACCAGTGTTCCCCAGTTTGGGTGTTTATACAATATTTTTAAAGATTTCCCTTGAGAGAGTCTTTGAACCTTTTTTGTTGACCGCCCCCATTACGCTTCCCATTTTTAAGTTCGGAATAGAGGACTTGCTTTGGAAGGCGATAATCAGGCATCCGCAGTCATTGTGGCTTGCAACTGGGCAGTTGCCTAATTTTGCTTTAAATGAAGCGCAATAGGTAAAGGTAAAGGGACCCCTGACCATTAGGTCCAGTCGTGGCCGACTCTGGGGTTGCGCGCTCATCTCGCTTTACTGGCCGAGGGAGCCGGCGTACAGCTTCCGGGTCATGTGGCCAGCAGGACTGAGCCGCTTGCTTCTGGCGAACCAGAGCAGCGCATGGAAACGCTGTTTACCTTCCAGCCGGAGCGGTACCTATTTATCTACTTGCACTTTGATGTGCTTTTGAACTGCTAGGTTGGCAGGAGCAGGGACCGAGCAGCGGGAGCTCATCCCATCGCGGGGATTTGAACCGCCGACCTTCTGATCAGCAAGTTCTAGGCCAGTAAAGCGAGATGAGCGCCGCAACCCCAGAGTCAGTCACGACTGGACCTAATGGTCAGGGGTCCCTTTACCTTTACCTATAGCGTTGGAAGGCAAAGATTTGGAGAACAACGGAGAATTAATGGAGGGTTCGGAAAGTCGCTCTCTGCAGTCAACGAACGTCTGGGTGAGCCCAGAGTTTCCCACAAAATTTCCAGCGCAGGTATTTTTTAAATGGGCTTAATTCTGGCTGGATTCTGAGCCTTCGGCCCCCGGGTGGTTCAGCCAAGGATACTTCGGAATAGCAGTGCAATGGTTTAAAGAACTGATCTGTTCAATTGCCACAGCATGGCTGAAACGAGTGGGGGGCTTTTATTTTATTTATTTATCACCCCAAATAAGAAACCCTCACTTGTGTCTGAGCTAAGCTGACACCTACACAAAGCCTCATCTTATATTTGACAGTTATTTGATTGCAGGCGAGTAACAGGCCATCAATTAACAATATTTGACCCATCCATCGACCGGGATCCCGACTCCACAAAAGCTAGGCTCCCCTTCCCCGTTCCCTGGTTACCAGTATCACGGAACGCTACGGTTTATATAGTGGGAGAGTCAGAGGAGCTTGTGGTTACTCCGAGAGCAGAGAAAAGCATTTTGCACATTTTAAAAAATGTCGTTTATTGGGAGAAATTAGCACTGAAATGCTGGCTAATTTTCCAGGGGTGGCAGTGGTCATTCTTTTAAAAAGCTCAACGCAGATGTCTGGGGAAGGGGTGCCACTGAAGTCTGACATAGGCACGATGGCTCCCATGGGTGCTGCGGATGGCAACCCCTAAGATGGGTCCTTCTCATCTGACCCAGCAGAGCTCTTCTTAAAAAAGCTGCCTTAAACCAGGTCAAACTATTTCTCCATTTAACCCAGTGCTGCATGCTCTGACTGGTAGCATCACTTCCCAAACTCCAGCACAGGCAGGCATATAACACCGGTCTTGAAAGACCTACACTGGCTTCCAGTATGTTTCTGAGCACAATTCAAAGTGTTGGTGTTGACCTTTAAAGCCCTCAACGGCCCAGTATACCTGAAGGAGCGTCTCCACCCCCATCGTTCTGCCCAGACACTGAGGTCCAGCTCCGAGGGTCTTCTGGCGGTTCCCTCATTGCAAGAAGCAAAGCTATAGGGAACCAGGCAGAGGGCCTTCTCGGTGGTGGCACCCGCCCTGTGGAACGCCCTCCCACCAGATGTCAAAGCGATAAACAACTACCTGACATTCAGAAGACATCTTAAGGCAGCCCTGTTCAGGGAAGTTTTTAATGTGTGATATTTTAGTGTTTTTTTGGTTTTTATGGAAGCCGCCCAGAGTGGCTGGGGAGGCCCAGCCAGATGGGCGGGGTATAAATAATAAATAATAAATTATTATTATTATTATTATTATTATTATTATTATTATTATTATTATTATTTCCCATCACCTAAGAACCGTTCCTTTTATTATTTACGTAGGTTTTTTTGCATTTTTATATCCTGCCTCCCCCCCCCCCCGGAGTTTGGGGTGGCTTGCACATGGTTCTCCCTCTCTTCAGTTAATCTCTACAACATCCCTGCGAGGTTGCTTAGGCGGAGAGGCAATGCGACCAGGTCAGGCTCACCCAGTGAGCTTTTGACTTATTCGAACCCCGGTCTCTCCCAGGTCCTGGCAGTCCAAAACGCTAACCAATACACCATGCTGCCTCGCCACTTAATACAAGTGAAGATGGCAGAGTTTTCTGTGCGCCAGACGAGAGTCTCTACCGCCGAATTATGGCCCTTCCTGATATCCCCTCCCTCTGTTTTATTTTGTTTTTTAAAAGCACACGTGCACACCGGCGCTCAGAGCCCACAATTGCAGTTTGGGGAGCCGGCGGCAGGACAAACAGCCGGTTTCTCAATCACGCCGCATTGATCCAGAAAATAGCCAGCAATTGCTCAGCTGCCGTATCATAAAGTCCCATCGACTAACAGCTATAAAAACATGCCTCATGTTGTCTTTGGGGGTTCTCCTGCCCTCCCTTTCCCCTCCTCCCCAGGAGACAGCCGACGTCGGGAGATGTGTCCAGATCGGTTTAGGGGGTGAGGAGGAGAACTGCACCTATGGAGGTGGTGTGAAGAAGATGATCTGCGCATGCTCAAGAGGTATGTTGCCAGGTTTTACGAATATAAAGGTAAAGGGACCCCTGACTATTAGGTCCAGTGGTGGCCGACTCTGGGGTTGCAGCGCTCATCTCGCTTTATTGGCCGAGGGAGCCGGCGTTCAGCTTCCAGGTCATGTGGCCAGTAGGACTAAGCCGCTTCTGGCGAACCAGAGCAGCGCACGGAAACGCCATTTACCTTCCCGCTGGATCGGTACCTATTTATCTACTTGTACTGGCATGCTTTCGAACTGCTAGGTTGGCAGGAGCAGGGACCGAGCAACGGGAGCTCACCCCGTCATTGCGGGGATTCGAACCGCCGACCTTCTGATCGGCAAATCCTAGGCTCTGTGGTTTAACCCACGGCGCCACCCGTGTCCCTCCAGGGTTAGATAGATGTGTCCATTTTTCTCAGTCGCCCCTTTAAAAAATGTTTTCTGCATTTCCACATGAGTTGCGCTCCCTTTCCTCTCATACAAATCTTTGACGCGATTTCGTCTAACAGGCACATTTCTGCAAGGAATTTTCGCAGGAAGCCGTGCATTTATTTGCACGTTCTCCTCACTAATTTGTGCACGCGAATAGACAGATCTTCTGCGTGCATTTTTTCTTTTCTTTTTGCGGGTGCTGGTAGCATGCCTTGCAGAATTCTGCAGCAGACCAATAAAGGGCATTCCCAACTGCTCCCTAATCCGGGATGGGCAGATTAGCTGGGTTCTCTTTAGAATGCAGACCCAACAATGAGCCAAAGATTTTGGACATAACATTCAATTTGATGACTGGATAAAATTATGGAAGGAAGGGATGAGATTTACAGCATGCACCACAATTAAAGAAAATGTTATGAAAATGATATATCAGTGGTATATAACACCAGTCAAATTAAGTAAGAAGTATAAGGTGAGTAATAAATGTTGGAAATGTAAGGAGAAAGAAGGGACACTTTATCATATGTGGTGGGAATGTAAAAAAATGAAGTGCTTCTGGGAAATGATATATAATGAGATAAAGAAAATATTGAAATATACACTTGTTAAAAAACCAGAAGCATTCCTATTAGGAATTTTAGGTGGTGAGATAAAAAGGAAGGACCAGAAAGTATTTTTGTATGCAGTAACAGCAGCTAGAACTCTTGTGGCCCAGAAATGGAAACAAGAAGAAATGCCCACGATTGAAGAATGGAGAACGAAATTAATGGATTATGCAGAACTGGACAGATTAACAGGGAGGATTCGCAACCGATGGGACCAAAGATTCACTGAGGACTGGAATAAATTTACAGAATATATTAAAAATATTTGTGATAATGATATAACGTTTGTAAGTTTCCAAGAAGCTCTGTAAGAAGGTTTGGTAGAAATATTGTTTAAATAACATGGTAAGATAAGATATACATAGTGCAATATAAATGAAGAAATGTGAAGATATGTAATAACTACGGAAAATTATCAGACTTGTTGATGGAAGTCTAAAAGAAAAAAGACGTGTGATGAATTCCTAATGTTTAATTGTGTTATAAATTTGTTTTTATTGGAAATTTTAAAAAATAAAAATAGAATGCAGACCCAACAAATTCTCCTCGCATCCGGTGGAAAAGACAAAAAGGGGTTTCTCAGAAGAACAGCTTGACATAATGGGAGAGACCCCTGGAGAATTATGCTCACTTACACCTGTTCAGGGAGGGCAGGGAGTCTGCAATTTCCGCCGGTTCTTACACCACCCTGGCACACAATGGCTTTTTAATTGTTTGCTGAACGCCCCATTTCCCCCCAACGCAGTGCGAAAGCGGCTCTGGCTCACAGATCCCAATCGGATTACTTTCAAGTTGCTCAGCGAGTCACACCAGGAAGCTGGAAACTGCCTGGTTTTTTTTTTTGCGGGGGGGGGGAGAGAAGGATTTAAGGAGAGAATGTTTTTGATAGTATCCTCAGAGTTCCTTGTAGAATTCCCCCAGGGTTTGTGTCCCATCCCAATACTCAAGCCGCCCAGCGTAGATGGTTTTTAAAATTGGATGAGATACCGTATTTGTTGCTCTATAAGACGCACCAGACCACAAGGCGCACCTAGTTTTTGGAGGAGGAAAACAAGAAAAAAGATATTCTGAATCTCAGAAGCCAGAACAGCAAGAGGGATCGCTGCGCAGTGAAAGCAGCAATCCCTGTCGCTGTTCTGGCTTCTGGGATAGCTGCGCAGCCTGCATTCGCTCCATAAGATGCACACACATTTCCCCTTACTTTTTAGGAGGGGAAAAGTGAGTCTTATAGAGCAAAAAATACGGTAAATTCACGGTGGAGGAGGGCAAGGAAACTACGACTACAGTGGCACCTCGGGTTACAGATGCTTCAGGTTACAGACGCTTCAGGTTACAGACTCCGCTAACCCAGAAATAGTACCTCGGGTTAAGAACTTTGCTTCAGGATGAGAACAGAAATTGTGCAGCGCGGCAGCAGCGGGAGGCCCCATTAGCTAAAGTGGTGCTTCAGGTTAAGAACAGTTTCAGGTTAAGAACGGACCTCCAGAACAAATTAAGTTCTTAACCCGAGGTAAAGGTAAAGGGACCCCTGACCATTAGGTCCAGTCGTGGCCGACTCTGGGGTTGCAGCGCTCATCTCGCTTTACTGGCCGAGGGAGCCGGCGTACAGCTTCCGGGTCATGTGGCCAGCAGGACTAAGCCGCTTCTGGCGAACCAGAGCAGCGAACGGAAACGCCGTTTACCTTCCTGCCGCAGTGGTACCTATTTATCTACTTGCACCTTGATGTGCTTTCGAACTGCTAGGTTGGCAGGAGCAGGGACCGAACAACGGGAGCTCACCCCGTCATTGCGGGTATTCGAACCGCCAACCTTCTGATCAGCAAGTCCTAGGCTCTGTGGTTTAACCCACAGCACCACCCGTGTCCCCTTAACCCGAGGTACCACTGTATTTAAAAAACCGGCAGTGATCTACCCAGCGGTTTGGAGCTTTTTTTAGGGAGCCAAAGTTGTTGAGCTTTTTTTCCTTTTCCTTTTTTGAAAGGGTCCCAAGATTGACCAGGATCGAACAGGGACATCCCGCAATCGACCAGTAGATCGTGATCAACCTGTTGGACATGCTTGATCTAGTTCAACCCCCTGCGATGCAAGAATCCTTTTGCCCAACATGGGGCAAGGAACCCACAGCCCTGAGATTAAGAGTCTCATGCTGCGTTGAGCTGGCATCTCCTTTCTTGTCATTTGAATCCACTGGATCCACTGGATCCTCTACCCTCTAGAAGAGGAGAAAACAAGCCTGCTCCATTGACAGTCTTTCAGATACAGTCCAACCTTGGTCTCCCAAATGACTTGGCTCCTGAACAAATTGGCTCCCGAACGCCGCCAACCCAGAAGTGTGTGTTCTGGTTCGCGGACGTTTTTTGGAAGCTGAACATCCAACGAGGCTTCCGCTTGAGTGCAGGAAGCTCCCACAGCCTTGGTTTTCGAACCGTTTCGGGAGTCGGACGGGCTCCCGGAATGGATTAAGTTCAAGAACCAAGGTAGCACTGTAGTTGAAGATGGCTTTCCAATCACCTCTCATCAGTCTTCTTTTCTCCAGGCTAAACATACCCTTCGGCTGATGGCCGAAGAATGGATGTTTTTTGAATTCTGGCGCTGGAGGAGACTCTTGAGAATCCCATGGACTGCAAGAAGATCAAACCTCTCCATTCTGAAGGAAACCAGCCCTGAGTGCTCACTGGAAGGACAGATCCTGAAGCTGAGGCTCCAAGACTTTGGCCACCTCAGGAGAAGAGAAGACTCCCTGGAAAAGACCCTGATGTTGGGAAAGATGGAGGGCGCAAGGAGAAGGGGACGACAGAGGACGAGATGGTGGGACAGTGTTCTCAAAGCTACCAGCATGAGTTTGACCAAACTGTGGGAGGCAGTGGAAGACAGGTGGGCCTGGCGTGCTCTGGTCCAGGGGGTCACCAGGAGGCGGACACGACTAAACGACTCAACAACAACAAAACATATCCAACTCTCTCAAAGTGGGGATCCCAAATGTAATTGTTTGGCGGTGTGTCTGTGTTGGCAGGGAGGGGCCTGATCCAGCCACGGTGCTATTCTGATGTTCTACCGGGAGGTGAGGAAGGCAGTGTGAGAAGGAAACGGAAAGGAACAGGACCAGCACAATCCCTTTCTTCATTCTCTTCACACTGCTACACTTTAGACCCGAGATTAGATGAAAATCGCAGATGATAAGATATAGATACACACATACTTCCCTGGGTCCTGCTTAACTTGCTAACAAAGGACTCTTGTGAAGCAACTAATGGGGAATTAACCCAAGGAAGCTTGCCAAACCTGAGCCATTAGATAGCTCAGCTCTAAGGTCCTGCAAGCTCCAAGAGCTTAGATCTGAGCTAACCAGCAGCTGGGGTTTAAACCTTCAGGGTTGCGTTTTCACATCCTTCCATTGCTCGGGGAATCGCAATGAAGTTGAAAACAGGCCCCTTGCGACATTAAGAGAGATATTCCACCGCTACCTCCTCTCTAAAGCAGGAGGAGGAAATATCTGGCAATTTTCTTTCTATCGAAGTGGGAAAACTGACCGGCATCCATGTTGTTGGTGGTGGTGTTGTTTAGTCGTTTAGTCGTGTCCAACTCTTCGTGACCCCCTGGACCAGAGCACGCCAGGCACTCCTGTCTTCCACTGCCTCCCAGATTTTGGTCAGGCTCATGTTTGTAGCTTCGAGAACACTGTCCAACCATCTCGTCCTCTGTCGTCCCCTTCTCCTTGCGCCCTCCATCTTCCCCAACATCAGGGTCTTTTCCAGGGAGTCTTCTCTTCTCATGAGGTGGCCAAAGTCTTGGAGCCTCAGCTTCAGGATCTGTCCTTCCCGTGAGCACTCAGGGCTGATTTCCTTCAGAATGGAGAGGTCTGATCTTCTTGCAGTCCATGGGACTCTCAAGAGTCTCCTCCAGCACCAGAATTCAAAAGCATCCATTCTTTGGCGATCAGCCTTCTTTATGGTCCAGCTCTCACTTCCATACATCACTACTGGGAAAACCATGGCTTTAACTATACAGACCTTTGTTGGCAGGCAGGCATCCATAGACCCCAACAAAGCCTTCATCCGGGATCTTGAAGTATAGTTGAAGCCGAGATGGCTTACTTGTCTGAAACTAGATTACCTGCCTCGCACCGGCTTCGAGTCTCGGTTTTTTCACCGGCTCCCGTCAGGGAAAAACCAGCGCTAAGTCGAAAGCCAGACATCCTTTCTGAATTCAATCCGTTTCGGTCTGGATTCAGCCGGCCCCACCAGGCTCTTATTCCTATTCCTTCCACATGTTCCCAAACCAGCCGTGCCCATTTGGAGGGAAGATTTATAGCCGGAGCCGATCTCTTTCTTTAAACCAAATCACCCCGGTGGTGCCATCATTAGAAAAACATTAAAACAGTCTGGTCACCAACAGCTAAGTTCATCTCGGTGCTGTTACACCTGGGCTCATAAATCCTACTCTCTCTCTCTCTCTCTTTTTACAAGCCAGTCAGGAGTGGGTTGATTTATAAGGTGAAACAAATATTAAAACACTTCAGGAAAGTTTTGAAAAAAAGAATAATAAAGGGGGGAGACACAGACATAGCAATTCCCCCCTCTGCTGCATGAATCTAGAGATGTTTGTAGAATCTCTGTTTTGGGATGTGGGTCAAAAATTAAATAGGCAAAGCTAAGAGGAGCTTGGGAAGAAATGGAGGCAGTGAGAGATTTTACTTTCTTGGGCTCCATTATCACCACAGATGGTGACAGCAGTCACGAAATTAAAAGACGCCTGCTCCTTGGCAGAAAGGCGATGGCAAACCTAGACAGCATCTTAAAAAGCAGAGACATCACCTTGCCAACAAAGGTCCGTATAGTTAAAGCTATGGTTTTCCCAGTAGTGATGTATGGAAGTGAGAGCTGGACCATAAAGAAGGTTGATCGCCGAAGAATGGATGCTTTTGAATTCTGGTGCTGGAGGAGACTCTTGAAAGTCCCACAGACTGCAAGAAGATCAAACCTCTCCATTCAGAAGGAAATCAGCCCTGAGTGCTCACTGGAAGGACAGATCCTGAAGCTGAGGCTCCAAGACTTTGGCCACCTCAGGAGAAGAGAAGACTCCCTGGAAAAGACCCTGATGTTGGGAAAGATGGAGGGCGCAAGGAGAAGGGGCCGACAGAGGAAGAGATGGTGGAACAGTGTTCTCGAAGTGACCAGCATGAGTTTGACCAAACTGCGGGAAGCAGTGGAAGACAGGAGTGCCTGGCGTGCTCTGGTCCAGGGGGTTACGAAGAGGCGGACTCCCTGTGTCAGGGAGTTCCATAGTTCAACTATAAGGTAAAGGTAAAGGGACCCCTGACCATTAGTGTTAAGTTGTGGGCGAACATATCAGACGACACAGCGATTCTTCAAACAGCTCTTGTTTATTCAGAGGCCAGAACAGAACTGAACTGAAGGGCTCAGTCAGCCTGCTTATATAGAGCTCCAGAACAACATAACTGTGGCAACTTTCTAAAACTATCCAATCACTGAACGTCACTTTCGACCCTTCATTTGCATAACTATCTACAGTATCCCCCTGCTGGCCCAGGGTGAGAACTTCAGTACATAACAATTAGGTCCAGTCGTGGCTGACTCTGGGGTCTTGCCAGAGTGGTGCATGCTCTGGTTATCTCTCGCTTGGACTACTGCAATGTGCTCTACGTGGGGCTACCTTTGAAGGTGACCCAAAAACTGCAATTAATCCAGAATGTGGCAGCCAGACTGGGACTGGGGGCGGCCACCGGGACCACATAACACCGGTCCTGAGAGATCTGCATTGGCTCCCAGTACGTTTCCGAGCACAATTCAAAGTGTTGGTGCTGACCTTGAAAGCCCTAAACAGCCTCGGACCTGTATCCCTGAAGGAGCGTCTCCACCTCCATCGTTCAGCCCGGACACTGAGATCCAGCGCCGAGGGCCTTCTGGCGGTTCCCTCATTGCGAGAAGTGAGGTTACAGGGAACCAGACAGAGGGCCTTCTCGGTAGTGGCGCCCGCCCTGTGGAACGCTCTCCCATCAGATGTGAAGGAAATAAGCAGCTATCCTATCTTCAAAAGACATCTGAAGGCAGCCCTGTTCAGGGAAGTTTTTAATATTTAACGCTATATTGTTTTTAACACTTGATTGGGAGCCGCCCAGAGTGGCTGGGGAAACCCAGCCAGATGGGTGGGGTATAAATATCATCATCATCATCATCATCATCATCATCAAGTTTGCCCACACCTCTAGAGTAGAGTTACCAGACGTCCCCGTTTACTGGGGACAGTCCCCAGATTTACACATCAGCCCCCATACAAAATCCACTGAAGTTGAAAAGTGTCCCCAGATTCATTGGGGGGGGGGGGATCTGAGAGAAAACCCCCGATTTGGCTCTCCTTTAAAGACCAGCCCACACACTTCCGAAACAATACGCGAACCGAACGACGGCCGTCCACCGAAATCCACACCTCTCCGGATTTTGCAATGCGGTTCTCGAAAGGCGTACACAGGGAAGGTGCCTTCCGGCCTTACTGATTTCTCTGCTCACTCGCTTTCCTCTTCTGTGGCTGCCTCCTCCTCCATCTCCACCTCCAGGAATGCCGGGATATTCCTGAGGATCTTGTGGCTGCCCAAAAGTGTGGGAACAAAAGTCCAGTGGCTTTAGGCCTACACCCTTAATGCTTTTTCCTTCGTTGGTGGCTGGCGCGAGGCATACACAAAACAGACTGGCAGCAAATTCCAGGGACACGGGCCTCCCAAATTTGTCCTCGGTGTGTTGTGTATTTTGGTTTCTTATGTTGCATTATACAGTGGTGCCCCGCAAGACGAATGCCTCGCAAGACGGAAAACTCGCTAGACGAAAGAGTTTTCCGTTTTGGAGGTGCTTCGCAAAACGAATTTCCTATGGGCTTGCTTCGCAAGACGACAATGTCTTGCGAGTTCCTGCTGGGTTCCCCCCCCCTTTTCTAAGCCGCTAAACCGCTTATCAGCTGATCCGATCAGCAGATAAGCCGCTAAAAGCCGCTAATAGCGCTAATCCGCTAATCCTTCAATGGGCTTGCTTCGCAAGACGAAAAAACCGCTAGACGAAGAGAATCACAGAACGGATTCTTTTTGTCTTGCAAGGCACCACTGTACACAGACAGGGTTTTTCCCCCCAGGGGGTACTCAAAGAGTACTGGCACCATTTTTTGTCGTTGTTAAAAAGCG